>NW_022436979.1:17865142-18020175 GCF_009761245.1 Sapajus apella | reverse complement strand
CTAAAAAAAAAAAAAAAAAAAAAAAAGAATTAAAGGTGGCAACATGCTAGTTAGGATTTACCAGCCATTTCTTAGCCTTTTAAACATTTCCTATATGTATTTCCATTATAAAAAACTTAAAAAATATGGAAGAGTAGAAAGAGAAGTTAAAAAAAATTCGGAGTTTCATTATCCAAGGACAGAGCTATTAATCCTTGAAAATTGTTCTTCAAAAATAGTTTTGGAACTTTTTCTCACTCTTTCTTTTGCCATTTATGTTTTTCCTTCTGTGTTTAACCTATTTGAGAACTTTGGTTTTTTTTCTTAATGCTTTTTATTTTATACATATTTTAAATATATGAGTAATATGTGAACACACTTTCAGTTAAAACAGTAAGGTAAGCAAAACCCATCTTGACCACTGCCTCAATCCCAGTCTTTCCCTCTGGAGGCAGACACTTATTCATTTCAGGTGGATTCTTCAGACCCTTTCAATGGATTTTATGCATTAATATTTTTGTTCATACATAAACCATATCATATGATGTATTTCTATCCCATAGATTACTCCTCCCCTCGCCCACTAACTTGTATGTCCTTGACAGCTTTTCGTATTAGATTTATCTTGTTCTCTTTAACTGCTGCAAACTATTTCATCCTATAGATAAGTTGTAATTCTCTTGTCATTGTTCTCTTCTTTGCTGAGTTTTAGGTTGGTTTTGATCTTTCATGATTGCAATTATAAAGCAATGAATGTCCTTTACACGCCTCTTTGCCACATGTATAAATGTTTCTCTAGGATAAATAACAAGAAGCAGAAATTTTGCCTTGAAGAGTGTTTATAATTTTAGGATCATGCCAAATCTCCTTTAAAACAATACCAAGAAACCTTTCCACTATATCCATTTCTCCACATGCTAGCCAATGCAAATATTATATTCTTTTAAAAGTTTGTTCATCTGTAGGTAAAACACGGCATTTTCTGTTGTTTTGGTTTGCATTTTTAAGAGATTGCTAGTGAGGTTGAGTTTCTTGGCTACTTAATATGTATCTCAGTTTGGTCAACTTTAGTGGGTTTTCATACATATAGAATCCATCAGCTCCTCTTAATGGCCTAATCTGCAGTAGGTTTAAAGCTCAGGCTTTTGAAATAAAGCTTCATATATTTAATAATTGGTGCATTATGGAAATAAAGCTAGTGTTTCATCTGAATTCAGGTTGTCTCTCAGTTTATTAATATGTCCATTTCTACCATGAATGCTCTTTTAAGGAGGTGTGATAGTGTCTCAGGATTTCAAAAAGTAGGATTGTTTTTTTTTTTTTTAAAATGTTAACTTAGAATTTATCTTGGAAAAAATTTTTGCGTAGTCAACTACAGAATCAAAAATTAAGCAAATCATCCAAAATAATAATTGGCTTCACTGTCTAATCCAGGACGAATTTCAATCCTAAATTTTAAATTCCTGAAGATTATTTTCAATTATGTCAAAGAATATAGCAGAGGCTCTCTTAACTGATGTGACTGACATTGCTAGGTAGTTGCATAATTATAAAAGTTAGTAAAAGTGGAGAGTTAAAAAATAGAAAACATGTTAAACATTGTAACGGAAAATAAAAATATACTCATTTATCCATCTTTTAAAGGTAGGGCCAAGGTCTTTGCTCTTTGTATAGATCTGCTGACCTCATTTCTATGAAGTCTTTTTTTTTTTTTTGAGATGGAGTTTCACTCTTGTTGCCCAGGCTGGAGTGCAATGGTGTGATCTTGGCTCACTGCATCTTCTGCCTCCCGGGTTCAAGCAATTTTCCTGCCTCAGCCCCCTAAGTAGCTGGGATTACAGGTGCCTGCCACCACGCTTGGCTAATTTTTTTGTGGTATATTTTTAATAGAGACAGGGTTTTACCATATTGGCCAGGCTGGTCTCGAACTCCAACCTCAGGAGATCCGCCCACTTAGGCTTCCCAAAGTGCTGGATTACAGGTGTGAGCCACCGCGCCTGGTCCTATCAAGTCTTTCTTGCATAAACCATCCCCATATGGATCATCTCCAAATTCCAGGGTCTGTTTCTTCAAAGAAGATAAAAAACTGGCTGGGCGTGGTGGCTCAAGCCTGTAATCCCAGCACTTTGGGAGGCCGAGGTGGGCGGATCACGAGGTCAAGAGATCGAGACCATCCTGGCCAATATGGTGAAACCCCGTCTCTACTAAAAATACAAAAATTAGCTGGGTGTGTTGTGGTGGCGTGCGCCTGTAGTCCCAGCTACTCAGGAGGCTGAGGCAGGAGAATTGCTTGAAGCCAGGAGGCGGAGGTTGCAGTGAGCCAATATTGTGCCACTGCACTCCAGCATGGCGCCTGGCGACAGAGTGAGACTCCGTCAAAAAAAAAAGAAGATAAAAAACTTTAATGTATTTGAAAAGTATTCTGTGTATAGTCTAATTAAACAGCATTTCTCAGTTGCTTAACTCTCTTGCCTTTCCTCAAAGCACTCAATTTGATTATAATTGAAACAGCAGGTCTCTTTTCTTTTGGACTCATATTTCATTGTCTCTCTTGAAGCTCAATTAAATTACATGTTAACAGTAAGTACAAATGGTGTCAGTGGGTTTGAAGAGAGCAACTAACTCTGGAAAACTAACATCTCAACTAATGGAAGAAAAAAGGAAGTCGGCCTATTGGAGAAAAGCCTCCATGAGCCAACAGCACTAGTCAGAAATATTATTGAGGTTATGGGTAGTATAGGTCAACTGGGAGAGTCGGTTAAGTGGAAATCATTTCAGCAGAGTTCACTGTTATAAAACACACTAAAGTCAACTTCTCAGTGCAAAATCAATTTGAAACACTCCAACACAGAGATTAAATTTAACTAGGCACAGAAAAAAAAAGGGATCAGGTAATGTAATCAAAGTGCTTTGATTTCTTGAGTAAAAAAGACACCATGAGGTTAAGACATTGAATAGTTTAGTGAAAGAAAGGAACTAGACTTAGGTGAGTAGAACTGAGCTTTAGTATGTTATTCAAAGATAATTTAGTTACACTGGAAATAATAAAATTATTTAACCTCTTTGTGCCTCAGTTTCCTCTTCTGTTACATTTGAAAAATCATTCCTAATTTGCTTAATAGCATCATTATGATAATCAGAATATATATTAGTGGACGTGCTCCCAAAGGCAGAGACCACGCCCTGTTCTTTTTTTGTGGTCCATGCTATTTCTGAGGAGATGACCCCTTCGAAAATGAAATGTGAACAAGATAATACTTGTCTTCTAAGTATCCACCGGCTGGGAAATCGCCGCACGCACAGGAGGGCTTCAGCCCTCTGCAGAGGGGCCTCACTCACGAGGTCTGAGCTGCACTGATTGGTAGTCGCATTTTCCTGGCACTCAGCACACAACCCCTTCCCGTAGTATGCATTTCACCCGTGTTTGCTGAACTTTCAAAGGCAAAAGACACCATAGCAGTAGTCATTTTTTGATCCAGTCTTGCTCTGTGACCTAGGCTGGAGTTCAGTGGTGTGATCTCTGCTCACTGCAACCTCCACCTCCCAGGTTCAAGCAATTCCTGTGCCTCAGTCTTCCAAGCAGCCGGGATTGCAGGCCTGCGCCACCATCCCCGGGTTAATTTTTCTACTTTTAGTAGAGCCGGAGTTTCGCCGTATTGGCCAGGCTGGTCTCGAACTCCTGGCCTCAAGCAATCTGCCTGTCTTGGCTTCCCAAAGCGCTGGGATTACAGACATGAGCCACCACACTTGACCATAATTGTAGTATTTATATTAGACCAAAAACTTTGCTGTTGATATAGTCAAAACATAACTGTTTTTATGTGAAGTTTCTTTTTCACTGTTTTATTTGTGATATACACTACCTCAGCAGTTCAGATGTCTGGCTGACAGCTGGGTCAGGATTGACGTGCCATTTCAGCTAAAAGCATAGGCCAGCCCCCCGCCCCCAGAGGGATTAATTGTTCTTAATGATTTGTACTCAGCCTTCCCCTCCCTTCCCTTCGTACAGATAATTGAGAATTGACTGTTACCATTTTATTTCTTTGTTATTTATTATGTAGTATTATCTTAATATAATACGTCAATAAATCCATATAAACCAAATAATAGCATAAAGATAATATCAATAATATAAATACACTAACAGCCAAATCTTAATTGAAGAAATTAAAAATCACAAAAAAGTTGCTCTACGCTGGACTCCATATTTGCTTGTTTATACCTAACTTTTAGAAAATTCCAGCTTTCCCTTCTCGGAATTTCCTGGGTTTTATCCAAGTTCTCTGATTAATAACCTCATCTTTTGGCTCCAACTATATATTCTTTGATTGCAGATCTAAATTCCCAAGTGGTTGTCTCATTAGAATCCACTCCTCCTCGCCCCTAAAGAGGTTGACTAATTAGGTTAAAGCACAGTCCCAATAACTAGTTTAACTGCGTTCTATTTAAGTAGTAGGCTTTCTCTCTTGTGAGATCCTTCTATTTAATGTAAAGAAAAAAGGGCTTCTTGTTAAAATTTAGTAAGACTTTATATATGCCATATAATCTTCAACCTTCTATTTCTGCTCTGGTATGTATCATTTCTTTCCTTCTACTAATTTTGGGTTTGATTTGTTCTTGCTGTTCTAGTTCCTTGAGACGCATCATCAGGTTGTATATTTGACATTTTTCTGCTTTTTTGATGTAGCCATTTATCAGTATAAACTTCCCTCTTAGCCTTGCTGTTGCTGTGTTCCACAGGTTTTTGACTGTTGTTTATATTTTCATTGGTTTCAAGAAATTTTTAAATTTTTTTCTTAATGGTAGATCAGAAGAGGTTGTTTGATCTCCCTGTAGTTGTACAGCTCCTGAAGTTTCTCTTTTTCTTGATTTCTAGCTTGATTCCATTGTAGTCTGATAAGATATTTGATATGATTTTGATTTAAAACATTTGTTGAGCTGAGCATGGTGACTCAAGCCTGCAATCCCATCACATTGGGAAACCGAGGCAGGTAGATTGCTTGAGCCTGGAAGTTGGAGAGCAGTCTGGGCAACATGGTGAACCCCCATCTCTACAATAAAATACAAACAAAATTGGCCAGGTGCGGTTGCACACGCCTGTACTCCCAGCACTTTGGGAGGCTGCGGTGGGTGGATCATGAGGTCAGGAGTTTGAGACCAGCCTGGGCAACATGGTGAAGATGAAACCCCATCTCTTCTAAAAATACAAAAATTAGCTGGGCATGGTGGCAGGTGCCAGTAATCCCAGCTACTCAGGAGGCTAAGGCAGGAGAATTGCTTGAACCCAGGAGGTGGAGGTTGCAGTGAGCCAAGATTGCACCACTGCACTCCAGCCTGGCGACAGAGTAAGACTCCATCTCAAAAATAATAATAATAATAATAATAATAATTAGCCAGGCATGGTGGTGTGTGCCTGTAGTCCCAGCTACTTGGGAGACTGAGATGGGAGGATCACCTTAATCCTGGGGAATTTGAGGCTGCAGTGAGTCATGAGTGCCACCACACTCCAGTCTGAGTGACAGAGTGAGATCCTGTCTCAAAAAACAAAAACACACAGACATATACATAAATACTCTGCAGAATCTATGTGTGTATGTATGCATTTCTCTGCAGAGGACAAAAGGCTACATAAGGGACCCTATTTGTAAAGGTTTTTTTCTGTTTTCTTTTTTTTTGTTTTTCTTTTGTAGAAAGAGAGAGGAAGGAAGGAAGGAAAGAAGGAAGAAAAAAAGGAAGGAAGGGAGGAAGGAAGGATCTGAAGCAAATATGATAAAACTTTGCAGTAGATACCAAGGTGTTTAAAAATTGCTCTGTATGCTTTTCTTTATACTTAAAATATTTCAAACAAAAAAATTATTTTATCCTTGTAAACAATGAAGAAAATACACGAAAGTTCTATAAAATATAACCGTCTCATCCAAAGAAGATTAACATTTTGATATATATGATTCCAGACCGTGCCATACGTTCATCTGCCTACAAGTCCCGTGTGTAATATGGGTTGGTGCTTTGTTGTCCATTTTTGGGGGGGATATTTTTTGAAGAAGCCAAAAATGATTAAAAGTGTTCTATTTATGAGGTAGATGACTTTGAGCTTTGTTCTTTCTCCGAGTGCGAGCTTGCCTTCCTTGATTCTACCACGCCCAGTCACAGCTCCACAGTCCTGTTTGTGGATCGTGTGGGTTATTCTTCACCCGACTCCGTCCACTTGGGGGCTATCTGACTCCATTTCAGATCTAAGGCTGGACGGAGGCCGACACCCGTTTCCAAGCCAAGCCTCTCCTTGCGGCAGACATTCACCAGATCCCCCTCCCTCTGTGAAACGAGGTCTCCTAACGGCACCCCCCGACTTTCCGACACCCTTCCTACATCTGGCCCTCAGTAGCCACGGGTTCCCCACCGGTGGATTCAATCAACCACAAATCGAAAACATCTTTTAATAAATTGCATCTGTACTGAACATGTACTGACTTTTTTCCTTAATATTATTCCCTAGACAATACAGTATAACAATTATTTACATTGCATTAGGTATTAGACTCCAGAGAAGATTTAAAGTACACGGAGGCTGTGCGTAGGCGATATGCAAATATTACGCCATTTTATATCAGGGACTTGAGCATCCCGGATTTGGCATCAGCGGAGGTCCTGGAACCAATTCCCCATGGATGTGGAAGGAGGACTGTGTCATTCAGGAAAAAGTACAATCCGCGGTGCTGCCCCCGACTCCCCGCCGTCACCATTGCGCCTGCGCCTCCGAGAGCGGACCACAACTCCCAGCATGCACCGCGCCGCCGTCACCGCCCCCGCAGCCCGACTTCCTGCCGGGCGTTTCCTGTGTCTTAGGGCTCCGCCCAGTCTGGGGGAAGTTTAAGGTACAAGGGTCCTTGTTTGTCGGCTGCTTGCGAAGGTATTGGGAATAGTTTATGTGTTTCTTTCGCAAAAAAGGAGCAGGCACCACCGAGAGAGACGGCTGTGTAGTTTTCTGATGTGCACAGACCTTTCTTCTCTGAACCAGGAGAGAGGTGTTTGCCCCTCACTGCGGGGGCCCGGCCCAGCGCAGGTGGTTCCTGCTGGCTCTTGGTCTCGGTCACATGGTCCTTGGAGTTGTAGGAATCTGTCCCAGAATGTGGGATAGGCTGACAATCCTGGATAGTATTTTTGTGGTGAATGTTTTATCTTTAAGGGATTTTAGTGGGAAATTTAGAGGACCGTAGAGGAGACTGTTGGGTATTTTAACCTGTGTGCTTCCTTTAGAGTTGTTCTGAGCTGTGGACTTTGTAGTGGTTGATTCTTTCCAGCTGGTTTTTGTTAATGTGTTTGTTCTGAAGACGGTGTCCTGGGGAAATGAGACGTCTCCTTAATGCGTCGCTTGACTGACAGAGACCCTTAATGTATGCAATTCATGGAAAACTACAGCCCCACCTCACCCCCCAAAAAGCAGAACATCTGAGTTAGGGCTGTGTCAGATTGAAATTTATCAGGCTGAAGAGTGAATAGTGGCTGGAAGGTGAGCAATTAGAAGTGATTGTAAATTCCTTTTCGAATGTTTTGTTAAGAAGGATAGGATGGTGCCTTGACACCCAGCTCTGCTAGTTATTCTGTAATCTCTTACAGGTTAGTTTCCCTCTTTGAGTCTCAGTTTTTTGACTGTAAAATGAGGATGATATTACCTGTCCTCCCTGCTTGACAGTTTTTGTAAAGGCAGTTCAAAATAAAGTGTGTCAACATAGTTCCTAAATGCCACAGTCTCCTGAAAGTGAGTTGGTAAAGTGTCCAGGGTAATGAAAAACCAGGGCCGCTAGAAATGACATTCAAAAACAGAGTTGACCACATCTACAAAATACCTTCACAGTAACACCTAGATTAGTGTTTGATTAAATAACTGAATTAAATAATAATAATAATAGCCTAGCCAAGTTCACTTGTAAAACTAACCCTCAAACCCCAGAAAGTCTTTACTCAAACGTCATGTTTTCTATTTTTGTTAATTTACTTTTTTTTGAGATGGAGTTTTGCTCTTGTTGCTCAGACTGGAGTGCAATGGCATGATCTCAGCTCACTGCAACCTCTGCCTCCCGGGTTCAAGCAATTCTCCTGCCTCAGCCTCCCGAGTAGCTGGGATTACAGGGATGCACCACCATGCCCAGCTAATTTTGTATTTTTAGTAGAGACAGGGTTTCTCCACGTTGGGAAAGCTGGTCTCAAACTCCCGACCTCAGGTGATCCGCCCCCTCGGCCTCCCAAAGTGCTGGGATTACAGGCGTGAGCCACTGCACCCGGCCTATGTTTTCATAATATTAAAATTGCAATCCCGCACATATGCACACCTTCCCTAGCATTCTTTCTCCCCCTTTCCCTATCCTAGTTTCCTTGATCATTTATTATCTTTGAGCCATCACTGTATTTCTTATCTCTTACGTTTATTGTCTTTTTGCCTTCTCTGGAATGTTAGCACCACAGGGGCAGGAATTTTTGTCAACGTTGTGAACTGATGAATCCTCAGCACCTAGCACAGCATCTAGCACACGGTGGGCTCTTAAGAAACCTTTGCAAATCACTGAAAGAAGCATTAATGTGAGCACTCAGTAAATACTTTTTTGAATGAATAAAGAGCTGGAGTTCATCATTAGATAGTCCTGAACAACCTCGGTAGGAGAGAAGTAGGAAAAGGGTAGAAGGATGGCAGACTATAGGAAAAAAGAAAATGTTCAGTTTAATATCTAAGAAGTTGAACAATTAGTGGAGCAGGAGCACAGACTTGGGTGTGAGTTTCTTTTACCTCATACTTAGCTGTGTGACTTTGGACAGGTTGTCCAATCTCCTTGAACCTCAGTTTCTTCATCTGTAAACTGGGAATAGTATTGCTTAGCATGTAGGGTTGTACCAGTGGTGAAAAGTTGGTGCATATGATGGGCTTAGCATAGCGCCTGGCCCATAGTGAGTGTTTATCAAGAGGTGGCTGTTATCATCATCATCAGTGTTATTCAATGTCAAAGTGGAGAAATTTGTAAGTGTACTAAAAGTGACATTTTTGGATTTAAGTCTAGCCTGTGAAGTTGGAATGTTAAAATCTGAAACGATGTTAACACAGAAGTTTGGGATGTACAGAGAGTCAGGGCATGGGTCCTTTTGTTTTGTTTTAAAACAGAATGAAAATCTCTTCAGCATGTACAGCCCAGAAAAATAGAGTAATTGACATCAAACTCTTCAGTTTGCGCCAAGCTGCCACTTAAAGTGCAGGGTTAGTTGGTTGTAGGTCAGAGGTGCCATTCATTTGCTTTCAACTGATACACGAGAGAAAAAGTGCACCCTTTGCTGCTGATGTTCTGCTCACTAGGATTCTTTTGTTATCTCCTGAGATTGTTTCTTTGGACAAAAGAGATGTTAGATGCCAGCAAAGCACCATAAAGATACTGACTAAACTCGACTGTAAGTGTTACCATGTATAGCCGAACCGATTCTTAAAAGATCCGAAGGAATATATACTCACACAGAACCCTCGATTATGTCGTTGTTTACATATCAATACAATTTCTAGTGTTCTAACAGAACTTTTAGAATTGGTTCTCCTCTGATAAATGGTAATTTTCCTGATATGTGGGTTATGTGTTTATCTGAAAAATGCTAATTCTGAAAAAATGTGAACCTGGTCATTCTATGACATCGTGCCCAATTTTAACTTCTTGCAAGGAGACATTTGTAGTTAGGAAGAAAAGCAGATTTCATGTACAAGAAAGATGGAGGTTGGATGTTTGAGGTTTTTCTTCTGGTCTTTCTGTTTCCTGTAGTATCTGAATATAGCTAGTTATAATATTTCATGTTTACTTAAGAAGTGGGCAGATTGTGAAAAAATAGCTGCAGCGTTCTGAGCTGTGATCTTGTTTCTTGGTTTCTGTTTTGCTCTGTCGTTATGAGAAATAAATGGGAGGGAGAGCCATAGTTTAAGAATGATAGATGCTTCCAGCAGTTCTTTTTTTGACTCAAGGCCATTTCCTCACAGAGAGAGGGCTGTGGAGTACGTGGTAACATTCTTTTGAGTGTCATTCAATTCAGGATGGATGGACTTTGGTGGAGAACAGCAGTCACCTCGACCTTACTTTAAGATTACAAGATATTTTCTTACCTAAATGTTAGAGATGGAATCATGAAAGTACCACTGTTCTGTGCTCTGTTCCCGAATGGAAAAAATACTGATTTAAATTGAATTAGTCATTGTTCTACCGTGTATTTAGGTTTAGACATGCTTATAATAAAGAATTAAAACAATACTTTCAAATTTATTATTATTTATTTATCTTTTTTTGAGTCGGAGTCTCACTTTGTCACCCAGGCTGGAGTGCAGTGGTGCAATCATGCCTCACTTCAGCTTGACCTCTGGGCTCAAGTGATCCTCCTGCTTCAGACTCCCAAGTAGCTGGGACCCACAGGTGTGTGCCACCATGCCTAGCTAATTTTTAATTTTTACCTTTTGTAGAGGTGGAGTCTTGCTGTGTTGCCCAGGCTAGTCTGAACTCCTGGCATCAAGTGATCCTCCCACCTTGGCCTCCCAAAGTGCTGGAATTGCAGGCATGGGCCTTGTGCTCAGCCCAACTTTATTATTTTCAAATTAAAGATATACCTAATTGATGTCCTGTCCAAAGCATTAAAATGTCTTGATAAATCCTTTCCTATCAGGAACAGCCCAGGATAAAATTGGGTAGGACTCTACCCCTAACCCTTTCCGTTTTGAAGGAAGCATGTCCAAGTCTGGTTGTTTCTGGTAATTAATGCATCTGGCAGAGATGGAAGCCTCATCCTCTGTTATTTAACATAGCTTCACAGCCTCAGATCAGTCACTGCATAACTCAGGGGCCTACACATCAAATTGTGATGTTTTTCAAGGGGAGGCCATGAGTATTTATTCTCATCAGGTTCTTAATAGGAGAGGGAGATAATTCAGGTTCTATTTAAACATTGCTCTTTTTGTTCCTGAGGTATGTCAGCTGAGGTCACTTTCTAAGAATAATTGAGCTGTCTCCAAGATTCCAGCCACTTCCCAGGGACACTGACTCAGTTCTTATTCTCACCCACTTCGCTGTCTCAGCTTCCAGGGGACAGAGCCTCACCAGATTCTTAATAAATATCTTTTTCTCCAACTCTAGCCTCCTTCCCTCTTTTTCCCAGCTCACCTGGAGCCCTGATTTTTTCTTTTATTTTCTTTTCTTTTTTCTTTTCTCTTTTCTTTTCTTTCTTTTTCTTTTCTTTTTTCTTTTCTTTCTTTCTTTTTTTTTTTTTTTGAGGCATGGTCTCGTTCTTGCCCAGGCTGGAGTGCAGTGGCGTGATCTCCACTCACTGTAAACTCTGCCTCCTGAATACAAGTGATTCTCTTCCCTCAGCCCCCCAGGGTGCTGGGACTACAGGCATGCACCACCATGCCTGGCTAATTTTTGTATTTTTAGTAGAGATGGGGTTTTGCCATGTTGCCCAGGCTGGTCTGAAACTTCTGAGCAGATGATCTACCTGCTTCAACCTCCCAGAGTGGTGGGATTACAGGTTTGAGACATGGCACCCGGCCTGGAGCCCTGATTTTTTAGGGAGCATCCAATTTTTTATTTCTGGAGCTTCTTTTCCTTACATCTTCAAGGAAATTATAACTTTACTCTTCATCATACAGAGCAGTTTAGCCTCCCACAGCATCTCGGCTTTGGACCTAGCTTTACATATCCAAAATCCTACCAATGTGTCCTGTAAACAAAGTCTGTCTCAGGAGGTCATTCATCCTTTAGTGTTGACAAAATTTTAGAAATTTTGAATATTTCCCCCAAGATCTTTACCTGGCTCGTTTTTTACTTTTATCCTGGAAAAATGTACAGAATACAATAGTGAACAAGACACAAGAAAAGTCCCATCCCTTGTACAGTTTACGTGCTAGTGAGGGACAGACAATGAGCAATGGCCAGAGTAGATAATGGCCAGCAATGGTACGTACCATGGAGAAAATCACACAGGATAGAGAGCTAGAGAATAATGGTACTGTCATTTTAGATAGGATGCTAGCAGAAGGTCTTTTAGAGAAAGTGACAGCTGAACATTTTTCCAGGATAATAGTAAAAAACAAGCCAGGTAAAGATCTTGGAGAAGAACACTCCAAATAAAGACATGGAAAAGGCAAGGGCCTTCACCAGGAGTGGGCTGAGAAACAGCAGAGAGGGTAGAGCCAGAGGACCGTGAGAGACGGCAGGTGAAGGCAGGACACAGGAAAGCAGGGTCCGCATCATTCAGAACCTTGTAGGGCAAGGAAGGACTTTGGACTTTATTTTAAAAGAAAGTATGATGGGAATTCACTGAAAGTGTTACACAGGGATGTAACAAGATCTTATATTTTATTTAAAAAATTGAGACATATTTATATACCATAAAATTTACCCTTTGAAAATGAACCATTCGGTGATTTTAATATAGTCACAAGATTGCCAACCTTTGCCTCTGTGTAATTCCAGAGCACTTCATCACCCCTAAAAGAAGCCCCTTAGCAGACCCATTAATAGTGGTTACCTTATTTCCCTGTTCCAGGCAGAAACCACGAATCTGCTTCCTGTCTCCATGGATTTACCTCTTCTGGACATTTCACATAAATGGAATCATCTAATATGTGACCTTGTGTGTCTGGCTTCTGGCACTTAGCATAATGTTTTCAACGTTCATTTATGTTTTAGCATTTATCTGCTTTTATTGTTTTTGTAGCTGAATAATAATCCATTGTATGGATATGCCACATTTTGTTTATTCATTTATTAGTTAATGGATATTTGGATCATTTTCACATTTGGGCTATTATGAATAATGCTGTTATAAGCATTTGTGTACAAGTGTTTACTAGCATGTATGTTTTCATTTCTCTTGGGTATGTATCTAGGAGTAGAATTGCTGGTTAATATGGTAACTCCATACTTAACCTTTTGAGGAACTGCCAGGCTGTTTTCCACAGCATCTGTATCAGCAGTGTATGAGGGTTCCAATTTCTCCACAGCCTTACCAACACTTACTATTTTTTTCTTTTTCTTTTCTCTTTTTTTCTGTTTTTCTTTTTTCTCATGGTATTCGGAAGCCCAAGATCAAACACTTACTATTTTTTATTTTTTGATTATAGACCTCTAGGGTGCACAAAGTGTTATTTTGCAATTCCTTAAGAACTAATGAAATTGAACATCTTCTCATGTGCTTATTGGTCACGTGCATATCTACGGAGAAATGTCCATTCAAATCTGCTGTTGTTTGAATATATCCTCCAAAGTTCGTGTGTTGGAAACTTGATCCCCAGTGCAGTGGTGTTGGGAGGTCGGACCTTTAAGAGGTCATGAGGGCTGTGCTCTCATGATTGGGTTAATGCTGTTATCAAGGTAGTAGGTTTGTTATTGTGGGAGTGAATTTCTTATAAAAGCACAAGTCAGCTCCTTTTTGCCCTCTCACTCTCTTTGCCCTTCTGCCACGGATAATGTGGCAAGAAAGTCCTTGCTAGATGCCAGCCCCTTGATCTTGGACTTCCCAGCCTCTCAAAGTGTGAGGCAATAACTTTCTTTCTTTTCTTTCTTTCTTTTTTGTAGATGGAGTTTTGCTTTTGTTGTCCAGGCTGGAGTACAATGGCACAATCTCAGCGCACCACAACCTCCGCCTCCTGGGTTCAAGTGATTCTCCTGCCTCAGCCTCCCGAGGAGCTGGGATTACAGGTATGCACCACTATGCCCGGCTGATTTTGTACTTTTAGTAGAGACAGGGTTTCTCCATGTTGGTCAGGCTGGTCTTGAACTCCCGACCTCAGGTGATCTGCCCACCTCGGCCTCCCAAAGTGTTGGGATTATAGGCGTGAGCCAATAAATTTCTTTCATTACAAATTACCCAGTCTTAGATATTCTGTTAAAACAGCACAAAATGGACTAAGAAAATATTTTTTCATTTTAAATTGGATTATCTGTTTTTACTATTGAGTACAAGGGTTGTTAAAAATATATTCTTGATACTTGGTTTTCATCAGATATGTGATTTACAAATATTTTTTCTTTTTTAGTTCCTTGATTGTATCCATTGAAACACAAAGGCTTTAAATTTTGCTGAAGCCCAGTATATTTATTTTTTCTTTGATTGCTTATGCTTTTGGTGTCCTAGCCGAGAAGCTATGACCTAATCCGAGTACATGAAGATTTACAGCTATGTTTCCTTCAAAGAGTTATATATTTTAGCTTTTATATTTAAATTTTTGGTCCATTTTGAGTTATTTTTTCTAAATGGTGTGAGGAAGGATCCAAATGTGTTATCCTGCATGTGGGTATCTGGTTGAAAAGACTGTTCTTTGTACCATTGGATTGTCTTACCATCCTTGTCAAAAACCAATTGACCACTGATGTGTGTGTTTACTTCTGGGCTCTCCATTTCCTTACATTGATTTATATGCTTATCTTTATCCCAGTAACAATGCAAGCTTGATAGCTATAGCTTTGTAGTATGTTTTGAAATTGGGAAGTGTGAGTCTTCCAATTTTGTTCTACCTTTTCAAAATTGTTTTGACTATTCAGAGTCTCTCAAAATTTGGTATGAATTTTAGAATCATATCATCAATTTCTACAAAAATGCCAACTGGGATAACTTACGTTTTAAAAGTAAAGCTATGGCTGCTGCATGGAGAATATACTATAGAGAAAACAGTTATGAGGCTACTTTGGTTGTCTGGGTGAAAGATGAAAGGTGGCTCGGAGTAGGGTATTAGCCATAGAATTGGTAAGGAGTGGTGGGATTTTTGAAGTTACAGCTCCCCGAGCTTACAGGTGGATTGCATATGGGGTGTAAGCAAAAGAGAAGAAGGAAGGGCAAGTATATTTTGACCCAGGCAACTGAGTGCTGTTTTCATTTGCTGAGATGGGGACCCTGAAGAAAGAGAACAGGTTAGGGCAGAAAATAAAGTCTTTTCTTTGGGACATGCTAAGTTTGAGATACCTATTAGAAATTCTTGTGGAAATGACAAGTAGAAAATTACACATACATATATATGTGTGTATTTATAATTATATCTATATCTGGGAAAGATCAAAGCTGAAGATATGAGTTAACGTACAGATGGTATTCAACATCTTGAGACTGAATGAGGTAAATAAAGAAAATGTGAACAGAGAAAAGAGACCTGAAGACTGATTGTGGGGTATTTCAACTTTTAGAGGTTGGAAATAGTAAGTGGATACAACAAAGATATAGACAATAGAAAGCCAGGAAAGTTTGTGCAGTGTCTTGGATGAGAAGGGAAGAAAATGTTTCAAGATGGAAGCAATGATTAACTGTGTCATAAACTGAGAGAGTGAGTAAAATGAGGACTAAGAATTATGTGTTGGAGGTCACTGAAGAACACGTTTTCGGCAGTGTGGAGACAAAAGAGTAGAGTGAATTTGAGAAAGAATAGGAAGGAATGAAGTGAAAACAGAAGACTCTTTCAAAGGTTTTTTTCCCCCCTTAATTTGTTTTCCTGATAGAAAATTTTATGCAGAAATGTAGCAAGATTAGAGACTTCCATTTCCAGCCAAGATGGAGTAACAGCGACCTTTTTTACTCTCCTGCATGAAATAATTGAAAAGTGGACAAAATATACGAAAGAGTGGTTTGAAAGACTCTAGGAATCAGGCAACAAAAGACAGTGATACCTCAGAGCCAAAAACGAATAAGCCATAGGATTACCGAAGCTTACTGCCTCTCCTTTTAGCCCTCAGCAAGGGAGAGGGGCAGAGCCCAGGAGGACTCCATGAGTCGAGGTGATGGAGCCGAGAGTCTAGGGAGACCAAGGTAGCTAGAGTTTACGAAACAGAGAGAGCCACAAACAGACAGGACAGAATTTTAGAGATCTGCAGAGGGTACCCTTGATTATTTAGCTGAGAACTCATTAGCACATGGTCCCATTGAAAGGGTTGGAGAGAACATTGCCTGGTACTCACATAGCACTGGAAATAGTGCCTTTTCCCTCCAACCAAAGTGGAAAGCGTTACAATGTGCATGGCATTTGGTAGAGTACCTAAAGGGATTTCCCCCAGTAGCGAGACTATAGACAAAACATTGCTGTGGTCCAGCCTGATATATTTTAAAAGCATGATTCAAAATGATCAAATCGTTGCTAAGTAATTTCACAATATCCTAGGATAAAACTCAAGAATACAGGAATATAAATACATCCAGCACCTTTCAAGGTAAAATTCGTAATGTCTGACATCCAATGAAAGATTGTCAGATAAAAAAAAGAAGCAAGAAAATGCTGCCCACAATTAGGAGGTAAATCAATCAATCAAAACTAGCCCAGAACTGACACAGGTGATAGAATTATAGACAAAGATTTGCTATTATTATTAGTTAACCTTATTAGGTATGATTATTAGCTATTATGACTCTACAATATGTTCAAAAAGTTAAATAGAGATATGGATCATATCAAAATACCAAATCATACTTACAGAAATGAAAACTAAAATATCAGAAATGAAAATACACAAGATGGGATTAATAGCAGATCAGACATTGTAAAAGAAAAGACTAGTGAACCGGGCTCAGTGGCTCACACCTGTAATCCCAGCACTTTGGGAGGCCGATGTGGGTGGATCATGAGATCAGGAGTTCGAGACCAGCCTGGCCAAAGAGACCAGCTTGGCCAAAATGGTGAAACTCCATCTCTGCTAAAAATACAAATGTTAGCCAGGCGTGGTGGCATGCACCTATAATCCCAGCTACTCAGGATGCTGAGGCAGGAGAATTGCTTGAACCTAGAGGTGGAGGTTGTTGTGGGCCAAGATCATGCCACTGCACTCCAGCCTGGGTGACAAAGTGAGACTCTGACTCAAAAAAAAAAAAAAAACAAAAAAAAGAAAAGAAAAGACTAGTGAATGTGAAGATATAACAATAGAAACTGCCTAAAATGAGACACACAGAGATAAGAGAATAATATAAATAATTGAAAACTGAGCAGAGCACCAGGGACCTGTGGAACGTTACATATGTAATTGGGAGAGTATCCTGGGCGACAGAGAGAGACCCTGTCTCAAAAAAAAAGGGAGTGCCGGGCTCCACTATCTCACCTCTCTTCACAACAGCGCTATGGGGTAGTGTATGACTGTATCAGCCCCTGTTAACAGTTGTGGAAAGTTAGACTTACAGAATTAGGCTGCTGCCTGTTGTCACATCTCAGAAGCATCTGAGCCAGAATTGAAGTCCAAGTTCATGTGCCTGCAAAGTCCTTCCCCTTAACAGTAATTTTCTGTCATAGCACCTCCGTTTATGGGTGAGAATTTTTCCTGGCAAGAGTAGATATATGCATGTTTTCCCTCTAATTCTCATTTATTTTAAAGACCACATTTTGACAATAATAAAGGAACTCAGAAGAATGAAAATAATTCACAGTTCCAACATCCTGTTCAGCAACTGTTTTCATTTTTCTCCATTTCCTTTTGACCCTTATCCATACATTCATATTTTACATAGTTGTAGATGCAATTTTATTTTCTGCTTTTATGCTTAATGTTATACCAAACATTTTTCTTGTTGCAATTTAGTCTCTGATAGATGCACAATATTCCATTTTGTTAATGTGCCACAATTTAAACAATCACCCATGATGGACAATATTTGTTTCCAGTTTCTTAGTTTTTTAAACTATGCTGCAGCAAAACATTTTGTTTTCCTCCCATCTTTTGCTACTTTTTTCTTAGAATAAATTCCCAGGAGTGAGATTACCAAACAAGAATGCAAACATGTTTATGGATTTAATCTTTAAAAGGAAGTGAAATTAAGAGAGTTTGTATCTTCAATCACAGTGGATACATTTCACAGCTGGCAAGAACAGATTAACTCCCTGAATTATTGTTTAGGTGGAACAAAGTTAAAGACAAGTGGGAATTGACTGCTCATGCGGACGGGTTCTTTTTGAGATGGTGCAATGTTCTGGAAGAAGATAGAGGTCATAATTACACGACTTTGCCAATGTGTTAAGAACATTGAATTGTGTGTGTACTTTAAAGGGATGGATTTTGTGGTATGTGAATTATATACCAATAAAGCTATAATTAAAAATTAAAGGAAAAATTTCTGACACTCTTAGTAATAGTTTTAACCATTGCTATAGGAGAGTTCTAGATTTGTTTTTGTATTTGGAGGCAGCATATAATAGTGTGGAAGGGCGTAAGGCTATCAGGGTTTGAATTGTAGGGTCATGACTTAGCTGCTCTGTGACCCTTGGCAAGTGCTATAGGTTGGGTCCTCCAGAATCCGGTGCTGAGACAGAGTTTGGGGTGCAGGGTGTTTGCAAGGGTCAACACAGGGCAGGCCCAAGGCAGAGCAGGACTGGGCAGAGAAGGGGGTAGGAAGGAGATACCGGCCGGATGCAGCTGGGCCAGCCCTGTGGGAGCCCCGACAGTCAGCGCGCCTACACTAGGGTGAAATGGCCAGACCTTTACACACAGGCCTGGCCCCTAGGCCTGCTGTGTGAGGCCTTGGAAGGCCCTCATTAATGAGGGGCTCTGTATCTAAGGCTGACCTGGACAGCGAGCAGCAGAAGGCTCACGGCATTGGTCCCCTCCCCACAGCCAGGCACCAAGGCCAGGTCTGACCGGCGTGTGGGTGGCAGCCCTCTGTGTCTACCTCAGCAAGTTGCTTTCACTGCTCTTACCTCAGTTTCCTCATCTGTAAAATTGAAATGATAACAGTGTCTACCACTTAGGATTGCTAGAAAATTAAATGCAGTAACTTCTAAGTACACATAAAGTACTTAGAACAGTGCTTGTCATATAATAAATGGTCAAAACATACTAGCTATTGTTATTTTATTATTACTCTATTGAATAATATAGTCAGCTTTGTCCAGACTATGCTAAAGAATTACCATGCAGCATATATACTGAGAAGTCTGTGAAGACTTAAAAAAAAAGACCTTATTTTTTGAAGCAGTTTGAGGTTCACAGCAAAAGTGAGCCCTCGCTCCCACACTTGCACAACCTCTTTCAATATTCTGAAGACTTTTTTTTTTTTTTTTTTTTTTTAGATGGAGTTTTTCTGTTGTTGCCCAGGCTGGAGTGCAGTGGCATGATCTTGGCTCACTGCAACCTCCGCCTCCCAGGTTCAAGCGATTCTCCTGCCTCAGCCTCCCGAGTAGCTGGGATTATAGGCATACACCACCATGCCTGGCTAATTTTGTATTTTTAGTAGAGACGGGGTTTCACCATGTTGGACAGGCTGGTCTCGAACTCCTGACCTCAAGTGATCCACCTGCCTTGGCCTCCCAAAGTGCTGTGATTACAGGCGTGAGCCACCATGCCCGGCCATTCTGAAGACTTTTAAGAAAAGGAATGACAGCTTTCTGAGAGGGCTTATGTGTGTGTTGAGGCCAGAATCAGCTAGACCTACAAGGAGTGAGGCTAATGAAGTTGTGAAAGCTTCCCTGCCTCCAGTTCCCCGTGATCTGCCTATGCTTGACTGATATTTCTGTCAATTCAATTACTCTTGGTCATTAACAGCTCTACATGGTGAGGATGGGTTTATTGAACTCTTTTACTATCACAGTTACCTGAGAGCAGAACCTCTTAGGAAGTGAGGTTTCGATAAATAGATTAGGGTTCTAGAATGGGAGGAGCTACCTAGTGCAGGGATTAGGGGCAGTGGGCCTGGATATCACAAAGAACAGAGCATGTGCATTTATGGTGAAGGCAGCATGGGCCTATGCATGCCCTGTCTGCAGAGCTATGTGGGAGGATCCAGAGAGGAAAGGGATGCTCAGAAAAGGTGTTGGCAGGTAGCGAGGGGCCTTTATGTAGTCACAGCTTTGCCTACGGATGACCGAGTACAGTTCTAGAGAAGGAAAGATAGCTTAGATTTTTACTTTTAAGTTTTTGGGTCAATTTCAGTGTCATCCACATTGGATAGCAGAACATTTTTCTGTTGAAGCAGCTCTGTTTTTTAAAAAATTTTAAGGCCCAGCACGGTGGCTCATGCCTGTAATCCCAGCACTTTGGGAGGTCGAGGTCAAGGGATTGAGACCATCCTAGTCAACACGGTGAAACCTTGTCTCTACTAAAAATACAAAAATTAGCTGGATGTGGTGGTGCGCGTCTGTAATCCCAGCTACTCAGGAGGCTGAGGCAGGAGAATCGCTTGAAGCTGTAAGGCGGAAGTTGCAGTGCGCCGAAATCATGCCATTGTACTCCAGCTTGGGTGACAGAGCAAGACTCTGTCTGAAAAAAAAAAAAATTATACTGCAGATGGACTTTTTGTGGGGGTGTACCTTCTATGAATTTTAAGACATGTATAAGTTCATCCCTACAAACCATCTCCACAAACAGGATATGAAACAATTCCACTACCACACAAAATTTCCTGTTCTCTATCCTTGTGGGCACACTAACCTCTCTCAACCATGGATCTCTTCTTCATGACCACAGCTGAAGACAGCTCTGCTTTTAATGATCTTGCCTTTTATCTTGATGGCGTTTGCAAAAAATGTGGGCTTTGTTCTCAACAACAGAATATACATTCTTCTCATTGTCACATGGCACTTACTCTAAAATTGATCATATAATTGGAAGTAAAACACCCCTCACCAAATGCAAAAGAACTGAAATCATAACAGTCTCTCAGACTACAGTGCAACCAGATTAGAACTCAAAATTAAGAAATTCACTCCAAACCACACAACTACATGGAGATTGAACAACCTGCTCCTGAATGACTCTTGGGTAAATGATGAAATTCAGGCAGAAATCAAGAAGTTATTTGAAACTAGTGAGAACAAAGATACAATATACCAGAATCTCTGGGTTGCAGCTAAAGCAGTGTTAAAAGGGAAATTTATAGTACTGAATGTCCACATCAAAAAGCTAGAAAGATCTCAAGTTAACAACTAACCATAACATTACAACTAAAAGGACTAGAGAACCAAGAGCAAACAAACCCCAAAGCTAGCAGAAGACAAGAAATAACCAAGATCAGAGCAGAACTGAAGGAGATAGAGATGCAAAAATCCCTTCAAAAATTAACAAATCCAGGAGCTGGTATTTTGAAAAAATTGATAAAATACATAGACCACTAGCTAGACTAATAGAGAAGAAAAGAGAGGAGATTCAAATACACATAATTAGAAATGATAAGGGGGATATCACCACTGATTCCCCAGAAATACAATTAATTACCAGAGAATACTATAAACACCTTCATGCACATAAACTAGACAATCTAGAAGAAATGGATAAATTCCTGGATATATACACCCACTCAAGACTCAACCAGGAAGAAATTGAATCCCAGAATAGACCAGTAACAAGTTCTGAAATTCAGGTGGCAATAAATAGCCTGCCAACCAAAAAAAGCCAGGACCAGACAGATTTACAGCTGAGAATTCGCCCAGAGGTATAAAGAAGAGCTGGTACCATTTCTACTGAAACTATTCCAAAAAAATTGAAAAGGAAGGATTCCTCCTCAACTCATTCTCTGAGACCAGCATCATCCTGATACCAAAACCTGGCAGAGACACAACAAAAAAAGAATAAATCAGGCCAGTATCCTTGATGAACATTGATGCAAAAATGCTCAATAAAATACTGACAAACCAAATCCAGCGGCATGTAAAAAGGCTTATCCACCACAATCAAGTAGACTTCATCCCTGGGATGCAACATATACAAATCAATAACTGTGATTCATCACATAAACAGAAGTAAAGATAAAAACCACATGATCATCTCAATAGATGCAGAAAAGGCATTTGATAAAAATCTAACATCCCTTCATGTTAAAAACCCTAATAAACTAGGTATTGAAGGAATATACCTCAAAATAATAAGAGCCGTATATGACAAAACCACAACCAGTATCATACTGAATAGGCAAAAACCGGAAGCATTCCCCTTGAAGGCTGGCACAAGACAAGGATGCTGTTTCTCACCACTCCTGTTCAGCATGGTATAAGCTGATAAGCAACTTCAGTAAACTCTCAGACTACAAAATCTATGTGCAAAAATCACAAGCATTCCTATACACCAATAACATGCAAGCAGAGAGCTGAATCATAAATGAACTCCCATCCACAATTGGCACAAAAAGAATAAAATACATAGGAATACAGCTAACAAGGGAAGTGAAGGACCTCTTCAAGGAGAACTATGCACCACTGCTCAAAGAAATCAGAGACGACAAACAAATGGAAAAAATTCCATGCTCATGAATAGGAAGACTCAATATTGTAAAAATGGCCATACTGCCCAAGGCAATTTATAGATTCAGTGCTATTCCCATTAAAATATCATTGACATTCTTCACAGAATTAGAAAAAAATATTTAAAAATTCATATGGAACCAAAAAAAGAACGTGAATAGCCGACACAATCCTAAGCAAAAAGAACAAAGCTGGAGGCATCATGCTACCTGACTTCAAACTATACTACAAGGCTGCAGTAACCAAAACAGCATGGTACTGATGTGAGAACAGATACATAGACCAATGGAACAGAATTGAGAACCCAGAAATAAAACTGCACACCTACAACCATCTGATCTTTAACAAACCTGACCAAAACAAGCAATGAGAAAAAGATTCCCTATTTAATAAATGGAAGAATTGGCTAGCCATATGCAGAAAATTGAAACTGGACCCCTTCCTTACACTATATACAAAAATCAAGATGGGTTAAAGGCTTAAATGTAAAATCCCAAAACTACAAAAACGCTGGAAAAAAATCTAGGTAATACCATTCAGCACATAGGCACAAGCAAAGATTTGTGATGAAGATGCCAAAGGCAATTGTAACAAAAGCAAAACTTGATAATTAAACTAAAGAGCTTCTGTACAGCAAAAGAAACTATCATCAGAGTCAACAGATAACATATGGAATGGGAGAAAGTTTTTGCAATCTATCCGTGTGACAAAGGTCTAACATCCAGCACCTACAAGGTACTTAAACAAATTTACAAGAAAAAAAAAACCCAATTAAAAAGTGAGCAAAGGACATGAACAGACATTTCTTAAAAGAAGACATACATGCAGGCAATAAATATATGAAAAAAGTTCAACATTACTGATCATTAGAGAAATGCAAATCAAAATAAAAAAAATCAAAATTCTCACTGGTGTGAGATACTGTCTCACACTAGTCAGAATGGCTATTATTAAAAAGTGAAAAAAAAAAAAGAAAACAGATGCTGGCAAGGTTGTGGAGAAAAAAAGAACTGCTTTTACACTGTTGGTGGGAGTGTAAAATAGTTCAACCATTGTGGAAGACAGTGTGGTGATTCCTCAAAGACCTAGAGGCAGAAATGCCTTTTGACCCAGCAATTCATTACTGAATATATACTCAAAGAAATATAAAGCATTCTATTATAAAGAGAGATTAACATGTATGTTCACTGCAGCACTATTCACAATAGCAAAGACATGGAATCAACCTAAATGCCCATCAGTGATAGACTGGATAAAGAAAATGTGGTACATATACACCATGGAATACTATGCAGCCATAAAGAAGAATGAGATCATGTCTTTTGCAGGGACATGGATGGAACTGGAAGCCATTATCCTCAGCAAACTAATGCAGGAACAGAAAACCAAACACCACATGTTCTCACTTATAAGTGGGAACTGAATGATGATCATTAGAGAATGATGAGAACACATGGACACATGGGGTCAGGGGAACAACACACATGTGCTAATCAGGAAGAATAACTAATGGATGCTGGGCATAATACCTAGGTGATGGGATGGTCTGTGTAGGAAACCGCCATGGCATATGTTTGCCTATGTAACAAACCCGCACTCCTGCACATGTACCCTTGAACTTAAAAGTTGGAAGAAACAAAAATACGAGCTTTGGAGTTGGAAAGAAATACTTCCTCCTCCCCTGCTATGTATGTGGATGTGATTTTGAGAGATTAACTTAATGAGATGTGGGAAGGAAAGGTAACATATGCATAGGGTCTCCTGAGGTAAGTCTGTCTTTGCCATCTTTCTAACTGGTACTTGCTCAGCAGATTATGTTAAAGCTAAGTGGGTGGAAGGAGGCCAGACTAGTGTGCTTTACAGTGGAAAGAGCATACTGTTACTTAGAGAAAGAAAATAAGGAATTTTACAGGTGAAATGAGAGATGTAAAAAGAAAAAGTCATCATAGGCTGAGTCAGTTTCCTAAGGCCATCCAGATACGCACTGGCAGAGCAGGGTTCTAATCTAGATGGTCCTGTTCCTGCCCTCATGTTCTTGACTACTTCATTTTATGATACAACAACAACATGTAGAAACAACGAGAGCATATTGTCTTTAACATTTTACATTGCACTTGATTAGATTATCCTGACACTTTACTTTCTTTACAAAAAAATATAAATTTAAACATTTTACTTAAATTTAAGAAATTCAAGTAATGCAAATAGGCATATCTCATTACAAAATGTCCTTTTGAAGACTGAGGGTTTGTAGTTCCCTCTCTATTCTCTGCACCTTGAACAAACACAACTCTGCCAAGTTAAGTCACAAAACTTCTCCTGAGAAGGTCCAAATGAAGCATTTGTTTACTTTTATAAGCATATACAAAGCATTGTGGAAAAACTATTTTGCTAGTCTGTATGATTTTGGTATCATTTTGTATTTCTAGAATTTGCCCTTTTTTTTCTTACTTTTACTCAACTTTGTTTTATAATGATGATTCCAAAATAAAATTTACAAAACAGCATGTATTTAGAGGAGTCTAGTTTCTATCACTCACCTCTACCTGGTTCTTCAGTTGCTCCTGTAGGGTAATAATTTTGTTTATAATTATGTAGTTTATTCTTCCATTTAGAAACATCTGTAAGATATATTTCTACCTTGCTTAGTCACACTATATTCTGGAGATTATACCATAGAAATGTATGAAGATATTATTTATTTAAAGGATATTTTTGCGGAGAAAAAGATGGAATGCAGAAATTCATATAAAGTAACTTTTCTGACCACATTGAATTAAACAAGAAAGTAGTAACAGAAATATATCTGAAAAGAACTCTAAATATTTGAATATTAATGAGCACACTTCTAAATAACCCATGAGTAAAGACTAAATCACAAAGAATATTAGAAAACACTACGATTTAAAGGAAATCGACAACACAACATGTCAAATTTGTGGGACGCAGTTGAAACAGCATTTCCAGAGAAATTTATGGTAGTAAAAGTTTATGTTGGAGAGGAAGAAATGTTTCAAATTATTAACCTAAGTTTCACCTTAAGAAACCTGAAAAACAAAGCAAATTAAAACTAAAGAAGCAGAAGAAAGCAGGTAATAAAACTAAAGGCAGAAATCAATAGTGACAGGAAAAATAGAGAAAATGAATAAAGCCGGGCGCGGTGGCTCACGCCTGTAATTCCAGCACTTTGGGAGGCTGAGGCGGGTGGATCACGAGGTCAAGAGATCGAGACCATCCTGGTCAACACGGTGAAACCCCGTCTCTACTAAAAATACAAAAAATTAGCTGGGCATGGTGGCGCGTGCCTGTAATCCCAGCTACTCAGGAGGCTGAGGCAGGAGAATTGCCTGAACCCAGGAGGCGGAGGCTGCGGTGAGCCGAGATCGCACCACTGCACCCCAGCCTGGGTAACAAGAGCGAAACTCTGTCTCAGGAAAAAAAAAAAAAAAAAGAAAATGAATAAAACAATGAAACAAAAATCTAAGTCTTTGAAAAGATCAGCAAAATCAATAAGCTATCCAGACTGATGAACAAAGACACAAATGACCAATATTAGGAATGAAAGAGGGATATCACTACGGATTCTCACAAATATTAAAAGGATAATAGGAAATATTATAGTAAATATTTTGCTGATAATTTTGATGCTTTAGATAAAATGGACAAATTTCTTGAAAGACACAAACTGCTAATGCTCACTCAAGAAGAAACAGAAAGCTTGAACAGTCTTCTTTTAAAGAAATTGAATTCACAGTTAAAAACTTTTCCACCAAGAAACTCCTGACCCAGGTAACTTCAATGGTGAATTTTACCGAACATTTAAGAAAAAATACCATCAATCCTTCACAGATTTTTCTGAAATACGGGACCATGTTATCCTGATGCCCAAACAAGACAAAAATATGATGGGGAAAAAACCTACAGATTAACATTCCTCATGAGCACAGATGCAAAGATCCCTAACAAAATATTAAAAAATATAATCCAGGCTGGGCATGGTGGCTCACACCTGTAATTCCAGCACTTTGGGAGGCTGAGGTGGGTGGATCATGAGGTCAGGAGTTTGAGACCAGCCTGGCCAACATGGTGAAACCCTGTCTCTACTAAAGATACAAAAAATTAGCCGGGTGTGGTGGTGTGCACCTATAATCCCAGCTACTTGGGAGGCTGAGGCAGGAGAATCACTTGAACCCAGGCAGTGGAGGTTGCAGTGAGCGAGATAGCGCCTTTGCATTCCAGCCTGGGTGATAGGGCAAAACTCTGTCTCATAATTTATGTATGTGTATATAATCCAACAATATGGCCGGGCGCGGTGGCTCACGCCTGTAATCCCAACACTTTGGGAGGCCGAGGCGGGTGGATCACGAGGTCAAGAGATCGAGACCATCCTGGTCAACATGGTGAAACCCCGTCTCTACTAAAACTACAAAAAATTAGCTGGGCATGGTGGCGCGTGCCTGTAGTCCCAGCTAGTCAGGAGGCTGAGGCAGGAGAATTGCCTGAACCCAGGAGGTGGAGGTTGCGGTGAGCCGAGATCGCGCCATTGCACTCCAGCCTGGGTAACAAGAGCGAAACTCCGTCTCAAAAAAAAAAAAAAAATCCAACAATATGTCAAAGGACTAAGTGGGGTTTATTTGAGGAATGCAAGTTTCTTTAGATGTTTGAATTGAGATATTTGAAAATCAGTCAGTGTAATTCATCATACTAACAGAACATAAAATATTACCTATGCATCAATAGATGCAGAAAAGACATTTTACAAAATTTTATGTTGAATAATGATGAAACAAAAAAAGAGTTCTCAGGAAATGAGGAATAGATCTATTTATTTTGATAAGAGACATCTGTGAATAACCTACAGGTAATTTTATATTTATTGGTGAAAGAATGAATGCTTTACCCCTTAGAAAGAGGTCAAGGCAATTATGTCAGTTATCATCACTTCTACTCAGTATTGCATTAGGGGTTCTGCCCATTGTACTAAGGCAAGAAAATTATACAAAATGCATATAGATTCGAAAGAAAGAAGTAATATGTCTTTAGTCATGGATTGCATGATTATTTGCATATAAAATCCCAATAATCTACACATAAAGCTGCTAGAATAAGTGAGATTATCAAAGTTGCAGGTTACACGGTCAATAGGAATAAATACTAAAAATAATTTATAATATTATAAAAATGAAGTAGGGATAAATTTAGCAAAAAAGCAAGACTTGTAGATAGAAAACCACAAAACATAGCTGAAACTAAAGAAGACTTGAGTCATGTTCATGGATTAGAAAACAGTATTTTTAAGTGTCAGTCTTTCCAAACTAATATATTCAATGTAATCTCAATCAAATGCCAGCAAGCTTTTTGTTAAAATTACAAGCTGATTTTATCATTTATGTCAAATGCAAGGGACCTAATACAGCCAAAATGTTTTTGAAGTTATACTAACCTGATATAAGACTTATTATGAAGTTACAGTATTCTAGAGAATATCTTTTTTTTTTTTTTTGAGACAGAGTTTTGCTCTTGTTGCCCAAGCTGAAATGCAATGGCATGATCTCAGCTCACTGTAACCTCCACCTCCCGGGTTTACTTAACTAAAGAAGACAAACGGACAGCAAATAAGGACATGAAATAGATGCTCCACATGATTAGTCATTAAGAAAATTCAAATAGGAATCATAATGACATACTACTATGTACATATTAACCTGGCTAAAATTAAAAAGACTATCAACACTAAGTGTTGGTAAGGATGTAGAGCAACTGGAGCTCTGTTTCATTGCTGGTTGGCATGCAAAATTGTATAGCCACTTGGAAAACAGGTTGGCAGATTCTTATAAAGTTAAGCATACACATACATTTTCTATACAACCTATATTCCATTCCTGTGTATCTAATTGCCCAAAAGAAAGAGAAATGTGTCCACATGAAGACTTGTATGTGAATGTTTCTAGTATACTTAAAAGGAGTGATTTTTACTTTTATATATTATGCCCATATAAATTTAACTTTAAAAAACATAATAAATGGGCCAGGCGCAGTGGCTCACTCCTGTAATCCCAGCACTTTGGAAGGCTGAGGTGGATGGATCACAAGGTCAGGAGAGGGAGACCATCCTGGCCAACATGGTGAAATCCCGTCTCTACTAAAATACAAAAAAATTAGCAGGGTATGATGACACACGCCTGTAGTCCCAGCTACTCAGGAGGCTGAGGCAAGAGAATTGCTTGAACCTGGGAGGCAGACGTTGCAGTGAGCTGAGATCACGCCACTGCACTCCAGCCTGGTGACAGAGTGAGACTCGATCTCAATAAATAAATAAATAAATGTAGAAAAGCCACTAAGAGAAAAAAAAGTGAAGGCATAGGGCAGAGGAGCCAGTAAGGAGACTGCAGAAAGAATGAAGTTTAAATTGGGGAACTGATTACTGAATTAGAGACGCAGAGTTTCAAAGTCCTCCTCCTTAAAATCAGACAGACTTGAGCTTGATTTTTTTTAATTTTTAAATTTTCATTTATTTATTTTTTTGAATAAATAAATTTTTATTTATTATTTTATATTTTTTGAAAATAATAATTTTCAATTATTTATTTATTATTTTGTTGCCCAGGCTGGAGTGCAATGGTGCAATCTTGGCTCACCGCAACCTCTGCCTCCCTGGTTCAAGTGATTCTCCTGCCTCAGCCTCCCGAGTAGCTGGGATTATAGGTATGCACCACCATGCCCAGCTAATTTTTGTATTTTTAGTAGATACGGGGTTTCACTATGTTGGTCAGGCTGGTCTTGAACTCCTGATCTCACGTGATCTACCCACCTAGGCCTCCCAAAGTGCTGGGAACACAGACGTGAGCCACCGTGCCTAGCCAAGCTTCATTTTTAGCTTTGCCACATACTGATGGTGTGATCTTAGGGAAGTTATTTAACCCCTGTAGCCATGTTTATTCATCCGTAAAATGAGGATGATAACAGTAGTACCCATCTGTGGTGTGCCTACTACAGTGTCTACAGAAGAGACTGTTACATTGTTTGAGTCCTGTCTACAGAGTAAAGGTGATAGGGTGCAGTGATTTGATTGGATCTTGAGCGTAAGGGAGTGGAAAGAGGCAAGGGTGATTCACAGGCCCTGATTTGGGTGATTGAGTGCCAGCAGCTGACATACAGATTTGGAGGGAAGACAAGAAGGTCAGGTGCAAACACGCTGAGATGAAAGAGCTGCTCTGAGGGCCGTCTCAGTGAGTCTTCCACTGATAGTCGCATAGAAATGGCCAGAGCTGAGTTTCAAGTGAAAGGCCCATTTTGATTTAACTTTTAAAGCAAATCTATTTAAAAAATCACAATATGGAAAATCAGTTGTATTTTTCTTCTCTCTTTTTGTTTTCCTTTTTGGAGATGGAGTCTCGCTCTGTTGCCAGGCTGGAGTGCAGAGGCATGATCTTGACCCACTACAACCTCCACCTCCTAGGTTCAAGCAATTCTCCTGCCTCCGCCTCTTGAGTAGCTGGGACTACAGGCGTACACCACCACGCCCGGCTAATTTCTGTATTTTTAGTAGAGACTGGGTTTCACCATGTTGACCAGGATGGTCTCTATCTCTTTACCTCGTGATCTGCCCGCCTTGGCCTCCCAAAGTGCCAGGCGTGAGCCACCGTGCCCTGCCAATTAGTTGTGTTTTTAATTCAGGCTCATGTTGAATATGTCTCTCAGGGGTTCCCAATGCTAGTCCAATGGTTAATTTTATTGGACTGATATCCACGCCAATTGTCAGTCACTGGAATGTGGTAGGCACTGAACAAATACTTGCTGAATGACTCTGTTGAATATTTCCTATTTTCAAAGTGTTGGAAACTTCTGGATTCCCTGGACTCTGGCTGGGAATTCAAGACAATATCTTATTGACAATATCTTGGGTGGGCTTAAGATGCAAACTCTGTGAAGTGGCTGCATGACTGGAGACCACTGTAAATTCATGGCGTCTGCTGGGAGGATGGGAGGGGGTGGTACTGCTTGCTACATGCTTTAGTGGCTTTGCACCAGACTGCTGGTTCCTCTTGTCCATTCTTCAGAGAGTTTCTCCAGAATCCAGCTGCAATCCTCCTATGCAGTCATTGCATTTTTATATCACACAGGTAGTTAGAACCATGCAGGAAAGCTCTAAACCTCTGAAAATTGGCTTCCTGAGTTTCTTTTGTGACTTTGCAACAGGGCCTGGAAGTGTCACAGGGAGAATAAGCTTGAGCTTCTCTGCTTCATGGCAGGAAGCCATTTCAGCTCATTGTTACCAGCTCAATCCGGTCTGGGCACCAAAGTATTATGTTCCTAATCATGCAGGAGCCTGTGCATTCAATTAAAATGTTGTGTGGCTTTCCAAAAACCACCAGTTAGGATGACTGCATTCCCTTAACTCAATTGGGCCAGATGGCACATGTCCTAAAACTTGCTATTGTCTCTTATTAGCAGTTACTTCTCATCACCCAGCATCCAAGAAAACAATCCTCACTCTGTGGCCATTATTTCTTCTGTGGACCCTTAATTCTCACCGTGTGTTTTCACAGCATCCTGTGCATGGAGCATGCTGGGTTTGAATGTCATGGTTATTGAGCAAATTTGAAAATAAGTGGGTTTGCAGGAGTCAGAGCGAGAGGAGTAGCTGGTCTAGTGACAGGAGTGGGAAGTTAACGGACTGTAGGAGGGATGAGTCATAGCTGCTCTGAGCTTCAGAAACGGCTCAGCCTGGCCAGCTGCGGGCACTCACTTCACCACTTCAGTGAGTGAGTCTGTCCGTACTCCTTCTAGTGGGGTGGTACAGGAATGAGCTGGGAAGTCCTGAATAGGAAACTCCACATTTAGAAAATGTACCTTAATAATGCAGTTCCACTCAGGGACGATCTGTGAGGACTGGTCATTAGGCTGAGCTCACAGAGGGGACCTGAGGGAGGAGATGCCAAGATGGCGTAGGCTTGCATGCGCAGAGTTGCACCCTTTCTGGGAGAGTTGCACAGAAGGACTTGCTGATATTGCATATTCAAAACTAGGACGTTCCTAATGCTTCGTCATTTTCTCAATTCAGACAAGCAAAAGTTCACATGTACACTTTTGCACCGCCCCCTTAAATGTGTTCAGAGGAAAGCGTTCATAATAAAAAGAAGCTAAAAAAAGAGGCATAAGCGATGCGGTTGGGTTTCATCAGCACCACCCTAAGATGAGGGATGTCACTGGAAAGAAGCTCAGAGGTGTGGGGAAGAGAAGTAGTGTCAGATTGGAGCAGCTATTCAGTGTATCAAGGACACCTTTGGACAGGAGTTGTCCAGAGAGACCCCTGGATGTCACAGCTGCCTGAAGGACTCTAAGGTCTGTGAGCTTGGTGAGGCTGTCTGGTTAGGTTCAAAGGAAGAGAGTAGCTGATGGAATATTCCCTTTCCCTTCTCCTGGCTCTTCCTCCTTCCTTTATCTTCTTATACCTTACAAGGATCTTAAATGGTCACTCCCTTCCAGTTTGAAGAGCTTTATTGTAAAAGTCCCTTCAGCTCTTGGGCAAATGCAGTGAGATGAGGATTCCCGGCAGATACCTGCGAGTCACAGCTCTGGGTTAAGACATTTACTGTTGGGGTCCTGGTGTCCCACTCTGGGAGACTGCAGGCTTCAGTCCCACCTTGTCTCTAAGCTGCTCCACACACCAAAAAAGATGCCATCGAACGCCTACATGACAGCTCACTTTGTCCAGCATTCAGCGTGTTACTGTAGAAATTACACCATGACAAACCACAGAACCTCTGGTTTGGAACACAGAGAGGAAGGGGGTCAAATGCAGCCCCTCTGTGCACCAAACCCTCTTTTGTGTAAGCTTGTGTCCTAGGCCCCAAAGGTAACCCCTCTCAAGGACTTCTTGGTTCTGTGCAAAGTATTTTGCTGAAAGTTGCCACCTTGCCACCTGAGTCCCATTGGAAAGGGGAAAAACGAAATGGCTGTATGTGACAACCAAATGGCATAAAGCAAGACCTTGACAATTTGATTCTGTTCCTTCTCTGATAGAAACAAAAGCAAGACAGAAGAGGTTGAAGACAATGGCAATCATGCCACGACTTCTTTTTCTATAGATTTCCATAATCTAGAATCATGACTCAAATATTCCTCCAGAACACAACTAAATACCATGATTTGACATTTGGTGTTACAGATAATTGGTGCAAGTGTTTGGGACGTAGCTAACTTGGTGCGGTCAATTCCGAATAATTTGAAAAGAAGAAAAAGTGGTAGCCTGGCAATAAACCAGCGTTTGGCCAATAGTTGTTCTGAAGTGCATGAATAGAAGAGGTCACGGGATCTAAGGAAAGCCCGCCAGGACCTCTGATCCCATTAAATGCCAAGTCTCACCCCCAGTATTGCCAGGTTTGCTGCAGCTAACCTGCCAGGTGGACTTCCAGGTGAGCCTACCCCTTCTCCCGCCATCCATCTACAGGTATGAGTTGAGTTTCAGAACCGTAAAGAACAGCTTGAACTCAGGATGGAGTTTTGTAAAGAAAATCACCTTTACAGCTAAAATGGTAGCATTTTGTGGTATTCATTAGCTCATTCCTTCAATAACATTTATTGCCTACTGACCACGTACACTACTTGTGAGTTAGGCATTCACTTCTTCTAGATGTTCAGCGTTGGATAACAACACTGAACAATCCCAACTTTTCTCTCTCCTTTTGCCTAGAGGGAATGAGGACTTTGCAGTCCTCTTGAATGCAGGTATTTCCTTGTTCAGAAATAGGGCTGTAGGCTGCTCTGAACAGAGCTTTGTCATCTCGAGAACAGCTTTTTTAAAGAGCAGCTCTGCTAAGTTGCTGCCCCTTTCTTCTCACATTCAAAGTGCATTCTGTAGGTATGGAGCTTAATTGGAGAACTATTTTACATTCCTCTGATAGGTGGCCGTTCACCAATTCTTGGAAGTGGAAAATATTTTGCTTTTGGTCTAAGGCAGCTCCAGGGACAATGCACAACATTCAGCCTCTTGCACAGAGTGGCCAAACAGCTGCAGGTTCTTAAAGAAACTGGAGCATATTTTGTATTTAAAATGAAATCCCTGCACCTTACAGCAGCTGCAAAAGCATCCTTGCTGTGGAGAAAAATGGCTCTCAGGAGCCACGGCCTTTGAAAGGTTACACACGAGGACAAAGCCCTCCTGCTGGAAGCCAGGGGAAAATTTGCCTGCACCCCACAATCATTTCATGTGAGATCGCTAATGAAATTTACTTATTTGGGTTTCCAAATTTCCTTCCCCAAGGGCTTGCATGACATCTGCTTCCTCTTGCTTTTGAGAAGGCCAGTCATGTAATGAGCCATAACTATTAATGAAGATGCTTATGAAATAAAGTACTAGATATTTAGAGTTTCATCCTTGCTGAACTTTTCTTGATTAGCATCAAAATGGCTGAAAGGATACGAAGGCATAACTATTCCAGATAAGGCTTTAATTGTAGAGCACAGGAAAACTGAATTAACTATTTGCCCAAAGCACTTGAGGGCATATTTTTCTTGCCCAGCAAAAAGAAAACCCTGATCCCTAAGAATTCTACACCTGACATTTCTCTAACTTAATTAGATGCAAGAAAGGAACAAAGGTCGCAGTTGGATGAATGAAAATGAATGCCTAATTATTCTTGTAGGAAATTATCTGCATGCTTTCCTGACATTTGTGTGGCTTGCCAAGCCTTTCATCGTGTTCTCACCCACATTAAATTATTTGAACATTTTGGGAAGAAAACAGGTGACAGTAGTGGCTGTCACCATTTTGCGGATGAGGAAACTGAGGCTCCAAGAGGTCACATGTCTGAGAACTGAAGTAAGTTCTGCGCCAAAAGTAAGGATTTAACCTTTGTTGCTTCCCTAAAAGAACTGAAGCAGTTTGTCAGCACAGCTAGTACTTATGTGAGAGTGCCATGACATAAGATTGAGGGGAAGGGAGTAGAAAGATTTAAAAAGCAGCTGGGCGCAGTGGCTCACGCCTGTAATCCCAGCACTTTGGGAGGTCGAGGTGGGCAGATCACCTGAGGTTAGGGGTTTGAGACCAGCCTGACCAACATGGAGAAATCCCGTCTGTACTAAAAATGCAAACTTAGCTGGGCGTGGTGGCACAGGCCTGTAATTCCAGCCACTTGGGAGGCTGAGACAGAAGAATCACTTGAACCCGGGAGGCGGAGGTTGTGGTGAGCCGAGATCATACCATTGCACTCCAGCCTGGGCAACAGAGTAAGACTCCATCTGAAAAAAAAAAAGGAACAGAAAATTGAATAAAAGGGTGAAACTGACCCCATCAACTTTATAAAATTAATCAGAGAATATGGAAGGGAGAGACATGAAAATAAACCCAGCTTGCATCACATTCAGCATTGACTGTGAGGTTAGCCAGCTCTGATCTGCTTCCTCAGAGTTGTTTGAGAACAACTGTTGTTGTCCTAGTATCATGTAGACCCTGTTACAAGATTATAGTTCCCCTTCACTGCTCTATAGAAAACAACTTGAGAATTATGAAACATTAAGTTGTCCCTTTGAGCGACTCCTTTAGTTCCTGCATCTTGATGAAACTACTGTCTCAGCTGGTCCAAAGGACCCCACAAGAGGCTGCCTCACCAAAGAATGCAGTTTTCACATCCTGATGATTTTATCCCCCTCCCTGACCAATCAGCGACCCCACTTACCCAGCCCCTTGCCCTTCATGATCCCCTTAAAAGCCCCAGCCAAGAACTCCTTGGGGAGATGGATTTGAGAGTCTCCACCCATCTCCTTGCTTGGCACCCCGTGATTCTTAAACTTTCTCTGCTGCAAACCCTCCTGTCTCTGTGTAATGGATCTGTTACTGCACAGTGGGAACATGAACCTGTTGGTCCTATAACAAGGGACCGAGACTGATTAATCAGAGGGGTTATGCTAAAGCGTGGCTCAACGCAGCAAATCAGCCCCATGTGCCTCAGAATGAAAATATTAGATGAACAACTACATGTGCTAAACTTCATGGTTTCTCAAGATATGATGCATGAGCACCCTTTGGCTGGCACCCAAACAGGACACTAGGCATTGCTTTTGGCTGATATGTGGGGTGGACCATGTATATCAGTCCATGGGATGACACTAAGGCAGTCACAACTCGGAGATAAGTTAACCTCTCAGACTACAATGAAGAAGAAGCAAAAGGTAGAGGGTGAAGTCAGAATAATGAATAATTAGTAAATTACTGACTGAGGAGAGATGTCCCCAGTGAATCAATGTGTTGTGTCAGGACATCTATGGTCACTTCTGTGAGGCCGTTGTATCAGGACATCTGTAGTAACTTCTGTGAGGCTGAACATAGTAAGCATATTAACCTGGAAGAACATGAATCTGTGGTGCTTGCTTTATCTAGGAAAGATCGACTATTAAGAGCAGGAGATAGGTAGACGTAAACCCTCTCCAGAAGGAATGAGACAGCACTGGGGGCTGGGTGGGAAGGGAAACGACAGTCACTGGTGCGCGCAGCTTGGGGCAGAAGCTTCAGTAGGTGTCACCAGGCCTGTGGGTCTCTGTGCTCTGTTTTCTTATTCACCCAGCAGCCTCTAAGGGACCTGGATACTGGTGGGGGCTGCTGAGGATGGAGTAGGTAGTCTTTGGAAAGACCTAATCCTTCTTGTAAAGTAACTGGCTTCCTGGTTTACAGTTCAGGTCTTTGGTAGATAGTTATATAGCTATTGCTTTATAACAAACAATCACAACTTTAGTGGCATAAAAGACCAAAAATCATTCATTCTTATTGTCTCTTACAGCCTGGGCATTACTGGGGCTAGGACTTCAGCTGGGGCTTCACCACGTGGTCAAGGCTTCCTGACGGCATGGCCACTGCTTTCCAAGAGTGAGTGTCCTGAGGAAAAGCCAGCAGGACACTGCATTGCCTTTTAGAATCTAGTCTTAGAGTCACAGAATGTCACTTCTCTGATCCTCTCTTGGTTAAAGCAGGCACAAAAGCCCATCCAGGTTCAAGGGGAAGGGACATAGACTTCACCTCTTGATGGGAGATGACAAGATCACATTATGAAAAGAGCAGGTGGGCTGGGGGGTGCTCTTGCACCGTGTTTGGATAATGTAGTCCACCAGCCTGTCCTCTGGCAACAGTAACTCACACCCTTCCCTGTGCAATATACTCATCTCCTCCCCAAAGACCCCTAAGTCTTACTCCTTTATGGCATCAGGACAGGTCAGGATGGATTAAAGCCAGATGTACCCCATTCGCTCTGCCGTGCAGGGACCCCTGTTCCTATTCCACTGATTAGAAAGAGAATTTCTCCTGAAACTTTTCCTGTCTTGCCACTTAAGCAGTTCTGGGTTTGGCTGCCCTGAATCTATGTCAAGAGACGTGGAAGGGGGAAAAGAGGAAACTCCCCACCTGATTCATCTTTCTTGGAGTTTGGCTGTCCCTCTCCAACCCGCCTGCTATTATTTCCTTGCAGACTTCCTATTAAGTTGCTTTACGTATCCACTCTGGGGTTCTTAGAAGGAACCCGTTGGGGAGCTACATGGCATTGGCTCTCTCTATCTTAACTGGAACCAGAACCACAAGCCATTTCTTAATTTTCGAGGTGTTTGCCATTTGGAGAGGCTGGGAATGAGAAATCTTTTTTTTTTTTTCTTTTTTCAAATCCTGCAAGTCATGCCACCTTTATGTTTCACCATTGGTTCCTTAGCTCATGCCCCTTCTGTCTCTCTTTTTTTTTTTTCTTTTTTGAGACAGAGTCTCGCTCTGTCACCCAGGCTAGAGTGCAATGGTGTGATCTCAGCTCACTGCAACCTCTGCCTCCTGGGTTCACGTGATTCTCCTGCCTCAGCTTCCTGAGTAGCTGGGATTACAGGTGCCCATCACCAGGCCTGGCTAATTTTTGTATATTTAGTAGAGACGGGATTTCACCATGTTGGCCAGGCTGGTCTTGAACTCCTGACCTCGCGGTCCGCCTGCCTCGGCCTCCCAAAGTGCTGGATTACAGGCATGAGCCACCGCGCCCGGCCCATTCTCTCTTACTTTGTTGCGGCATCTGGAAGCTAGGTGGCCTGTGTGCTGTCAGTTCCCTCCACTCAGTCATGCAGCTCATTGATGCATTTTCTATTTTCCAAGTCATCCTGGGTTTCAGCGTTGCTGAACTTCTCACCACTACATAAACCTGTCTTCTGTCTTCCAGGTTTCAGTAATATTTTCATCATGTTTGTTGGGCCCTCACTGACACACTTCTCAAAGCCCTTCTACCTTCTATTCTCTGCCTGGTCCCAAAGCCAGTGCCACACATTTTAGGTTTTTACGGAAGCAGCACCTGTGATGGTTCCAACATTGATTACAGACGCAAAACCACCTTGAGCAAAACAAGGAATTTACTTATTTTTTTTTTTTTTTGAGACGGAGTTTTACTCTTGTCCGCCAGGCTGGAGTGCAATGGCATGATCTCAGCTCACTGCAACCTCCGCCTCCCAGGCTCAAGTTATTTACCTGCCTCAGCCTCCTGAGTACCTGGGATTACAGGTGCACATCACCACACCCAGCTAAGTTTTTGTATTTTTAGTAGAGATGGGATTTCACTATCTTGGCCAGACTGGTCTTGAACTCCTGACCTCGTGATCCACCCGCCTCAGCCTCCCAGAGTGCTGGGATTACAGGCATGACCCACTGTGCCTGGCCTTTTTTTTTTTTTTTTAAAGTAGAGATGGGGTTTTGCCATGTTGGCCAAGCTTGTCTCAAACTCCTGACCTCAGGTGATCTGCCTGCCTTGGCCTCCCAGAGTGCTGGGTTTACAGGCAGAAGCCACCACACCTGGCCAAAACCAGGAATTTATTAAAGAGATTAAGATACACATTGTTATGAGAGCTGCCACCTGCTGCCCCTGTGTCCTGAAGTGGGCCTGAAGTCAGCAGGGCTGGTACATGGATGTGAAGTGGGAGAGGGCAGGCATGAGCCGCACCTGCAGGGAGGAGATGGAACCCCTGAGGATGGACGGAAACTGACGCCTTCCTGTCAGCCCCTCAGGCCTCCAGCACTCCAGCTCTGACAATGACGATGATCTACAGAAGAGCTGGTGCCCTTCACCATGGAATTGCTCATAAACCCGGGATTCAGAGAAGCTGAAGAAGCGGTTCTGGTGGGAGCTGAGGAAACGCAGGCACAGCCGCTGCCGTGTAACAATAAATGGAGCCAGTGGGTGCAGGGCGTCGTGTGTGAGCCACCACAGCGCTGTCTGTGCTGGGCCCTACACAGACTTTTTGACTGTAAACATGATTGCTGTTTTACTCTCCCTTCCACATTTTGGTCAGATTTTTGAGAAACATAGTTCCAGCTTAGGCACGCTGACATGGTACAAAGCCACCACAGTAGCTGGCTGGGGAGGGATGGTGAGTGCAGGCTGAGAATGCACAGGAAGCGTTTGTCTATTTATAGAGTAGGTACTATTTAAGGATTTATGTGCATCAGATGCAAAGAACTCAACCAAAGGTGGGGAAAGTTAGTGCTTAGAAATCAGTGACACTAGACAACCAAAAAATAAAAATAGACACATAGAATAAAACTTTAATAAAATAGCACTGGGCTGGGCGTGACGGCTCACGCCTGTAATCCCAGCACTTTGGGAGGCTGAGGCGGGTGAATCACTTGGGGTCAGGAGTTCAAGACCAGCCTGCCCAATGTGGTGAAACCCTGTCTCTACTAAAAAAAAAAGATACAAAAATTAGCCAGGTGTGGTGGTGGGCACCTGTAAATCCTAGCTCCTCGGGAAGTTGAGGCAGGAGAATCGCTTGAACCTGGGAGGTGGAGGTCACAGTGAGCCGAGATCATGCCACTGTACTCCAGCCTGGGCAACAAAGCAAGACACTATCTCAAAAAAATAAAAATAAAAATAAGTAATATAGTATCGAAATTATTAATAATACTATTTCAGCACATCCCAAACTGATCATGCAGATACTAAGAGGTTTTCTGCATCAGTTTACTAGGGCTATCATAATAAAATACCATAGACCGGGATCTTTAAGAAGAGAAATAGATTTCTCAGTTCTGGAGGCAGGACGTTCAAGACCAAGGTTCAAGACCAAACCATTGTCAGGCTTGGTTTCTCTGAATCCTCTCCTTGGCTCGCAGGTGACGGTGGCTGCTTTCTTGCTGTGTGTTCACATGGTCCTTCATCTGAGCTTGCGCAAATGCAGCATCTCTGTTTGTGTCCTAATCTCCTCTTCTTATAAGGACACCCGTCATACTGGATCAGGGCCCACTTTCATGACCCTGTTTTACCTTAATTCCCATTTTAAAGGCCTTATCTTCAAATACAGTCGCATTCTAAGGTACTGGGGGTTAGAGCTCCAATGTATGAGTTTTGGGGAAGCACAGTTGAGCTCATAATGTTTTCCTTTTTTTTTTTTTTTTTGTGATGGAGTCTCACCCGGTCTCCAGGCTGGAGTGCAGTGGCACCATCTTGGCTCACTGCAACCTCTGCCTCCCAGATTCAAGTGATTCTCCTGCCTCAGCCTCCCAAGTAGCTGGGGCTACAAGCGCGCACCACCACGTCCAGCTAATTTTTGTATTTTTAGTAGAGACAGGGTTTCGCTCTGTTGGCCAGGATGGTCTTGATCTCCTGACCTTGTGATCTCGGAAAGTGCTGGGATTACAGGCGTGAGCTACTGCGCCCAGCCAGCTCATAATATTTTCTATAGAACAATCAAGTTTGAGACATGCCACATGCTATATTTCCTTCTTGGAAATTTCCAAAATCTACATGTATATGAATGACTACGCAAACTCCCGGAAAACATCCAATATTCACCTTTCACACCCTCACTGTTTGATCCATTATTTATGGATAACCTTCCACTGGCTTCCTTTATGCATTGGCTGAGCACATTGAGCTGCTGCATGGAAATGCGATCTGCTGGCTGCTGCTGGCAGTCGGGAAGGGAAGGTGGCCGTGGGGAGAGCAAGCACAAGCTGTTGTCTCAAGGAGATGAAGTGGGACCTGGGGCTGTCTCTCATTAGAGCACATGGGTCTCTGGCTTTGAAGCACTTCCAGGCCTCTGGCTTTGAAGATGCCCAGGGAGTTGCTTTGGAGGTCTGTGCGGAGAGACTGGGATTGGTAAGTGGGCAAGAGGATTGGCTCTTGCTGGATGGAACTGCCTCTTCTATCTGTTCCAAGGGGACTTCCGGATTGCTGGGGCACTGGCCTGTCCTGGCTCACCCACACTTGCTGGCCAGGGTGAGTGGCCTCTCACCTGGCCTAACCTTACTGCCTGCTTTGTTTTGCCCTTTGCAGGTGAGGAAAAGAGCAGAGCCGTGGATGCCAGTGGAGCGTGGCCAGGCTGGGCAAGGACCCGCACAGAAAGGTGTGGACAGGCGTGATGGGTGGTGGGGGGGATAAGGCTGGGCCCTGTGCCGTGAGCCAGTGCCCCCGCCACGCCCTGGCCCCAGGTGCCTGCATCATCAGTGTGGGCACAGCCTGCCTCGCCAGGCCTCTCCCGACTCGTGGCCCACTTTCTGCATGCTACTCCTCCCTCTCCGACCTCATGCTTAGCTCAGCTATTCTGGCTCAAAGCTTCGCCTTTCTTCCTGAACACAGTGAGGGTTCTCTCTGTTGGCCCTGGACCCCCATTCTGAACAGTTCCCATGGCGCTGGCCTTCTCCAATCCTCTGAATTAAACCCCAGACTCACCGCGAGACTTCAGCCAAGTGAAGATTCTCTGTGCGCCCTGGCACCCGGGGAAGCAGGTGTTTCCCCCTCTTCCTGTCGTGCTCTTACCGTGAGTCGGGTCCAGGTCCTCCAGCAGGGTCAGCTGGCTTCTCATCTCAGATGTGCTGTAACACGGTATCTCTGCAGCCTGGTGAAGGGGACGGTGTTTTCATGAAGTGTACACCTCTGCAGTAACTGGCCTGGCACATTTGAATAGGAACAGCAGCTTGCTTTCCATGCATTACTTCTGCTCCTCACACACACCCCTTCGCCACCCCGAAAGATAGAGCATATTGTCCTAATTTTACCAAGCAGAAAACTGGCTCCCAGACAGCAGCTTTGCCCAGCCAAGGCCCATCAGAGCACTGCCTGGGACCCGCATCTCCCGACTCCAGGGCCGGGGCACCTCGGGGCCCTCACATGGGCCTTAATAGAGGTACAGTTTATGTTCAGACCAGGCCTTGGGCCATGCAGAGTCCTCAGTCTCTCAGGACTTGCTGCATTTTCTTCTAAATGCCAATTCAAAAGTCCCTTCAGGCGTGGTGGTTCACGCCTATAATCCCAGTGAGGCTGAGGTGGGGGACTGCTTGAGGCCAGGAGTTTGAGGCCAGCCTGGGCAAGAAAGTGCAACCCCATCTCTGAAAAATAAATGAAAATTTAGGTGGCATAGGGTGCACACCTGTAGTCCCAGCTGCTCCAAAGGCTGAGGAGGGAGAATTGCTTGAGCCCAGGAGTTTGAGGCAGCAGTAAGCTGTGACTGTACCACAGCACTCCTGTGGTGATAGAGTGAGACCCTGTCTCTAAAAAACAAAAGAAGTAAAAAATGAGCTGAGCATTGTGGCGCACACCTGGGAGGCTGAGGCAGGAGAATTGCTAGAGCCTGGGAGGTCGAGGCTGCAGTGAGCCGTGACTGCACCACTGCACTCCAGTCTGGGTGACAGAGTGAGACTCTGTCTCAAAAAAAAAAAAAAAAATGTCCCTCAGTAGCCTCTGTCATGAAACTCACCTTGGTATTCGCTGTACTCAGTAACCCTGCAACAATTCCTACCGTGAACCCCATTCGCCGAATTGCTTTGGAAAGCATACACTTTCTAAATCAAAGCTGTCATGTAAATGTGAGAGTTATCCTTACCCAGGAGGTCTGGATGCGTTTCTCTCCCAGTCTGGCCTCGAATTGTTATCCTGGCAGCTTCCTTTTTCAGAATCTCCCTCTCTCCTCTCTGCCTCCACAGTCGGCCCCCACCCCGCATGTCACAGAATGTATTTGCATTCTAAGCGGCATCTCTCAAACCTCACACGTATCTTTCTCTCCCATATATATTTAAAATAATACCTTTAAGGACGTGCCAACCTAATTAAATGCTCTTGAGATGCTCACAAAATCATGGGAGTTGTCCATGGTGGCATTCCTTTTCTTTTTTTCTTTTTTTTTGAGACGGAGTCTTGTTCTGTTGCCCAGGCTGGAGTGCAGTGGTGTGATCTCGGTTCACTGCAAGCTCCACCTCCCGGGTTCAAGCAATTCTTCTGCCTTAGCCTCCTGAGTAGCTGGGATTACAGGCAGGGTGCCTGCCACCATGCCCAGCTAATTTTTGTATTTTTAGTAGAGATAGTGTTTCACCATGTTGGCCAGGCTGGTCTGGAACTCCTGACCGCAGGTGATCTGCCCGCCTTGGCCTCCCAAAATGCTAGGATTACAGGCGTGAGCCACCGTGCCCGGCCTCATGATGCTATTTCTTAAGCAGAATTTTGTGTTCATGCCATTGAGAAAGGGCTAATAAAATATTTTGTATTTCTTTAAGACTTCGTTTAAAAAGTAGTTGTAAAAATATTTTCTCACCAGATCCTTAAACAATCTCTAAGAGGATTAGGCCAGTTGGTATTTTGCAGATGAGGAGACGGGCTCAGAGTGCGTGGGTGACTTGGAGCACCCGCAGCTGATGTGGAGAGAGGTCTTGTGAGCTGGTCAGTGCACACTGTCTACACCACACTGCACTACACGTGGTGTAGACAGTGTGCACTGACCTTAGCCCAGAAGACCTCTCTCCACATCAGGATAAATGTAGCTTTTATCCAGAGAGCCTACTGATGTCCTTTTTAGTGAACCAGTGCCCTGTAATCAAAAGCAAACCTCATCCTCTGTTGGAATTCCCACGTCCACAATTCCATTAAGAATTCTGGGCTGTGGCAGCAGTGCTGGAGCTGTGGGGAGATGCAGGCCATCACCCTGCCTCCCCTGCATCCCACCACCGACTGCCTTCATCCTCGGACCTATTCCAACAATCTCTTAAAACGCGGTGGATTACTATGAAGTTCTAGGCGTGCAGAGACATGCCTCACCCGAGGATATTAAAGAGGCATATCGTCAACCGGCAATGAAGTGGTACCCAGATAAAAATCCTGAGAATAAAGAGACAGCAGAGAAAATTCAAACAAGTAGTGGAGGCGTATGAGGTGCTGTCAGATGCTAAGAAACAGGACATCTATGACAAATACGGCAAGGAAGGATTAAATGGTGGAGGAGGAGGTAGAAGTCATTTTGACAGTGCATTTGAATTTGGCTTCATATCCAGTAACCCAGATGATGTCTTCAGGGATTTTTTTGTGGGAGGGGCCCATTTTCATTTGACTTCTTTGAAGACTCTTTTGAGGACTTCTTTGGGAATCAAAGGGGTCCCTGAGGAAGCAGAAGCCGAGGGATGGGGCCGTTCTTCTCCACGTTCAGTGGATTTCCATCTTTTGGAAGTGCATTTCCTTCTTTTGATATAGGATTTACTTCATTTGGATCACTGGGTCACGGAGGCCTCACTTCATTTTCTGCTGTGTCATTTGGTGGTAGCGGGATGGGCAACTTCAAATCGATATCCACTTCAACTAAAATAGTTAATGGCAGAAAAATCACTACAAAGAGAATTGTCGAGAATGGTCAAGAAAGAGTAGAAGTTGAAGACGGCCAGTTAGAGTCCTTAACGATAAATGGTAAGGAGCAGCTGCTGCACTTGGATAGCAAGTAATTCAACGCGTGCACTTAACAGAACCGTTAACTATAACAAGCACCATTTGAGGATTAACAGGAACATCTTTTTGAAGATTCCAAATGAACTCGACTTTCAGTACAATTGTACCTAAAGTATTTATAAGCAGCTCATCGGAGCCTCTATTTGTCATAGACTTTTGAGTTTATTGTTAGGACCACATAAGAGGACCATTTTTTTTTGTCTTTAAAATTGTTGTAAATCTCTGTATGCACTTTGCTTTTTTATTAAATGTACTCCAAAGTGATTCTTGACTCTTTAGTGTAGGACAAGATGGTACACTCACACCAGCATGTGCTTTTCATTGTGTCTGAAACGTGAGTCACGTAATGTCGGCCTACTGTGAAGTTAACATTACCAGGACGAATCTTCTACAGAAATAATTTCCATTTCTTTCAGTATTTAGTAGTGAAAGATATTAATGCATTAATGGTAATACATTTCTGGTTTAATATAAATTACGGGATGTTTTCTAGCTGTGCGTGAATGCTGGCAACTTAGTAAGTTTTGACAATTGTTTAAATATGTAATGTTAAGCTTAGGTTTAAAAAAGTAAAGCTGATAAACTGGGTCTTTGTCATTTGCTAAAAAAAAAAGAAAATAAATGCGAATGTGTTGGTGCATTCTTCCCAAGTGGGAAAAAAGAAAAGAATTCTGGGTTGTGCTTGCACCCTTGCCAGCTATAATGTGATGGAGACGTGGCCGAAACGACCATGGGGAGAGTTTCAGTGACATCTCGTTTGTTCCCCAGAGTCTGGGATACAGAAAACACAGCCTCTTCCTTCAGCTTCTTAGTCTTCTGGGTGCGAGAGGGAGGAACATCCATTTGTATCAGGGGTGTCCCGTGTTTGGCTTCTTGTTACCTGGGAAGAAGAATTGGTTTGGGGCACACATAAAATACACTAACAATAGCTGATGAGCTAAAAAACGATTACAAAAGAAATCTCACGATGTATTTTTTTTTTGAGTTTCGCTCTGTCGCCAGGCTGGAGTGCAGTGGCGCCATCTCGGCTCACCTCAACCTCCGCCTCCCAAGTTCAAGCGACTCTCCTGCCTCAGCCTTCTGAGTAGCTGGCATTACAGGCATGCGCCACCTCGCCTGGCTGACTTTTGTATTTTTAGTAGAGACGGGATTTTGCCATGTTGGCCAGGCTGGTCTCGAACTCCTGACCTCAAGTGATCTGTCCTCCTCGGCCTCCCAAAGTGCTGGGATTATAGCATGAGCAATTTCGCCCAGCCAATCTCATGATTTTTTTTTTTTTTTTGAGACAGTCTCACTCTGTCACTCAGGCTGGAGTGCAGTGGCATGATCACAGCTCACTGCAACCTCCACCACCTGGGTTCAAGCAATTCTCGTGCCTCAGCCTCCCGAGTAGCTGGGACTACAGGTGCACGCCACTATGCCAGCTAATTTTTGTATTTTTAGCAGAGATGGGGTTTCACCATGTTGGCCAGGCTGGTCTCGAATTCCTGGTCTCAGGTGATGCACTCGCCTCGGCCTCCCAAAGTGCTGGGATTACAGGCATGAGCCACCACACCCGGCCCAATCTCTTGATGTTTCAGGAAAGTTTACAAATTTGTGTTGGGCCACATTCAAAGCCATCCTGGGCCTCATGCAGCCCCTGGGCTGCGGGGTTGGAAAAGTTTGATTTACACCAATTGCAGGAGAACTCACTAGGCTGATGGAGTTCAGAACCCACCGTGGTCTCAAGAAAGCTTTTCATTCCCTCACTACTGCCAGATAAAAATGAGAGACTCTGAAACCAAATCTCTCTAGGCAGGGTTTGGAAACCAGTCACTTGTGAAAGGAGATACAGTCTGATAGTATATGACCTTCTGCTGGTTTTGTCCAAGTTAAGCTAGACTTTATGAGAACAAACCAGCCATGTGAGAAACTAGAGAAGAACATACCAGGAATAGAGACTGGGAAACAGGAAGTCCTGAGGAAGGAATGCACAGAGTGAGTTTCAGCAACAGAAAGAACTTCAGTGTGGCTAAAGCGGAAGTCGGCAACCTTCTTTGGTGATGGACCAGCTAGCAAGTATTTCAAGCTTGGTGGCCCATTTAGCCTTGGTTGCAACAGCTGAGCTCTAAAAAATAAGAGCTGCTTCTTTAGCCTAAAAGCAACCCCGGACAACACATAAATGAATGGGCATGGCTGTGTTGCAGCAAAACTTCATTTATCAACAATGAAATTGGAATTGCATCTCATTTTCATGTGTCACAAATATTGCTTTTCTTTTCGCTCTTTTCTAACCATTTAAAAATATAAAAACCATTCTTGGTTCAGAGGCTGTGCAAAAACAGGCAGTAGGCTGGCTTTTGCCTGTGGGCTGTGGTGTGGAGACCTCTATGCTAAGTATAGAGAGCAGGGAAAAGAATAGTTGCAGATGAAATTAGAAAGTTAGGCAAAGGCCCCACCATATGCAGAGAGAGGTTTTGTAGGCTATTGAAGGGGGTATGAATTTTATTCTAATTGCTATGAGAAATGTGTGAAGAACTTTAGGCAAGAAAGTGACATGATATATTTGAATCACACTCTGGTACCTCTGAGCAGACTGAACTATTGGGAAAAACAAAGTAGAAGCAGAGATGTCAGTGAGGAGTCTGCTCCAGCAGACCAGGCAAAGATGGTAAAACACGACACTGGGAATTCCGTCCCCAACCTCAGAAGGAATGACCTCGGGGTGAGGGAGGGTTTGAGGATCCAGGAGTGCCTGGCACGTGCTTTATACTCAGAATGTCAGTGCCTTGCACTTTTTTTCCTTCCTCAGTGGACAAAGCTAAGAATACTTGGCTTTGTCCAAATCTCTAAAATGGGTTGTTCCATTTAAAACAGGTCAGATAATGTCATTAAAAGTAAGTAGACATATGTTCAAGTTCTGTTAATGACTCTGTGACAGAATGACAGAACACAGGCACACATAGCTACACACACACACACACACACACACATATATATATATAAAAAATGGTTGATTTTAGGTATCAGTTTGGCTGAGCTAAGGAACACCTAGTACCCAGAGAGCTGGTAAAACATGACTTTTGGGTGTGTCCATGACTATTTTAGGAAGAGGTTAGCATTTGAGTCTGCAGGCAGGATAAAGGAGATCTCCCCTCTCCATGTGGGCAGGCTTCATCCACTCTGTTGAGTAAGTGCCAGATTATAACATAAAGGCAAAGAAAGGGTGGCTAAACATTCTCAGTTTGAATGAAAACATCCATGTTCTCCGACCCTGAGACATCAGTGCTCCTGGTCCTTGGGGCTTCAGACTTGAACCAGGACTTACCTCATCAGCTCTCCTGGTTCTCACGCCCTCAGACTTGAACTGAATTATACCATTGGCTTCTGCAGCTTACACATGGTGGTGGGACTTCTTGGCCTCCATAAACGCATGAGCCAATTCCTGTAATAAACTGCTCCTTCTGTGTGTACACACAGACACACACACTTATAGATATATGGTATTAGGCTTCTCTACAGAAATATAACCAATAGTTTAAATACCCCTGAGGGTCATGGGAATCAAACCATGTCAATGCAGTCTTTTTTACATTATTGACTGAAGGAAAATGTATGCCTTTTAATGATTTTTTAAGATTAGGGAACAAAAATAAGTCAGAAGGAGTCAAATCAGGACTGTAAGGTAGATGCCTGATGATTCCCTTTAAAGCTCTTGTGGTTGGGTGCAGTAGCTCACGCCTGTAATCCCAGCACTTTGGGAGGCCGAGGTGGGTGGATCACAAGGTCAGGAGATCAAGACCAGCCTGGCCAACATGGTGAAAACCCTGTATCTACTAAAAATACAAAAATTAGCTGGGCGTGGTGGCATGTGCCTGTAATCCCAGCTACTCAGGAGGCTGAGGCAGGAGAATCACCTGAACCAGGGAGTTGGAGGTTGCAGTGAGCCGAGAATGGTCCACGCACTCCAGCGTGGTGAAGAACGAGACTCTGTCTCAAAAGAATAAAATAAAATAAGTAAAACTCTTGCAAAAATATCCTTGTTTGATGAGCGGAATGAGCAGGAGCATTGTCCAGGTGGAGAAGGAGTCTCCAGTGAGGCTGTCCTGGGCAATTGACTGCTAAAGCTTTGGGTGACTTCCTCAAAATACTCCCATCATAAGCAGGTGTTATTGTTCTTTGGGAATCCAGAAGGTCAGCAAGCAAAAGGTCTAGAGCATTCCCCCAAATGATCACCTTTGCTCTTGGCCAGTCTTCTTTTGCTCTGACCGGACCACTTCCACCTCTTGGTAGCCAGGGCTTTGATTGTGCTTTGTCTTCGGGATTGTACTGGTAAAGCCGTGTTTCCTCTCCTGTTACAATTCTCTGAAGAAATGCTTCAGAATCTTGACCCCTCTTGTTTAAAATTTTCATAGAAAGCTCTGCTCTTCTTTACAGCTGATCTGGGTGCAACAGTTTTGGCTCTCATCAAGGGGAAAATTTGTTCAACGTAATTTTTCAGTCAGAATTGTGTAAGCTGAACCAGTTGTGATGTCTGCAGTGGTGGCTATTGTTCTGCTGTTAATTGTCAGTCCTCTTTAATCAGGGCATGAACAAGATTTTTTTTTTCTTGAAAATTAATGTGAATGTCCTGCTGCTGTGGACTTTATCTTCAGCAGTGTCTCCTTCCTTCTTGGGGCTCCATACAGTTTTTTGGGGCTCCTGGAAGTGGCAGAAGCTGAGGCCTAGAGCCAGGCTGGGGTGGCCCTAGGAGGCACCTTACCCAGAGCAGGTGTCCTTTGGGGGCCACAGGCTGCCCACCTGCCTCAGGCCCTTGGCCACATGTCTCCTTCCTGTACCCAGTCCCCAGTAGGCTGAGAGAAGCCACACTGCTGCCTGGTGGGAGTCAGGGGAAAGGAAATCAAAAAGGTCTGAGGAAGCGCTCAGGTTTGCTGCCCACACAGACGGCTGTGGCTGAGGGAGTGAGGCCGTGGCTGAGGGAGTGGGGCCGTGGCTGAGGGAGTGGGGCCGTGGCTGAGGGAGTGGGGGCCGTGGCTGAGGGACTGGGGCCGTGGCTGAGGGAGTAGGGCCGTGGTTGAGTAAGTGGGGCCATGGCTGAGGGACTGGGGCCGTGGCTGAGGGAGTGGGGCCGTGGCTGAGCGAGTGGGGCCGTGGCTGAGGGACTGGGATTGTGGTCATCCCTGTTGTGCCTGTCTTCTTGGAGGGAGCAGGGCCAGAGTGCAAGAGCGCCTTGTAGCTGTGCCTGGGAGGAACAGCATTCCATCACAGGCACTCAGCCAGCAGCTGCAGGCTCTCAGTTGTTGTTTTTGCACCTGTGACAAATGACACGGCCAGATACACTGCGATGTCTGAAGAAACCTCTGGAGAGGAGCAGGATGCTGTGGATACGCCGTGGCCCAGACAAGGCTGCCACGCAGATGGAACTGCACCTGCCCAATTTCGCCAGAGTTCCCATACTCTCCATGCAAGAGTTCCAGAAGCTGCTGTGTCAGTAACAGTCTCAGAAAAACAAAAACAGAAACAAACAAACAATGCGAACCCTCCAACACTAAAGATCATTTTGGACTCTGAGTTGACATTTTACTTTTTAGCTCTTTCTTACATACTATCATCTTTTTCCTTTTTTCTTTTTTTAAATTTTTATCTACCACAAACTTGCTTTGAACTGTCATTTCTTTATATCACTTTTTAACTTTCTGGCACTACAAGATGCTCCAGCCTCATCTTATATATTCCCTGTCACAGTCCTAAAATCAGTCATTTCTCCAGGGAGGCCTGGTTCCTTTTGTCTGAAAATGGTTTTAGAAACCAAGATCTCAGCCCTGGCTCCACTAAATGAACTTTTCATTTCAGATGGTGTGCTTCTATCTTAGAAATTTCATTTGGTTCTTTAATATCTTCCATTTATTTCCTCATTAGCTTCATATTTTCCTTGAGATATGCATTCACGATCATAATAGCTCTTTTAAAAGCATTCTTATCTTCCAGTTCTATCATCTCTGGCTTTTATCTGTGATTGTCCTTATCGATTGATTGTTTTTCTTGATTATGGGTCATATTTTCTTACTTTTTGACATGTTTGGTGATTTTTTAATTAGATTTTAGACTTTGTGAATTTTGCATTGTTGTGTGTCTAGATTTTTGTTTACTTGATTTTTTTTTTTGTCTTACTTTAATAATACTTTGCTTTTATTCAGGCAGGCAATGATGCTTGCAGACCAGTTTGATTCCTTAAGACCTGTTTTTTAGCTTTGCTCAGGCAAGGCTAAAATAGCTTTCAGTCCAAGCATTGTTTGGCCTTACCAGAGAGACATGAATGCCTTAGATAATCCGTAAGGAAGCTCCGTTCAAGCTCTTAGGAGCTCAATCTATTCTAAGGCCCATGAGAGCTCTGGGAATATTTAGTTTACCATGCTTTGGTCATTCTTTGTCCTGCAGAGTGGAATACTGTTGTCCACATACGTGGCCGCATACTCAGCAAACGCTCAAGCAGACATGCTCTGTGTAATCACCTCTTTTCCAGAACTCTGCTTCACAGCTTTCAGCGGCCTCAGCCTATCTGATCTCTGAGGTTTGTTTTCTCAGCTCCCTTTCCTGGCTCTCTTTGAGTCCTCCCATCATTGCCACTGCAGGATGAAAACTGCCTCTGTCATAGATGATCACAGGGCTTACTTCATTTGTTTCTTTCTTCTAAAGACCATAGTCTTGTGCTGCCTAATACTTAATGCCTGAAAACAGTTGCTTCCTATGTCTTGTCCAGTTTTCTCCAGGATTTCGAGTCCAGTGCTTTTAATCTCTCGTGGCCAGCCGTCCCTTTAGTTCTTAATTGTGACGATGGTCTTAATCTCACATCTGATCTTCATCCAAATATTGTGCTAGACATTGAGATGCCTTTTAAATTAGGAAAATCATGCTCTTGGAAATTTTTTAGGCAATGTTTTTATATAATGTCTTTGCTAGCTTCCTGTCTACTGTTAGTTATCTCAATTTCATTTTCTGGACTTTCCATTGGATATTGGATCCCTTGGATTGATCCTCCATTTTCCTTTGTTCGTTCTTTCGTTTGTTATGGATACTGCCCATTTCTGTATTATTTCCTTATATCTTACATGAGATTCACTTGACCTTGTCTTCTGTATGAGTCTGTTTTCACATTGCTCTAAATAACTACCCAAGACTGGGTAATTTATAAATGGAAGAGGTTTATTTGACTCACAGTTCAGCATGGCTGGGGAGGCCTCAGGAAACTTACAATCATGGTGGAAGTTGAAGGGGAAGCAAGGCACGTATTACATGGCAGCAGGAGAGAGAGAGAGCAAAGGGAGAAGTGCCACACTTTTAAACCATCAGATCTTGGGAGAACTCTGTCACTATCATGAGACCAGCATGGGGGAAACCACCCCATGATCCAATCACCTCCTACCGGGTCTCTCTCTTGACACATGGGGATTACAATTTGAGATGAGATATGGATGGGGACACAGAGCCAAACCATATCATCTTCCAATTATTCTACTGATTTTAAATTTCTATCATATTTTTATTTCTGAGAGCTTTTCTTTGTTCTCTAATTATTCATTTTTATGTTACTTTGCTCTTATGTCATAGATGAAATATGTTCCCTCACATCACTAGTGATATTAATCAAAGTTTTTTTCAGTCTTTTTTCTTTTTTTCTTTGAGATGGAGTCTCACTTTGTCACCCAGGCTGGAGTGTGATGGCGCGATCTGGGCTCACTGCAACCCCTGCCTCCCAGGTTGAAGTGATTCTCCTGCCTCAGCCTCCTGAGTAGCTGGGATTACAGGCACATGCCACCATGACCAGCTAATTTTTATATTTTTAGTAGAGACGGGGTTTCACGATGTTGGTCAGGTTGGTCCTGAACTCTTGACCTCGTGATCCTGCCGCCTTGACCTCCCAAAGTGCTGGGATTACAGACGTGAGCCACTGCCACAGGACTTTTCTCTTATATCATCTTGCTTTTCTCTGGTTCTTCCATTTTGTTTGTTTTCGTCTTGGTCATGTAAGAGTTATTCCTTGAGTGTCTCTTAATCCGTGGGCGTTCACTCTTTAAAAGTAAGGCACCAAGGGCCAGTGCAGTGGCTCACGCCTGTAATCCCAGCAATTTGGGAGGTTGAAGTGGGAGGATCGCTGGAGCCCAGGAGGTTGAGGCTGCAGTGAGCTAAGGTCATGCCACTGCACTCCAGCCCAGGTGACAGAGTGAGACCCTGTCTCAAAAATAATAATAAAAATAAGAAGACATCAAAAAGGCTGACCAGAAAGCTCTGTGTACATGTGTTGGGCTTATGACACTGGTGGTCTTTGCTGAGGAAAATTGAGGTACCAGCTTCATTGAGGATCTCCAAATATCATGAGTTTGCAGGTGTTTTCTCTGGGATAGCATCCTGCAATTTCTTTTCTGAGGATTTTACTCTGGTGGCTGCTGTTCTGGGTCTGAGCAGTGGGGGAGTGGGGATGGAGATGTCTTACTATTTAGGAAGCTGCCTGTCCTTCAATCCTTTTGCCTGGAAAGAACTCCATTTCTGCCCTCTTCAGTATCTGTAGTGAGAGGAGTCAACCAGCCACTTGGGAACTGGATGGAGACTCAGAACTGGAGTGATCTAACTGTTCCTTTTCAGGCTTTAGCTTAGTCCTGCTGTGCTTCCGCCTGGTCTCCCCTGTTCCTGTGCCTTGCCTTTGAAGATTCTCTATGGAACATTAGCTCACCTCCCAGAGAAAGCCCTTCAACAACTCCCTGTGTGGGCAGTGAGGTTTGACTTTCCTTCTCTCTGCTAAGTCATTTGTTATTCCTTTTCCCAAAGTCTTTTTTTTTCTCATTGACACAGAATAGATGTACATATTTTTAGGGGTACATGTGATGATCTGTGGCATTCATATATTATGTAAAGATCAAATCAGGGTAACTGGGATATCCATCACCTTAAATATGTCTCCTTCTTCCAAAATTCTGTCTTCACATTTCATGTTTATAGATATCTCTTAGTTTCCCAAGGATGGGGTATATTTCTGTGACTTGTTCTCTTGCTGTTTCTGAGTCACTTTTGAGAGAAGGCAGCCGGAGGGTGTGTCTTTGCTTGGTTATTCTGAAAGCAGGTCTCTTATAGCAGAAAACATGGGTCACCACATCATGGATTTCTATAGTTCCTTTGTTTTTTAAAAATTAAAGTCTACAATTAGCAATACATTTTTAATGTAATTTGGGCTTTACAGCAGCTATCTGGAAGAGATGAATTCCGTAGAAGAAGGGCTATGGGCACATACCACCAAGCACCTGGGTAGAGTATTACTTTAGTGCACAGGTGTTCTCCCTGTACGACCACAAGGTAAACATCTGGATATTACACATCGCCTTCTTTAGTTTTCACCAGATGTTTGGTGTTATGGCATAGACATAGCCATGTAATTAAATTAACTCACGAGTAAAACACTGAGTTAACAAATAACTCGAGGCTACTCTTCTGTATATCCTGCATGTGACCGTGAATGAGTGAACCGCTCATTACATCAGCCCATCCACTGATGAGTGCTGTAAGAGGGGCCAAGGAATTCACGTCTGCAGGCACTTATCTGGTGACCGTAACTTTTCTCTCTCATTCCTAAGGAATCGGTTGAAGTATCACAAGGAAATAGTTTTCCATCTATACTTTCAGAGGCTGAAGAGCTGCCTTAGAGATTTGATTAAAATATGCACATATTTTTTCCACATGTTGGATCTAGGATTCCTCTTACCATCCCTAAGTTTAATTGGGAAGCAACCCTTCTTTTATAACTCTACTGATATTTTGAATATATAATTCAGCAAAATCCCCTTGCTTTGAAAACTGAGCTGGACTGGACTAGAGGACCGAATGAGTTTGCCAGATCGGTGCTCTCTGTGGAGTGAGAAGATGTTTAAGTCTGAAGCCTTCTGTCGAGGCATTTTAAGGCTGGACATCAGCAACTGATACATATACACACATGAATCTAATTTTGATTACTCTGCTCTTTATTTTCAATCTGTTCTGTAAGGTAGAGCTCAAATCCCACTCCCTGGAGGAAGCTTTCTGCACCTTTCCTTGGGTGTCTTTACTGGCTTCATTATTTACGATCGGCAGTTGGTTAGCTCTGTGCTTGACTGATGCCAGTGCCACCTTGAAATGAGGGACCTCTATCTCCTGTACCTCAGAAGAGGTACAGCGGAAAGTGGATGAAGGCACCTGCTCTCCCCGAAGCCTCTGAACTGGCCTTGTGGGCTTATGAGCAGCGTTGAGCAGAAATGTACACAGCACTTCATTTCCCGAGTGCTCAGTGCGCCTGGCCCCACCAGTAGCTTCCTTCCTGGGGGTGTATCCGGCTGGCCTGGAAGATGCCGGGTCGCTTCTCTAAGGTGATGTAGGTGAACTCTGTGGTACAAGGCAAAGGACCTCCAAAGCAGGTGCAGGGCTCAGGCCAACATGAGAGGAATGTCCCTCCACCCCCGAAGTTCTACACTTTAGGAAACTCTCATCCTTTAGGCAGCAGAGATACACAGGAAGGGCTAAGGTGGGGCTCTCTCACAGGGAGAGCGGGCAGCCTCAGAGGCAACTGAGATGATTGCTGGCTAAAAGTTGGGTGGCTTTGGGTGAAAAAGGACTCCTGCGGCCAGGTGTGGTGGCTCACGCCTGTAATCCCCATACTCTCCAGCACTCTTGGAGGCTGAAGTGGGTGATGGCGTGAGCTCAGGAGTTTGAGACCCGCGTGGGCAACATGGTGCAACTCTGTCTCTACAAAAAATACAAAAATTAGCCAGGTGTGGTGCCACATGTCTGTGGTCCCAGCTGCTCGGGAGGCTAAAGTGGGAGGATCACTTGAGCCTCGAAAGTCGATGCTGCAGTGCCCCCAGACCGCACCACTGAACTCCAGCCTGAGGAACAGAGCCAGACTCTGTCTTGAAAAAACAAACAAACAAACAAAAAAGACTTCTGCCAGAAGACCCTTGGACTGACATAAACATAGTTGGCAGCTACAAAATACTTATTTATGATTAATGACCTGGGGCAGGTCACACACACACAAATACACACACACATACAATCTAATAAAATAGAAATCAGAAACCAGTGATTTTATTTTCTCTTTAATTTTTTTCATTTTCACATTTTCATCGTTTTAAAAATTTCACTCTTTTCAATATAAAAAAGAATTAATAACTGACCCATCATCAGAGTAACCACTGTTAATAGCTTGGCATGTACACCTTTTTATCTTTTTTAATCCAAACGTTTTTGGGCAGTGTCACTGTTGCTTTGCAAAAAGGAGATTATAATATGAACATTTCTTTGCATCTTGACTTTCATTCTTTACAATACATCCTGTCCTCTTTCCAGATCAACAGATTTTTTTTTTTTCCTTTTTGAGACACGGTCTCACTCTGTCACATAAGCTGAAGTGCAATGATGCACTCTTGGCTTGCTGCAACCTCTGCTTCCTGGGTTCAAGTGATCCTCTCAACTCAGCCTCCTCAGTAGTTGGACTACAGGTGCATGCCATGAACGCTGCTAATTTTGTGTGTGCGTGTGTGTGTGTGTGTGTTTGTAGGGACGACATTTCATCCAGGCCAGTCTCAAACTCCTGAGCTCAAGCCATCCGCCCACCTTGGCCTCCCAAAGTGCTGGGATTACAGGTGTGCACCACCACACCCAGTCAACAGATATTCTCAATTTGTTCATTTTTGTTGTTGCATAGCATTCCAGAGAATAGATCAACCATAGTTAATTCAATCATTCAGTTACAAACAGCCATTCAAGTTTTTTCCAGTGATTTTTGTCACTATGAATAAGTCTGCAGTGCTCTAATGTTCTACTACAATTACATATTATTTATTTTAGAAAAATATTTAAAATATATTACTGAAAAAGATAAAAGAAAGAATTATACTATGAAGTTAGGAAACACTGTACTATCTAATACTATGGAGTCAATGATTTTGAAGAATTCACAGATGAATGTATGAGAATGTTGCCTGGGAATGTGACACCATGCCACTTCTCTCTTGCAATCACGATCTTTTCATTGCAGTCTCTGTCTCCCAGCGCACACTGCAAACGCCTTAAGATCAGGAACCAGGCCTCTCTTCCTTGGTGCCTCCAAAGCTCTGAGTGTAGCTTTGCTAAAGGCAAACAGTCCCAGACCCACACATCCCAGGGTGCTCTAACAGTGTCTTGTAAAAAACAGCAGTTTAGACTTCAGAATGAAAATTTCCCACATATGCAATGTTATAATCTGCTGTATTCTCATGCCAGCCCACAAACCCTTCTTTAAACCATAATGAAGCTGAACTAGGTACTTATAATATTATAGTTTCCTATTATTTCTGTGGGAAAAAATGTTCTGAATTGCAAATGAGGATCTGGGTAGAGAAGCCCTCCTCTACTCTGTGTGTGTGTGTGTGTGTGTGTGTGTGTGTGTGTGTGTGTGAGAGAGAGAGAGAGAGAGATAGAGAGAGAGAGAGAGAGAGAGAAAGAGGGAGAGATCCTTTTCCTCATTGCCCTCAAACAAGATGTTCTCGTCTTTCCTTTTCTGCTGATCTGGCTGGGTATGGACATTAAGAAAGTGAAACAGGCAATACAATAGGTCCATATGAAAGTACCAGAAAGAAGGCCAAAGGACAAATCTAACATAGATGGCTGATATTTTTCTTTGAGTCCTCATTCATTTTTGTGATTTAAGAATTTGAATTTGATTGCTAAGAATATGGTAATTGAAATTTACTGTAAGTGAAATGAAATTTACAATTAGAAAAGACACTTTAGTTGTTACAGATTTCTCGGAATTATTAAGCATATTTAAAACATATTCATCAAAACAAAATATTATTTAGATATTGATGATAAACATGGGATGTATCATTTATTAATAGCTGTTGAGCTGGTCACACATTAATTGGTGTTATTTTTATACTTTGGGAGCACTGAATCCCAGAAAGTTTGTGTTTTTTTTTTTGAGACAGAGTTTTGCTCTTGTTACCCAGGCTGGAGTGTAATGGCACAATCTCGGCTCACCGCAACCTCCGCCTCCTGGGTTCAGGCAATTCTCCTGCCTCAGCCTCCTGAGTAGCTGGGATTACAGGCACGCACCACCATGCCCAGCTAATGTTTTGTATTTTTAGTAGAGACGGGGTTTCACCATGTTGACCAGGATGGTCTTGAGAAAGTTTGTTCTTATAATAACTTGTGTTATTATAAGTTTCTTTGGAGAGTCAATATTTGAACTGCTAAGATAAAAACAAATACTTTTACAAAGGAAGTATTTTGATGAAATGAAAGACTAGGAGAAACTATATAGCATTTGTAGGAAAAAACGATCTCTGTAACTTGAATATACATATAGATTTAAAAATTCTTAACAGACTATAGCTCAAGATATCTTGGATGTATTAATCAGTGCTTTCTTTTTTGAAGCACTACGAAAAAACCAGCTAAGCATTACAGGCAGTGAATATAAAAAATCATAAGCATATCAGGGATAGATTCTGAAATCACCTATACAATTATTTAACATCTTGTCTTTTTTTTTTTTTTTTTTTTGAGATGGAGTCTTACACTGTTGCTTGGGATGGAGTGCAGTGGCACGATCTCGGCTCGCTGCAACCTCTGCCTCCTGGGTTCAAGTAATTCTTCTGCCTCAGCTTCCCAAGTAGCTGGGATTACAGGCGCCCACCAGCAATCCCAGCTAATTCTTTGCATTTAGTAAAGACAGCGTTTCACTATGTTGGCCAGGCTGGTCTCAAACTCCTTGCCTTGTGATCTGCCCGCCTCAGCCTCCCAAAGTGCTGGGACTATAGGCATGAGACACTGCGCCCAGCCAACATTTTGTCTTAATAAAAGCAAAATGTATTCTAAAAAATGTTAACTTTTCAATAGGAAAAAGAATCACCCATAGCCTCATCTCTCAGAGACACCCACTGCTAATGTTCTGATGTACTTCCTGTGGTTTCATGTATGTGACCATCTTTACAGTGGTCATACTCTTTTCCTTTTACTCCCGGTGTTTAGCAGAAATATTTCCAACTAACACACTTTTTAAGATAGGTTCGTAATAAGCCAAAGTATCAACAAATGAGAAGATGTCTATGTGGTAAGATATTTCTAAGCACTGTGAGAGATGATAGAATGAGTAGATAACGTTCCTCCAGCTTCTCCATCCGCAAAAAAGGTTTTTCAGAAACTGTCACAACAGCATGACATCAACTGCACACATTGTGAAACAAATGGCCATAACGCTGTTGGTTCTGTGGAGTCCAGATAAGAAATCGGCAACGAGGAAGGGGCCCAAGTGGGGCGGAACAATGAACAGTTGTGAGAGATGGCTAATCACAAACATTCGTGGCCACAATGACACCTGTTTTGCACATCACCCCCTCCAGCACGACCCTATAGGACTTCCCTCCGGCCTCTGCCTCTTTGCAGACAGCTCCTTTTCTGCTGTGCTGCCTGTTGCAACCTTGCAACATATTTTCCCACTTTCTCTAATAAATCTGCCTTTTTTTTTTTTTTTTAACCTACAGCTATCTTGGTAAATCCCTTTACCAAGTGTGAAGCCCACCCTGGCTAGTAGACACATTCTGCATTACCGGAAAGATCAAAAGATCTTCTCAAGATAGGAAATAAAACTAAAGAAAAATGGAGGCATTGTGAACATAATTTGATGGTGACGTCCCTGTAATGTGGATCTCTCACAAGGGCTGGATCTGCCTGGCTGCCCAACGCGAGCTTGCCAACTAAGGTGGCACTGGCAGAGCCTTCTGCTGTTCGCTGCTCTGTCTCTTCTCTCCGTAGTCTTAGGGCATTTCAGTCATGCTTCTTTGTGTTTCCTTTCTTCTCTCCAATTATCTGAAAATGAAGGAAAACTAATAGTTGACATTAATGACTTTGAATTTTTTCCTATTTTTTTAATTTCTTGGAACAAAATATAATTGAATACTTGTTATAAGCATTTTAAAAATATATATGGAGGTAATCACTAGAATTAAAACTGAAATGGTTAATAGAAAAGATATGGAATCAACCTAAGTGTCTATCAACAAATGACTGGATGAATAAAATGTGGCACATATGTATACATGATGGAATACTATGAAGCCACAAAAAGAATGAAATCCTGTCATTTTCAGCAACATGTATGGAACTGGAGGCCATTTTCTTAAGTGAAACAATTCAGAAACAGAAAGACAAATGCCACATGTTCTCACTTATAACTGGGAGCCCAACAATATATACACATAGCATAGAGTGTGAAATGGTAGACACTGGAGACTCAATAGAGTGACATACTTGGAGGAGGTTGGATGATGAGAAATTACTTGGTGGGTAAAATGTACATTATTCTGATGATGGACACACTAAAAGCCCAGGCTTCACTACTGTGCAGTATGGCCACCTGACAAAATTGCAGTTGTGCCTCTTAAATGTATCCACATTTTTAAAAAGCTGAAATGGTTAAAAACATTTACCCTGGAAAGGAAGGGAAGAATCTCTGGGGAGGTGGCACAAATTGAATTCTGAGGAATGTGTTTGCAGCAAGGCAGAGGTTAAAAAATAGAAAAGAAAATCACCTGCACAAATCTAGAAGCATTTTGTTAACACTGCTAAGACAAAGAAGTAGCTTCAGCTACTCAAAAGGCGAAAGCTTTCATCCAGAAGGCACTTTACCTTACAACGTCACTTAATGGCAAACTTAAAAGCAGAATTGTCGAATAAAATTCTAGTAGCATTTTCATATCAGTAAAACAGCTGCCATGGAAAGTACTGGCCACCCGCTACAGTAGCACTTAACGGGAAACTAAATGGCCATCTTCAGGGAATTTCTTCAAGGAATTCTTTGTGGAGTAAGTAGTTGGTCTAACGGACCCCACCAAAAATTTCTCCCAAATCCAGGAGTCTATGAGTATCCAAAAGAAAAACAAAAAGTAGTTTTACTTATAAACAGATAGATCTAAGGGAACCCATCCTTTCAAGTTAACTGGTTTGTGATGATACTGCTATTGTGCTTTCTCACTAGGGCGGGTCTAACTCCAGAGGGACAGCCATGAACCACTGTTTAGCGCAAGAGACACCCTTCCCACACTTTTTAAAAAAAGTGCATACATACATACATACATATATTTATTTATTATACTTTAAGTTCTGAGATACATGTGCAGAATGTGCAGGTTTGTTACATAGGTATACATGTGCCATGGCGGTTTGCGGCACCTATCAGCCTGTCATCTACATTAGCATAGCATTTCTCCTAATGCTACCCCTCCCCTAGCTGCCCACTCCCCAATAGGCCCCAGTGTGTGATATTCCCCTCCCTGTGTCCGTGTGTTCTCACTGTTCAACCCCCACTTTTGAGTGAGAACATGTGCTATTTGGTTTTCGGTACTTGTTTGCTAAGAATGATGGTTTCCAGTTTCATCCATGTCCCTGCAAAGGACATGAACTCTTCCTTTTTTATGGCTGCATAGTATTCCGTGATGTATATGTGCCACATATTCTTTATCTAGTTTATCATTGAAGGCACTTGGATTGGTTCCAAGTCCCTGCTATTGTGAACAGTGCTACAATAAACATACATGTGCATGTGTCTTTATAGTAGAATGATTTATATCTTTGGATATATACCTAGTAATGGGATTGCCGGGCCAAATGGTATTTCTAGTTCTAGATCCCTGAGGAATCACCACACTGTCTTCCACAATGGTTGAACTAATTTACACTCCCATCAACAGTGTAAAAGCATTCCTATTTCTCCACATCCTCTCCAGCATCTGTTGTTTCCTCACTTTTTCATGATCGCCATTCTGTCGTGAGATGGTATCTCAATGTGGTTTTGATTTGCAGTTCTCTAATGATCAGGGATGATGAGCTTTTAAAATATGTTTGCTGCCTGCAGAAATGTCTTCTTTTGAGAAGTGTCTCTTCATATCTTTCGCCCACTTTTTGATATTTTTTTTCTTGTAAATTTGTTTAAGTTCTTTGTAGATTGTGAATATTAGCCCTTTGTCAGATGGATAGATTGCAAAAATTTTCTCCCATCCTGTAGGATGCCTGTTCACTCTGATGACAGTTTTTTTTGCGGTGTAGAAGCTCTTTAATTAAGTCCCATTTGTCAATCTTGGCTTTTGTTGCCACTGCTTTTGGTGGTTTAGTCATGAAGTCTTTGCCCAAACCTATGTCCTGAATGGTATTGCCTAGGTTTTCTTCTAGGGTTTTTATGGTTTCAAGTCTTACGTTTAAGCCTTTAATCCATCTTAATTCTTGTATAAGGTGTAAGGAAGGGGTCCAGTTTCAGTTTTCTGCATATGGCTGGCCAGTTTTTCCAACACCATTAATTTTTTCCTATTTTTTTAAGCAACATAATCTTTTTCCTAAATGGTATCCTACCCAGAACTTCAGCATGTAAGACAGAAAAAAGCAGACCTTCTTTGTTTGGAAAGGAGTGGTGCCTAAAGCCAGGATCCACAGTTTTCACGTTGAGAAAATATATGACGGGCTCTTGAAACCAGTATTTTCTTTCAAATTACAGCACATTCAAATTTTACTTATGCAGTTTGTTTTGCCAACAAAAATTCAGTTTTGTAGAAACAATTTATCACACAAGGAGTTTCTGATGGAAAAATCTGAAAACTTTTAGAAATCAAAAAAGTGAAATACATTTGAAAATATTACAAGTTTGAAATGAATGTTGGTTTTGTGGTGACACAATCTCTGAAAATTATTACTGTTCATTCAAGATGGAATGAGGAAAATAGTGTGTGCCTGAAATCCACAGTTGAATATATCTTTTTTTTTTTTCTTTTTTGAGACAAGGTCTTGCTCTGTTGCCCAGACTAGAGTACCGTGACACCATTGAAACTGACCCAGTAGTTCCATAGACAGATTTTTTCTTGGAAAAACAAATAAATTGATCCTTCTGGTCTTAAAGCTTGAAACTTACATTTGTTTTATCTGAGCTTCCTCCTCAGGAAAGGACCCCCAGGTCTGGCAAAAAGTATCTAAGAACTGAAACTTACCAGATCATTGGATCCAGACAATGAGATGCCAAGCCCTCATTCATCATGATTGCTTCCTCCCTAGTTCCCGCTTTCTTACACATTATTACACTTCTTCCCTGCTACATAAACCCCTAATTTTAGTGGTCCGGGAGATGGATTTAAAACTGATCTCCCATCTGCTTGGCTGCAACACCTGATGAAAGCCTTCTTCCTTGGCAGTAGTTGTTGTCTAGTGATTAGCTTCCTGGGAGGTGAGCAGCAGGACCTAGACTGAGCCCCTGGCATGTTGGGGACATGATCATGGCTCACTGCAGCTTTGAACTCCTGGGCTCAACAAATCCTCCCATCTAAGCCTCCCAAGTAGCTGAGACCACAGGCCCGAGCCACCATGCCCAGCTAATTTTTGTATTTTTTTGTAGAGACAGGGTCTGCCTGTGTTGCTCAGGCTGGTCTTGAACTCCTGGTCTCAAGGAATCCTCCTACCTTGGTCTCCCAAGTGCTGGGATTATACATGTGAACCACCACACACACCTGGCCTGGCTTTTTTTTTTTTAAAGTAAGCTGTGTATGTGTGTGGGTGTGTTTAGTAAAAGAACATTAATTAACTTTATTTTTGGAAATAGAAATTGGAGAGAAAGTTAAAGGGGAATAAATATTTTGACTCAGAATTCAAAAATAGAAGTAAAAAGATTGAATTGATTTAGAGCGTTATAAATGTGTAAAGCAATAGGCTGAGTGGGCAGTAAAGACTGGCAGGTGCTGTGGCTCACACCTGTAATCCCAACATCTTGGGAGGCTGAGGTGGGAGGATCATTTAAGGCCAGAAGTTTGAAGCCAGCCTGGGCAACATAATGAGACCCTGTCTCTACCAAAAAATTTTAAAAAATCATGCAGGCGTGGTGGTGCGTACCTGTGGTGTCAGCTACTCAGGTGGCTGAGGCAGGAAGATCACTTGAGCCCAGAAGTTCAAGGCTGCAGTGAGCTGTGATTGTGCCACTGCACTCCAGCCTGGGTGACAGGGAAAGACCCTGACTCTAAAAAAATAATTATAATAAAATTAACAACTGAAGAAATCCTTGCATTTCATTGATGTTTCAGAGACAATTGGGAAATGTATAGTGTCAATTTTTTAAAATGACAGGTTGCTCTTATTTAGAATCCTTCAAAGTCTTCCTATTGCTCTTAGAATAAAATGCAAACCCCTTATTCTGGCCCCTCCTACCTGTCCACCACATCCCTGTCCTCTTTCTGTCACACAGCTCTGAAGTCAGTCATTTTCTGTCGGTGCCCAGAATACTGCCGGACCCTCTTGTTTCCCAGGCCTCGGTCCCCACTCGTTCCTCTTCTTGGGTGCAGCTGGTATCTGTGGAGGGTTGAATTGCGTTCTCCTCCTGCAAATTCATATGTGGAAGTCCTAACTCCCAGTACCTCAGAACATGGCCTAATTTGGAAAGAGGGTAGCTGGAGATAGAATTAGTTAAAATGAGGTCATAGGGGAGTAGGGTGGGCTTCTTATCCAATATGATCAATGTAAGTGTCCTTATAAAAAAAGATAATGTAGACACAAACACGTGCAGAAAGAACACTACATAACCATCAAGACCGAGCTGGGGTGCTGCATCTACAAGCCAAAGAGTGCCCAAGCTTGCTGGCAAACCACCAGAAGCCAGGAGGTGTGGAAATCTCCCGGAGCCTTGAGAAGGAACCAACTCTGTGGATGCCTTGTTCTCAGACGCCCAGCCTCCATAAGTATAAGACAATAAATTCGGTGCTTCAGGCCACTCAGTTGTGGGACTTTCTTATGGCAGCCTTGGCACACTAATACAGGACCATCTCATTCTCCACGTCCTGGCTCAAATCTCATTTCCTCAGAGCAAGCTTCTTGACCACCTAGCTGGCACAGTATTTTCTACAAAGCTACTGTTGTTTTCCTTCAGAGCACTGAGACAAACCTGTAACTATTGTGTTGGCTTGCTTATTTGCCTGTTGCCTTCGCCTTCACTGGAGCATCGGGGCATGTGCACAGCTCCCAGAGTGCCGGGAACATCCCAGCGCTTAATAAACACGGAGGGTAAATGACGCCAAGCTGTATCAAACATTAGGCAGACTGCACCAACAGCTGATATGTGAATTGCCATGCACATTTTGTATTTAGCAGAGATAAAGTTTTTTAAGGAAGAACATTTTAAAATACTCTCAATCCTTTGTTTTGTGACACTCTTCTGTCTTTCTCATTGGCAAATTTCCAAAATTTTCAAATAGAATTAAGGTGTACTATTCAGAATACTACGAAGTTTGGGAAGGAAGAGAACACACTGAACATCATCATGCTTCATACGCTGTGACTGAAGGCTTACAGAGAAATAGTGAAATTTGTAGCAAATGAGCAAAGAGCCTCAATAGACATTTTCCATACAAGACATATCAATGGCCAACAGGTGTATGCAAAAGTGCTCAACATCATGAATCATCAGAGAAACGCAAATCCAAATCACAATGAGGTATACCTCCCACCTGTTAGAAGGGCTAAAAAAGGGAAGCTTTGCACGCTTGGTGGGAATATAGATTGTTGTAACCATTATGGAAAACAGTATGGAGGTTCCTCAAAAAATTAAAACGGAATTACCATTTGAATGAAACTAGCAAATGGAACCATGTGATCCAGCAATCCCACTTTTGAGTACATATCGAAAGGAAATGAAATCAACATCGTGAGATGTCTGGTCCTTTTTGTTCACTGCAGCGTTATTTCCAACAGCCAAGATACGGAAGCAACCTAAGTGTCCACCAATAGATAAATAGATAAAAAAAATTGTGGTACCTATATACAATGGACTATTATTCAGCCATAAAAAGAGAAGGAAATCCTATAATTTGCAACAACATGGATGAACCTGGAAGATGTTATGCTAAGTGAAATAAGCCAGACACGGAAAGACAAATATTGTAGGGTTTCACTTCTATGTGGAATCTAAAAATGTTAAACTTAACAGACAGAAAGTAAAATGGTGGTTGCCAGGGATTGGAAGTGGAATGGAGAGATGTTAGTCAAAAGATAGAAAACTTTTAGTTAGATCCCAGAAATTATTGATATTATATAACGCACAGCAGGGGTGGCGGTGGATGTTTTAATTCATTTGTGGTAATTGTTACACAATATATGTATATCAAATGATCATGTTGTTTACTTTGAATATGTTTAATCTTTATTTGACAATTATTTTATTTTGACTTAAAAAATGTATGTATGTATGTATGTATGTATGTATTTCTAGACAGGGCATCCTCTGTCACCCAGGCTGGAGTGCAGTGGCATGACTGTAGCTCACTGCAGACTTGAACACCTGGTCTCAAGGGAACCTCCTGCCTCAGCCTTTCAAGTGGCTAGGACTATGGGTGCATGCTACCACATCTTCCTAATTTTCTTTTTTTGTAGAGACAGAGTCTCTCTATACTTTCCAGGCTGGTTTTGAGATCCTGTCCTAAAGTGATCCTCCTGCCTTGACCTCCCAAAGCTCTGAGATTACAGGAATGAACCACCATGCCTGGCCGACAATTAAATATTGAAAAATAAGAAAACAAATATAAACACTATTAAAAATTTCTTCAAATATACAGATGACCAGTGAACCAAGGAGTCTCCTAAATTCAGGTTACAAATTTGAAATGTATTCTTTAAAATATCTTCAATACCCGAACTTATTACAATAATTGCTTCTACAGAACTTCAAGGCAAAGCTATAGATGCTGTGTCCATCCATCTTTAAAGGTAAAAGGACTACTTTATAGTTTGTCACCATAGAGAAATATGAATATTTCAGAATATTTATTTCACAGCTATTTGGGAAATTATGCCAAAAAACACTTCATGAAGTTTTCAAAGTTGAAAGCCTTCCCTTGGGAAAGGAAAAACTCTCTCTCTCTCTCTCTCTCTCTCTCTCTCTCTCTCACACACACACACACACACACACACACACACACACACACACAGGGAGAGAGAGAGAGAAATCTAGGCAATTTTAGAGAATGTGTTTTCCGTTCAGAACAGGACAGAAGGAATATTACTAAAAGCTGGGCAATATATTATTACTCAATGTAAACTCATGATTTTCAGAAAATAGTTGCAACAAAATGACCCCCACTTCCCAGTCTGTTGTAAAATGGAAGTAGCCATTACAGAAAATAATAGTCAAGCATCCTCAAGAATTTTCCAGCTTGAGGCCAGTGACCCTGAACTTTGACGGCTTTTCAATCCCATCACAGCTCTATCGTCACAACTAAAATGGAGCTTGGCTCTGTGTTTATTCAACTTGGACTTCGCAATCATGTTCTTCACAACATAGGGCTATTATCTGTGGCTTTTGTATTGGCAACTGCTCTCACAAGTGCAGAACCTTCCTTTTCCATGCCTTCATAACCTCCTGAGTTGCAGCACCTTGGAGGGGAGCCCTGGCAGCCAAGACAGAAGCGGTCCCAGTGATCCTGGTGAGAAAACTGAGCATCTGCTTGCAGACCTGAGCCTCATGATGGAATCATAGCTGTATATACTTAGGCTTTCATTTATATGCCTTTATGTTACGCTTCCCTAAGTTGAACGTACAGGCCTACAGGCTGTGATTACAGGTGGAGATGATGTCGGTGCCATTACTGGGATGCCAGAGAGGAAATGAACATGTCAACCTACCAGACTGTAAGAAAACGTCTTAGAAGGCTGGGACTTTCATTCATTTGCTTCGCTGCTATATCCCAGTGCTGGGAAATGTTCCTGAGCACTCAACAAATGCTAATTGAATGATTATTTTATGAAACGTTTTTTCAATTTTGGGAAACTAAATAGAAAACCCATTTGAAAGGGGGTCACCTTTGAATGTGTCTTTATATTTCTTCCTTAGTTAAGATCCACTCAGGGAGCACTACTATGCTCAAGTAATATTGTCCTTACCCGACTCTCCTGAAAAAAATGAGTCCTGACGCAGCCAGGCAGATCTTTGAGGATGTTCCATTGCACAGGTGAAATACAAACATGCTTCACCCAGGAGATCTTCACCCAGGAGATGACTCTAGCTTCACTCCACAAGACCCTGCAACTTTCTTCACATCAGACTGAAGTGTTGGGTCAGATTTCCTCGGTATGGCAAAGGTTACTTTTTTCTCACAGGCTTCCAAAAAGGCTATAGTTTCCACAGAGATTTATTACTGTATGCGTCTTATCAAAGGGCTAAGAAATACTTCTTGACTGTGTATATCAGTACCATGTAGCTGTTTTGGTTCATCTGTACATTTCTGGTTCGTAGTGACATCTCATCAAGGGCCTAAGAACAGAAATACATTCTATGTTCTATGAGTTTAGGGGCCTGGAAAATTGGAAGTAACATCCACGCTTCAGGGAGGCCCAGAGACTCAGGAAAAGGGGGAGTCTGTGAGTCCTTCCAGTTTCCCAGATAGTCAATGAAGTGACCAGTGCAAGGCTGTGGAAAAGATGGCATCTCTCAATTGGGACATGTATAATTTGTTGCACCTGAGGTATGTAGAGGAGTTAATGTGTCCAGAGCTCAGAAGTTACAGATTTTGGAGTCATCACCAAATAGTGATATTTGAAGCTCTGGGCGTGGAGGAGAGCACCCAAAGATAAAGCATGCAGAATGAGAAAATAAGAGGGTTGAGGACAGAATGCCTGGAAACACCGTAATTTAGGGGGCTGGCAGCAGACAAGGAGCCAGCCAAGAGCTAGAATAGGACAGCAGGCTGTCACATGGGCATTGCAGAGAGCAGGCAGCACGGTCAGCATTTTTAAATCCTACAGAGAAGGAGACAAGGATTGGAAATGGTCCTTTAGAAAGATCACTAGAGGGAAATACATTAAAACATCCACAGGTCTATTCCTGACCGGTGAGATGTCAGGTGGCTTATTTTCTTCTTTCACCGTTCTTGCATTTTCTAAATTTCTCTACAAAAAAGTTAGTTACATTTATATTAAAAAGCTGATAAAATATAAAACAAAGGCTCTGATCAAGTCTAAAGTATTTTATGGGAGCTTGATGAAAAGAGCAAGTTATTTTTATTAATTCACAAGTATTGCAGTGCCTGTGTGCTGGGCACCATGCTAAGGATGAAACAATGCACAAGGGGACGGCTCTGTTGTTTGACAAAAAGGAATGGAGGCTGGTTTGCCAAGGGAGGGATGCAGGGCTTGCGGGCACAATGGCAGGAGATGAGGCTGGAAAGGTCATTTGGTGCCAGATTACAATGGACTTTATGTGTCTTATCAAATAATATGGCCTTTATTATGAACGCTACAGAGAGGCTTTTGAGTGGGCAGTGTTAGGATTAGAAATGTGCTTTACCTGAAGTTAATTTTCTACCGGATTTTGGCAGTAGTGTGGCTGCTGGCCTGGGGGGGTGCTGAAGCAGGAGACTGGATCACAGTCCGCCGGCAATGCAGTAACTGAATGAAGGCAGGGCTCTGAGCGCCGGCCAGGCCAAGATGTTTAGGGGTAGCATCAATAGATTCGACTGATTGGATGTATGCTGCACGAAGTAGGACGTTAAAAGTAAGGAATGATAAACTTCTTCCTGCTTATCGAAGACCGTAATTAGGGCAATGCCCTTTCCGGAAACACGTTCCTTGGGAAGTCAAGTGTGAGCATCACAATAGTTTGGAAGCTATCTGCACCCAGCCGGTGTTTCCAGTGAGCCTCACGCACGGCGACAGGTGGTCAGGATGCAGGACACAGGTTGGTGGCCCCAGCCCTGTCTGACTCCCCTGAAAACATACAACAGAGGCATCTGCCTTTCATAAACACAAGGAGGATAGTGCTGGGGGTCCGGCTAGACCTCGTTATCTCTCTCACCCCTGGGGCCTGTGCACAGAGGCTGCTGGCAGGAGAGTGGAGTCCCACGTGTGCAGTGAAAGAGAAGTTCAAAGTGACACCTTGCATTTGTCCCTTCTCCATTCCTCTCTTTCTGCTCCAGAAAAAATAAAGGAAGATGACTGTTTTGGTACAGAAAAAAAAAAAAAAAAAAAAAATGAATACTAGGTTTTTAACTCGTGTCTCTGGGTTGGGTAAAGAATGACAGCTATTCTATAGTTTGTACGGAATTTCCCTTAATGGTCATTGCTATATGACATAAGAGAGTGAGTGGCTGGACCAAGCACTGGTGCAGGCCTATAGTCCCAGCTACTCGGGAGGCAGGAGGATCGCTTGAGGCCAGGAGTTCAAGGTGACAATGAGCTACGATAGCACAGCCTGCGTGACAGAGCAAGGCCCTGTCTCTTTAAAAAAAAAAAAAAAAGTATTATAATAGAAGGGATAAGAAATAATATGTATGTGAGGTTTATTTCTGAGACCAGAGCCACAAAACAGAATCCTGAACTCTTAGCTATTTCCTTACCACACACATTTACTTGGGTACTTTCATTTTTTCAGTCTATATAATTCAATACTTCTGTGACAGAGAGGTGTTGTAGTTATTTTTTTGGCAGCTGTTTACATACAAACAGCTATGGTCTCCCAGGAAAGAACTTTCCCTGTTGAGTACAGAGGTCTGGGAAAAGACTGAGGAAATTGCATGTAAGGAAGAAGCAAGTCTAACTAAATCTGAATCTAACCTTTTTTTTTTTTTTTTTTTGAGATGGAGTCTTACTCTGTCGCCCAGGCTGGAGTGCAATGGCATGATCTCGGCTCACCACAACCTCCGCCTCCCGGGTTCAAGTGATTCTCCTGCCTCAGCCTCCCAAGTGGCTGGAATTACAGGCCTGTGCCACCACGCCCAGCTAAGTTTGCATTTTTAGAAGAGATGGGATTTCTCCATGTTGGTCAGGCTGGTCTTGAACTCCCAAGCTCAGGTAATTCACCCGCCTCAGCCTCCCAAAGTACTGGGATTACAGGCGAGAGCCACCGCACCCAGCTGTCAATCTATACTTTTTTTTTTTAACGGAGTCTTACTCTGTCACCAAGGCTGCAGTGCAATGGCCTGATCTCGGTTCACCGTAACCTCCGCCTCCCAGGTTCAAGCGATTCTCCTTACTCAGCCTCCTGAGTAGCTGGGATTACAGGCATGTGCCACCGCACCTGGCTAATTTTTATATTTTTAGTAGGGACGGGGTTTCACCATGTTGGCCAGGCTGGTCTCGAACCCCTGACCTCGTGATCCACCCTCCTCCCAAAGTGCTGGGATTACAGGAGCGAGCCACCGCGACCGGATGGCAAGGGACCACAAAGGGGTAGGTCCCAAGGAAGCTGCATTGCTTGCTGCACCTGTCATGCGGGCTGTACAGTCTTCTTTCATTTATTTCCATTAACAGAGTTGAAAACTGAGGCCTTAGGCTTTGGTTGAAAACAGACGCCAAGGGTGCCCAGCTATGAGTTAAGGAGGCCCAAGCCGAATTTGGCTGGAAGTGCTCCGGTATAAGCCTCTCTTCAGAACCAGCCGCCACCCAGACGTCTTTAAGTCGAAGCAACTCACACCCTCGTGCACCTCGCCCTGCAGTGAAGAAACTTCGTCGTACGGGCTCCATAACTCGTCTTGGCGTGGGCTGTGACTTACTGGGGAATGGGCCTCCTTCTCGTTCTAGCTCCTAAACGGAGAGGAGCGCAGCGCCAGGTGGTGTCAGAGAGGGCGGCGGCCCCTCCAATGGTGGCACCCCCTCCAATGGTGGCACCCTCAGCCGCGGATAGCGTTCCAATTCAGTAAGGACACCACTAATGCTGTCCTTTCGGTGGACGGCTCCTTTTATTCCTTGGAGGTGGTCAGTGTGACAAAACCAGTTTTCATCCTAAACACTTACACCAGCCCTGCTAACCGGATGGTCAGAGTCCCCTGCCTTCGCCGGATGCCCTCCGGGAACCTTCAGGCCACCCTGAGGATGGAGAGTCGGGTGCCCACGTTCCTCCCCCGCGCCGCGGGCCTGCGGCCCCCGCCCCGGACCCCGACTCGGGCGTTCTAGAGGCGCGTGCGGGCGCCCCTGGGTGCGAGCCACGGACTCACGAACCGCCGCTTGTTGCTCCTGCAGCCGCGACCTGGGGAAGCGAAAATGAAATTGACTTTTCCGAGAAATGATGAAAGCGGCGCTGCCCGCCAATGAGCGGCGGCGGCGAACTTCCGCACCTCCCGGCCGGGCCGCTCGCGCCCTCCCTCCGCCTCCACCTCCCGGTTGCACAAGCTTGAAACAAACACTGGGGAGGAAGGGCGGAGGGAGGAGGGCGGAGAGGGGAGGCGAGGGAGGGAGCGCGGCCGGAGGAGGGCGGGGGGTGGGGGGATTTCCAGCCGCGGCTCTTCGCAGTTTCCTCTCCTTGTTTTGCTTTCGATCTGGACTGTTCTCAGGCAAGCCGGGGAGTAACTTTTAGTTTTGCTCCTGCGATTATTCAACTGACGGGCTTTCATTTCCATTTCACACACCCTAGCAACACTTATACCTTGCGGAATTGTATTGGTAGCGTGAAAAAAGCACACTGAGAGGTAACATTTTTCAAATAATAGTTGTGACTGTGCGTGTGTTTCTCTCGAGGGCATGTTTCTGGAGACTGGGGGGGGGGCCGTGTGTGTCTGAGTGTCCTGATGCCTTGACACGGTGTTTTGCAGATGGGAAATGCCTTGGTTCATAAATATTAGTACCGGTTTTTGGAGAAACAGTCGGCGAAATTATGGATCATCTGATTTTAGGGGAAGCAGGTTCTGCTGCTGTTGCTGCTGCCACTGGGGCTGCTGAGGCTGCGAGGAGGAGGAGGAGGTAGAGAGGGAGGAGGAGGAGGAGGAGGAGGTCGGTGGAGGTTTAATTTCACTTTTGGATTTGCAGATGCGGAGAGGTGGCTCCATGGACACAGACCTGCTGTGTGTGCTTCTGCGTCCCAGGTGTTGTGTGTGGGGGTGCAGGTCCGCTGGAGTCGGGCCTCGTTTAAAACAAAATTGTGTGTGCGTGTTTGTGTGTGCGCGTGTGTGTGCAGCTACCGCCGCCAGCGGATCCGAAAGAGGGGAGCGGGTCCTCCTCGGTGCCCGCGGCGGCGCCACTCCAGGCTGCCTCCAGAGTCCATCAGCAGGCACCGCCGCCCGCCCGGCTGCCCGCGCCCGCGCCCCGGCCGGGAGGGGCGCCTCCAGCCACCGGCAGGGGAAACTTGCTGGGGCGCCCCGCGGCGGTCCCGGGGCTCGCCCGCCCGCCGGGCTCGGGGTCGTGGCGCGGGCGTCTGGTGCCAGCAGCCTGGGCGCGAGGGCGGGCTCCGAGCCGGGCCTGGCCGACGCGCCCCGCTTCCTGGGGGCTGGGCCGCCGCCGCAGCCGCTCGGAAGGGACGCGGCGTCCTCGTTCCCGCCGGCCAGCGCCCGGCCGGGCCCTGGGGCTTTGTCACTGCACTTGCCCCGGCGCGCAAGGGGCTTGGGAGGCGCGTCCCGGGAGGGCGCGGCGCCGCGGGGTCAGCCGCCCGGGCCGCGGCCTAGCGCCGAGCGCCCCCGGTCCCCGCAGGCGCCCCCGGCCCGCCTCGCGCGCTGGGCCTGACCCGCCTTGGCTACGGAGCGGCCGAGGTGGGGGCGGGGAGGCTCCGGGGACCGAGTGGCGCCGTGGGGGCCGGCGTCCCCTCGGGGTCCCGGGGCGGGGTGGGGACGCGAGTGCCCGCCCCGCGCCCTCCGACCCGGCTCCGGCCGCCGGGTGACATTCGCCCGCTGGCCGAACGTGGTTGGTGCAAAGCCGCGGCCGCCACTTCCTTTCCGCCTCGCCGGCAGGGCTCGCCCACCGAGTGAAGCCGGCCGCGGCCAATCGCGGCGTCCGCTCGCTCCCGGTGGCACGGCCTGGGGGCCGGCGCCCGCGAGGGCCGGGGAAGCCGTTCCAAGTTCCAAGGGTCGCGGGTGTAATTCCTGCCCCTCCCAGCGCGCGCCGGCGACTCCTGGGCCGCCGGTCTGGGTGCGTTTGCCACCCTCTCCTCCTCTACCCTAAGAAGCGGGGGAGGGGAAGGAGGCTGGCAGCCCGGGCTGGGCTGGAGGGCCGCAGCAGGGCAGCAGGTGAAGCGCGGGTCAGTCTGTGTGGGCAGGACCCTGGCGATCGGCTGCGGGTGCGATCCCGGGGACCGGCCGCCCCGGTAGCTGAGACGAGCGAGGTGGCGTTCGCTCATTTCTAACCCGGTACCGTCTGAAACTTGGGGACGTCTTCCCCGCCCCCTCCCTCTTCAGCCTCCTCCCTCCGGTTGCTCCTTGTCCTTGGTTATGGAAGGAGAAAACGCAGTCGTTCTAAATGAGGAAAAGTGCTGCTGGCATTCGTCTTTAGCCGCCGGCCTCCCTGTGGCTGGGACTCGGTCTGCTTTTGATGAATGGCCAGGCGGGATGGAAGATAGTTAGATTTCCGGTTGTGGATTTTCAGGAATCGCCGAGACTGCTGTCAAGACTACAGTCATTTGCTAGTTTTCTTATGGACTGCAGGTTTTCTTTGAACTGAGCAGTTCAGTTTTTGGTGCTTAAGGGCAGGGACACGCGGGGGTCTGGGGTTAGGCCAGGCGGTGGATGGTCATGATGCCAGGCAGATGCAGTTATCCCTACCAGGCCCCGAGGGTGACTCTGTTGAACTTCATCGTGCACACAGATTCAGGATTCGCTGATTTCCCCAACTTTCCTTTATTCTTGTTTTAGGGGGAGAAGGGGCAAAAATATAAACCTAAAAAATCCTGGGAAAACGTGCCTTTTCTGAGGAAACTTCAGCAGATGGAATATTTAAGACTTGAACTGGCATCTCTAGGGGGAAAGTTGGAACATCTATTGATTGATGTGTCAAAGTCCGGAATTTCACTGTAATTAGTGAACGATTATAACTTACAGCTTTGCCCGTTGTGTAAGAAATTAGATTTTGCTCTTAGATCCAAGAGTTCTTGTCTGTTATGATTTGTAAGTGCTTGTTAAAATTAAACATTTACATATTTGATTCTCAGTGAGTTGTCATTTTTCTGTTGAAGAAAGTTCCAGTCATTTCAGGTTTACTTCCCTGTAAAAATGTCATCGTAATTAAAAGTAAGGATTTATAGTCAAACTGGAAGCAAACCAGGGCAGACACACGCTCGACATGAAGTTCTAACAGCCTTGGGAACTATGGTCCCACTTTTGTCCCATTTTCTGAAACACTGTATTAGGCAAATAGTGTACCAGAGTGAAAGACGTTTAAACTTCCTGGAAAAGTGGAAACTTTGGACGTTTCACATTTGATGTACCTCGATTTTTCTCATGTTACCAAGGACGTTATATTCTTAACATCATCTCCTACAAAACTCTTGTTTTAGAGCATTTTCACATAATACCCTTTTGAGAGTGAAAAACCACTGTACTCTAAAGTGTTACGGTTCACTTATCTGCCTTATATCAAAAAGGGCCTAATGCAGACAAGAGAATTTATGTACACACCCAAATATCCGTAGAACGTCTGTGGTCAGCCAGACACAGTGCTAGCCTACGTACTCAACTGACAGGGAGAAAGACAGCTTCTTCACACGGCGTTCTACATAGTGACAGTGTTCTGTGTAGTGAGCTGACCACAAACAACAAAAAATACATTCAGTTATTACCTTTTGGGGTTAGCTGTAAGGAGGGTTATAATAATTCTTAACTATATCTCATAGTGTTGCTTTCATGAACAATTGAGATACTGTATATGAGAACATTGCATAAATTACGGCAGTCTTCAAATATGTGAGGCATTAACTTTCAAAATTTTATCAGATTATTCTTAATGTAAAAGGCCCAGATAATCACGACTGGATTAGACGCTGTCTTTCTCGTAGAATTTCCAGCAAGGAGGGATTTTACTTCTGAGCATATATAAATAATGATAAAAGATTAAACATGGAATAACTGTTTCATGTAAAGTATCAAGAAAATATTCAACAGTGAAATCCCGTATTGTCAGAGAATTCTTTCCTGTCAGAAGGAAAGTTAGGTGGTCTCCATGGAGACCAAATGATAGGGAAATAACAGTGATTGGACCAATATATTTTCCCTCTTTAGATCAGATTAGAAAATCTTCCCAAGCCTCTCTGCTTTAGTCTGACTCTTCTTCACTCTTGTGTCAGATTCTTCATTATCTGTCATTTGCAGGTGTGCCCTGGGCTGATTTTAGCTTTTCCCATGTTTTTTTTTTTTTTTTTTTTTTTTTCTTTTGGTGAGACCGAGTCTTGCTCTGTCGTCACCTAGGCTGGAGTGCAGTCGTACAATTTCAGCTCACCGCAACCTCTGCCTCCCGGGTTCCAGCAATGCCTGTGCCTCAGCTTCCCGAGGAGCTGGAATTACAACTGTGTGCCATCATATCTGGCTAATTTTTGTGTTTTTAGTAGAGATGAGGTTTTACCAGGTTGACCAGGCTGGTCTCGAACTGCTGACCTCAGGTGATCCACCCACCTCGGCCTCCTGAAGTGCTGGGATTACAGGTGCAAGCCACCACGCCCAGCCTGCTTTACCATCTTTAGAGAGGCTTGGCTCATGTGCATTTAATGAATGCTTACTGTGTGCCCAACACTATATATGTGACAACATATATGGAAGTAAATTTAACTGATAGTATATATTTATAACATATAATATATAAAATGCATAATATATGCAAGTAAGTGAAATTGTAGTGAAATGTCAGTTATTATTAGTAAAAATTATTCTTTTCATCTGTATGGGACACGATGTGCCTTGCTGCACAGGGGTAACGTCATGTTACCAAGAACATTATGTTTTTCTTCCTAACGTCATCTCATACAAAAGTCTGTTGTTTTTAGAGCATTTTCACATACTATCCTTTTGATAGTGAAAAATCACTTTAACTCTAAATGGAGTATCTGGGTTATGCTTCCCTTATCTGCCTTATACCAAAAAGGGCTTAATGCAGACAAGAGAATTTATGTGGACACTAAATAAATATCCGTAGAACATCTATTATAAGCCAGACTCAGTGCTAGCCTCTGTCAGGACCTTCCGCCTCTGCCTGCTCCATTGGTGCCCTGTGTCTGGCCCGAGTGTGGTAAGTGGTTGGTGCACGATGCCACGATGCTTAATGCATAGTTGAGGAGTGGCTCTGGTGGCGGGGGGGTGACTGATGGAAAAGGGGGTGAGGAGGTTCCATCAAATTTTATCAACAAAGAATGATGAATAATATAAAGGATCCAGAATGAACATGAAGCCAGTATTTTTTTTATAGAGTACCAAGGAAAACACACAAGCAGGAAATCTAGCTCACAGGTCCCCCTTGTTCCCGGGACTCCATCTGGGGCTTTGGATTCAGAGCAAGCAGCAGGCCTGTAGTCTTGGCATTGACCTTCAAAGATCCCCTGAAAATAATTTTCCCCCTCAGAAGCTCCATCTTCTGACAAACTGTCTCTAAAACAAATTGTGATTATTTAGGAAGACTTCATGTACCCCATTTTTTTTTAGAGTCAAAGTTTCACTGTATCACCCAGGCTGGAGTGCAGTGGCTTGATCATAGCTCACCTGCAGGCTCAAACTCCTGGGCACAAGTGATCCTCCTGCCTCAGTCTCCTGAGTAGCTGGGACAACAGGCATGTATCACCCGACATACTAAAAATTTTTTGTGTGTAGAGACAGGGTCTTGCTATGTTGCCCAGTCTGATCTCAAACCCTTGGCCTCATGATCCTCCCTCCTCGACACCCCAAAGTGCTGGGATTAAGGTGTGAGCCACTGTACCCGGCCCTTGTGCCCATTTTCATTGCTCAGAAACACATATGACTTCCAGTCAGATTGCCTTGAGAAAACTGGTATTAAATCTAGTTGATCTCATTATAGCAAAGGTAGAGACACGCGGTGTGTTGGTCAGGCTGGTCAGCTCCGTGTGAGAGAAACTCACCATCCCGTTAGGTTTTCTAAGGCAACTCACCATCCCCTTAGGCTTTCTGAGGCGGTGAAACTAGCCAGGACCCTCCATGAATAACTTGAGGTCTGCTTGGGGATCTAGGGACCCCATGCAATTATTTTAAATGAATAATTGATCTTGTTAAATGTAGTAACCCAGGCAATAGTTTTCTGAAATGCACACATTGTGTTGTTATTCTATTTATTTGTTAATATTTGTTGACAGCCAGCTGTGTGCGAGGCTCTGCAGTGGAAGGTGCACGAACTCAGATTCCTGGAGGAGCCCTTTAGCTCTCTAATCACTTCCCCCTTTGGAAGTTTGCACTCTGTAAAATGTGGCTGGGGGAGACAGAACCTATGTGTGTTATGAAAATCGCCTGGGGAAGGGATTTTAGAAATTACTGAGGACCCTTTAGATTTGAGACTGTCTATAGGCCCTTTCCCCTCCTGCCCCTTCCTGCCTGATAGTGAGCCTCTATTCACCACCGGATCCCTGTCCCCTCATCTCACTCAGGTATGTGGCCAGAGCCAAAACGGAAAGCCACTGAATCAAGTATCTATCTTTCCCTTGGCTCAGATGAAGCCTCTTTCCACATTTTAAAGAGCGCTTTGGACAGGGGCCTGTGGTCACTCTGTTGGCTTTGCCCATGTTGGCCTTTCTTGTCATAAAGAAATGGGACTCCTGCTAAGTTTGTGATACCTTGAATTTTCCTTTTTTTTTTTTTTTTTTGAGACAGAGAGTCGCTCTTGTCTCCCAGGCTGGAGTGCAGTGGCACAATCTTGGCTCACTGTAGCCTCCGCCTCCCAGGTTTAAGCAATTCTCCTGCCTCAGCCTCCTGAGTAGCTGGGATTACAGGTGCCTACCACCATACCTGGCAAAGTTTTGTATTTTTAGTAGAGATGGGGTTTTGCCATGTTGGCCAGGCTGGTCTCGAACTCCTGACCTCAGGTGATCCGCCCACCTTGGCCTCCCAAAGTGCTGGGATCACCAGCGTGAGCCACCACACCCAGCCGAATTTTCCATTTTGAAGAGGCAAGAAGGACTTTGTTTAGTTTTGTGTATTTGTCTGTTTGTCCAGGAAGACCATGGAGAATTAGGCGCTTGGTTTTGTTTTGTTTCTGTTTCGGTTTATAGCTCCATTATCAGTTTACTATTCCCTTTTGATAAGCAAGAAAGAGCGGAGTTGACAAAGAATGTCTGTGGATGAGAAACAGAAGGTGTGTGAGGTTCTTTGTCATGATGGATTCAAAGTATTTTTATCCCAAAGGCAAGACTAATTTATTTCAGCAAAATATCTAAATTTAAGCTCGGTCCTGTTTTCATTAAATGAAGATTTTTGAGAATTAACTGCTTGTTTTGTAATTTTCATAAATTTCGTTTGGGCATACTTAATCGTCTGTTGCTATTGCTGAAGGCATTTGATAGTCGTACACCTGATGCGATCAAAGGAGAGATGAGCATACATTTTAATTTGTTCCTGTTGAGCATACGTTTTAATTGTTCTTATGAATGTCGGAGTTATGGAAGATCCAAAGAAGTACTCTGTAGATAGAATACACTGTCCTGGTCCCCTAAGCTTAGAATCTTACTTATTTTCCCATTTCATGAGATTGACCTTTCAGATGAGGACGAACTGCATACAAATTGCTTTATTTCAAGTAATATCCACCATGTTATTTTTGAAAGAGTTCTTTTGTCCTTTTTACCCTAACTGTCAGAGAAGATGAGAAAAATGACGGCGGTGATAAGAGAGTGTCTTTTAACACCTAGCATGTTGGGTGTGTTGGGTGAGAGGGTAGGAATGAAAGGCTGTTGGAAAGTGGGGGCTGGGGGATGGGGTGGTGAAAAAGGAAGGTAAGAATGGTGCCTCCTGGATTCTTGAATGGGAGAGAGTGAAGAGATCCTCAGGCAGGTAGATTTTTCTGTCTTTACACAAATGCCATTGAAGGAGTTTTAGAGGTCGGAGGGGCAAGTAGAAGTTGGTTAGGCGATTAGTAGTAACTCAAGGACCAGTTGAAAGACTGGAGGACCCTCCGCTTCTGACTTTGGGGTTAGAGCTTTTTTTTTTTGAGACGGAGTTTCACTCATGTTACCCAGGCTGGAGTGCAATGGCGCGATCTCGGCTCACCGCAACCTCTGCCTCCTGGGTCCAGGCAATTCTCCTGCCTCAGCCTCCTGAGTAGCTGGGATTACAGGCACGCACCACCGTGCCCAGCTGATTTTTTAGTATTTTTAGTAGAGACGGGGTTTCACCATGTTGACCAGGATGGTCTCGATCTCTTGACCTCGTGATCCCCCCGCCTGGGCCTCCCAAAGTGCTGGGATTACAGGCGTGAGCCACCGCGCCCGGCCGGGTTAGCGCCTTTTATCGTGGGGATGATAAAGACGGATGGGCTTTCTGCTACGAGGATACTCGAAGTCGTGAGTAGCCACCTTAGAGGTGCAGTGATGTTGCTGCCTCATGACATTTAGGTTAACAATGGAGCACACACATGACTGTGGTCCCAGAAGATCATATCATACTTTTACTGTACCTTTTTCTGTATACAAGTACTTGCCATTGTGCTCCAGCTGGCGCACAGTCCTCAGGGCGGGAACCTGCAGTGCATGTGTGCAGTCTCAGAGCCACCGGCCACACCATCAGCCTGGGTGTGTAGGAGGCCACACCGTCTAGGTTTGTGCGAGGACACTCTGTGATGTTCACACAATGACAGAATTGCTTAATGGTGCATTTCGCAGAATGTATAACTGTATTGGTGCGGACGCATCGTTTGGGGATGGGAAAATGCATACCCACTATGTGAGGTCCTCAACTAAATCTGCAGTTGTCTTTGGAGGTAACCATGGACTCCCAGTTGATAAAATTTATCAGAAATACTGTAATAGCTCTCTTAGGCCCTTCTCCCCCACACTGACTTTCCTTGGTACTGTTTTTATTTTATTTTTAAATTCTTAATACATAACAGATGTACATATTTTCAGGGCACATGTAATGATTTAATGCATTCATAGAATTTGTAAGGATAAATCAATGTAATTGTGCTATGCAGATTATGGGAGGTAAATATGGAATCGGGGAATAGAATGGGCTGATAATGTGTTTTCCTAAAGAACAGACGGGACAAGTTACAACTGAACTATGAATTCCATAACTGGGTAGTGTAGGTCACTGATTTGGGCACTCAGAACTCCACAGTGGCTGCAGTTGGGATTCTACATTGAAATAAACTTTCTGGAATTTACCTTGGTGCTATATACTTAAAGGCTTAAAAATGTTAAGCTCTCTGTTCCAGTAATTCTGCTTCTTGGAACCGACTTATGTGAAGAAACCAGAGATGAGAAGAAAGATTTATGTACAAGGATGTTTATTGAATTAGCTTTTGTTATGCAAAAACTTGGAAACACCCTAAATATCCAACAATGGGGACACACTTGAACAAATAATGGCACATCCAGACAGGACAGGTAGCTTATGAAGCTCATGTTTTCAAGCAACTGTTAGTGATGTGAAAATATTTATGATCTGTGTTGGTTGGGTGGGGAAAAAAGGATATGAAATTGTGCTTCTCATTTTATTTTAAAAACATATGTGTATATTGTGTATTTAAAAAAACCTGGAAGAAAACATATCTTTTTGATAGTAGAATTGTGGGTGTTCAGCTTGAAACATTTTTGTATTTTCCAAATTTAAAACAGCAAGCACAATTACCAGTTACCCTTTTAACCAAAGAATATTCTCAAGACAGTGCTAATAGGTGGTCTCTGCCCTCACGTCTGGTCCATGAGGTTAGAAAGATGCACTGGGCGCTGCTGAGGAGGAGGCTGTGCGGGGGCTGGGCCATCCTCCAACCTTCCACCTCCACCTGTGGACCAGGCTCTAGAGCTAGTGCTGACCTAGCCAGGGCTGGGAGGTGCCCTTGTCCTCAGACAGCTGTGGCTCCTTGGTGAGGCTGGGATGTCCTGTTTTGTCAGGAACTGTGAAGGGCTTGAGACGTGATCTCACTTTACAGTTAACGTTCCTTGTCCATATGAATACTGCAGAAATACAGAACTCCTGGGCAGGATAAAAGACTTCCTTGTTGATATTTACAACCAGGGCAACAGCCGGAGTGAGACTGCTGTGCCAGGCCCCTAAACCTTGACCCTTAGGTGATGCCGAAAACTAATGAAATGTAGGTGTGGGCTACACGTTGTAGACAGGGACAGCTGCTCTGTCCAAAAGGAGAGAGAGAAGAAAAAAGGAGAACAAAAAGGAGAAAAATAAAAACCTTAGCTCCCCTGACATGGAATGAAAAAGTTCTGGGGATCTTATCCTAACCTTTTAGAATGGGAGACGCTTATGACCTGGGGATGTCTCAAAGTCTGGTTTTCATCCCTTTTGAAATGCACATCCTTACAGAGCTAGGTCTTCCCAGTGTCTTGGGAATCGGTTGGGGCTGAAACTCTTTGGTCCTCTTGAGGACATGAGAGGTTTTGTTCTCCTTTTGGAAAAGAGCATTTAATGTACACAAATGGCTACAGATCTAATGCTCATGGTAAGTGAAGTGGCAGATGTTTGTAGGGGAAGTGACAGTGAGTCTTTCCTATCTTCAGGTCCTATTCGGTCCCTGTGTTCATGTCTGTACACTCCCTCTTCAGATCCGATGTGGCTTCTGTCGTCATATGCCATACATCCCCTACCTTCATGTCATATATGGTCCCTATCTTCATCTCCTATTTAGTCCCCATCTTCATGTCCTAAACATTCCCTGTCTTCATGTCCTAAATGGTTTCTATCTTCACATCCTATATATTATCTTCATGTCCTGATTTTATATCATATGCATTCCCTGTCTTCATATCATACACATTCCCTGTCTTCATGTCCTGTCTTCATATCATACACATTCCCTGTCTTCATGTCCTAAATGGTTTCTATCTTCACATCCTATATATTCTTTATCTTCATGTCCTGACTTCATATCATACGCATTCCCTGTCTTCATGTCCTGTCTTCATATCATACACATTCCCTGTCTTCATGTCCTGTCTTCATATCATACACATTCCCTGTCTTCATATCATATACATTCCCTGTCTTCATGTCCTAAATGGTTTCTATCTTCACATCCTATATATTCTTTATCTTCATGTCCTGACTTCATATATGCATTCCCTGTCTTCATATCATACACATTCCCTGTCTTCATGTCCTGTCTTCATATCATACACATTCCCTGTCTTCATGTCCTGTCTTCATATCATACACATTCTCTGTCTTCATGTCCTGTCTTCATATCATACACATTCCCTGTCTTCATGTCCTGTCTTCATATCATACACATTCCCTGTCTTCATGTCCTAAATGGTTTCTATCTTCACATCCTATATATTCTTTATCTTCATGTCCTGACTTCATATCATACGCATTCCCTGTCTTCATGTCCTGTCTTCATGTCATACACATTCCCTGTCTTCATGTCCTGTCTTCATGTCATACACATTCCCTGTCTTCATGTCCTGACTTCATATCATACACATTCCCTGTCTTCATGTCCTGTATATTCTTTCCCTTTGTGTTGTATTCATTTCTGTATCTTAGCGGGGGCGAAGGGATTTTATAGGAGCTCTGGGGAGTCTGGAAAGAAGTCTGGGAAGTTTTATTTTCCCACACACCTGCCTTTACAAGACCCCTGCTGGAGAACGACAGTAGAACTTAATCAGAGTGTGACCTCTGACTTTTCACAACTGAAGACCTCAAATCTCCAATTTTCATCTGAAAAAAATATTAGAACAGTTTCACTCTCTTTGTGAACATGGAAAGGTTTTTAGATGGCTATGGAAGCAGGATTGGGTGTAACCATTATGAGTTTAGAGGCTGAATGCCGTAGCACATCCCCCCACCAAAGAATACATACCAACATACACACAACATCGTCCAACACAAACATAATGTGAGCGCATGTATAGCTTTAGTGTCCTAGTAGCCACTAGAAAAGTAAAAAGTAGGTAAAATGACTTGTAACAATGTATCTCATTTAACTCATTTTATCTAAAATATTTCAGTATGTCATTAATGTAAAGATATTAATGAGATATTTTGCATTCTTTTTTCATAACGAGTACATAAAATCTGATGTGTCCTTTACAACTATAGCACGTCTTAATTCAGCCTAGCCACATTCCAAGTGCACAGTAGACCCATGTGCCTGGCGGCCTCCATCCTGGTTGGTGCACCACAGGGCGTGAATCAAGGTGGGAAGAGAATACAGAGAGAAAGTTTTAGTACAGGGAATAACCCTAGGAGGACTGAAGGAGAGCGGAGCTGGAGTGGTTGTTTCGGTCATAACTGCATGAATCTCCTTGTGCCTCTCCGCACAAACCATACCTAATCTCTTCAGCCTAAAACAGTGAAATGCTCTGAATTTCTATAGAAGCAGCATACTCTATGTCCCATTGCTAGGGCAGTTAGCTCTCTGCATCTTGATGAGATCAATGTTTTCTAGACTCTTGAACTGTTACGAAAATCTTTGATTATTTGGGTTTTTCCATTTGTATCACCTATGCGGTGAGCTGTTAGAGAACCAGGATCCAGCCTGATTTCTTTACCTTCCTCACCAGTGTTTGTTTGATACCTTTAAGAACTAGAAAAATATTTGTTGATTCGATTTTCACCTGTAAAGCAGAGGTTGGCTTGGAAGGCTGAATTCCAGCTCAGGAAGGATGGCACAGATCTAGTTTGTACTGAGAACCTAGTGGTATATGAATTGAACACACAAACATTAGGATTGGTCACTTTGCATTAGGATTTGTCACTTTATTTTAGGGGTTCCACACCCAGAAGGTGAAAAATTGTTTGGTTTTTCTCCTTTGTATCCAGTCCTTTGAAAAATCTCGTAAGTTCATTCCTTTGATGTTTAAGTTCCAATGATGGTACTAATACCTTCTTGTATGTATAAATAAGCTATATTTGGTGATGAACTGGAGATAAACATTTGGAAGCTGCTACTTTTCCCACGGGTTCTTTGTTAATAATAACTTTGTTATTAACAAACACAGCCCATAACAACTATGCAGTGAAATTCTTTTGAAATCAAGTATAGTATTTTACAGTTGCCTTCATTTGTTCTTTGACTGTAATTGTTGGGTTGAAGCAACAGACTTATCCGGAGGGCCAAGGCAATTTATTTTTACTGAAGCCTACCTAAGAACTGCTTAGGTAGCTTTTCTCTGCAAGATTAAATGCGACCTTCACGGAACCATGTTAGCAGGGCCAGCAGCTAGAAAAATAAAGACTAAACCAAACCTTCAGCATCGAAATTCCCAGCTGCTCAGCGGCTCAGAGCTTTCCTGATTGCTTTCTTCCAATGAAAACACTGTAGATTAGTTTTAAGTGAATTCCAGTAGGTTTGGGGATTTGCAACTGACAGAAGAACAGCAAAGCATAATCTCACTTTAAAATAATAGTCCTGAAGGTAAATCTTTATTGGCTCTTTCTTGGGATGCTGGGATTTTTGTTCATATGGGAAAACTCAACTCATACACACTGTTTAGCCGACCTTTGAAGGTAAGGCCCTCAGTGTAGGAAGGAAGAAAGGGGACAGAGGAGGCAGATGGCGGCTGGACACCTGGGATTGTGTGGCAGGCCTGCTGCTCCCCTTTCTTCTCTCCGTTGTGGCGGGGTGGAAACTTGGGGAGCCTGTGAGGAAGGCCTCTGTAGGGAATGTAGACCACCTGCTCTTTTCACTATTGGGTGCCGTCATCCTGACGATTGGTGAAGTCAGGGTGAATTGAAAATGTTATAGGAGAGGATTTACTTCTCTTACAGGTGCTTTTGATGCATTACATATTTTTCTTTCTTGCAAGTCATTGCAATTAGGAGATGGGGGTAGAGGAGAGCTTAGCTGAAAGAGTTGACTCTTTTGATCATTCATCCTTTCAGTCATTCATTTAGCAGGTGTTTTTTCAGTGCTATCCATATGCAGAGGGAGCTATAAAACAAAAGAAAAGTCATCAGCTTGGATTTGAGTCAGCCAGGTAGGTAGATGGGCTGCATTCCTCAGAGTTAGCAGCCTAATTTATCCAGATGGAGAAAACGCAGTCCGGCAACTAGGCAGGTAAGATGATGGCTCCAGAAGCAATTTCAGTTACTTGTGAATCCCTTTCAGAGTTCTTCCATGGACCCCGTGGGGTTGTCTCAGAGTGTAGGGGAAGCCACGGTGGTAATGTGAGAGATTTTTTTGCCAAGTGTATACATTTTATTAAAAAAAAAAACACGGATTCTGAATAGACTGTAAAATAGGCATAAAACAACAACGCATTCTTTTGTTGTTCTTGCTGTTTCTCCGCAATTCTCCCACACAGAGTTTGGAACGTGGAACTGTGGCCTGGTGTCTTTGGTCATTCAGGAAGACTGATGGGCTGAATCCTGCTAATTATCTCCCTCTCTGCTTCCCCTTCCCTGGACTGCAGGACTGCAGAATCAGTTCTGCTGCCCTCCACGGTAAAGTGAAGGAAGCTGATGGCACTCTTGGCACTACTTTTGAAAATTTTCTGTGAATTTGAAATAATTTCAAGATAAAAAGGTTTTTTTAAGGCTTCCCATTAGTGCTTAGAGTTACTGTCGCTTATTTAAAGTAACAGCTTAATAGAGTATATTTGTAAGTTTCTTTGATCCCCCACATCAATCTAAAAGGGATTTTTTGTAGGTCTTTTTCTAGGTAGGTCCTACTTCAGTATCATTTAGAACCCTCTGCCAACAGGGCTTGAGGGGACATCACCTTGAAGGGGAAACTGGCCCTTACTTAGTTTTGAAAATGCCTCATTTTCTGTCTCTCTCTCTCTCTCTCTCTGTGTGTGTGTGTGTGTGTGTGTGTGTGTGTGGCCCCAGTGAATACTTTAAGTTGCCTGAAATTAAAGAATAATTGTTATCCATAAAAGCACTGAAGGAAACAATGACAGCAAGTAGGGAATTCATAAATGCATATTAAAGCATTCATTGTGGTGAAATTTACGTAGCAAAATGTACCATTATAATCATCTTAAAGCGTATAATTTGGTGACATTAATCACATTCACAGTGTTGCCTGAGCAGCACCACTGTCCATTTCCAGAACTTTTTCCATACCTGGATCAGAATCTCTATACCCATTAAACAATCACTCTGCTTCCCGCAGCCCCTGGCAGCCACCATGCTTTCTGTCTGTGAATTTGACCACTCGAGGTGTCTCATGTAAGTGGAATCATACAGTCTTTGTCTTTTGTGTCTGGCTTATTTCACTTAGCAGAACGTTTTCCAGGTGCATCCATGTTGTAGCATGATCAGAACCTCATTCCTCTTTAAGACTGAGTAATATTCCCACATTGTGTTCATCCATTCATCCGTTGACAGACCCTGGGATTCTTATTAATTTGGCTATTGTGAATAAGGCTGTTATGAAGATTTTATAAAAGTATGTTTGAGTCCCTGCTTTAAATTCTTTCAATTCTGTTGAATGCTGGGTCATACGGTCATCATATACTTAACCTGTGAAGAACCACAAATTGTTTTCGAGAGCTGTATCGTTTTACATCCCTGTCAGCAGTGCTCACAGGTTCCAGCTCCTCCACACCCTTTACCAGCATTTGTCTCAGTATCTTTTTTTTTTTTTTTTGATAGGGTCACCCTCGGAGGTATGAAGTTTTGATTTGTATTTTCCGGTAACTAATGGTGCTGAGCATCTTTTGATGTGCTGCTTGACTGTCTGCGTATCTTCTTAGGAGGAATGTGTATTCAAGGCCTTTCTTCATTTTTGATTTTGTTGCTGTTGTTGAGCTGTAGGTTCGAGTCGTTCTTTTTATGGTTTTGAAAATGACACACTAGTATGGTCTGAAGAACTAAGCAAGATTGTCCCCCATTACAGTACGTTGTAGCATGTGGCGAAAAGTTCTGTTTTTGAATTTTGAGACGCCGTAAAGCCAGTGAAGCACACTCTGGGGCATTAACTTATGCTGGAGTGAAGTAAATCAGTGTGCATGGGTAGGCGGGAAATCAGAAAGTACCTTCCCTTCTCACACCGTGCTGGAATTGGGAGTTTCTGTAGCAACTAGTGCTGGCCCCTTCCCTTTGTTCTTTTGGCTGGAGAAATCAAGTAACCTGCTCAATGTATTGTGACTAGGGTAAGTACTTAGTATGTTTTGTTGAACTGTGCAGTAAATAATTACTTTTTTTTCTGTTGCATTATAAATGCAGACATTTCTTGTGAGAGGAAAAACAGCAGTGCTTGAATATGGTAGTGAATTTATCATAGTGGCCGCCCTTGTGGTAACCTCTTGGCTTGGGACTCATGAAAAAGACCTTAGGGGTCATCACTTCTGTGGCGTTTCAGGATAAAGATTAGTAAAAGCAGCCTCAGAATAACATTTGGGGGCTTAAGAATTTAAATACAGTCCATTCAATAATGGTTCAATACTATTACTGAGTAGATGAAAAAAATGTCGCCATAATAACAGATCTGTTAAGTAAAATGAGTAAAAGCATTTATGTATTTATTGTGAATTACTGACAGAATGAGAGGCCATTCATTTGTTCTTACAAGAGCTATAGGAGATGAGGAAATCCAGTGACGGACACATCACAGCTATATGGTGGCAGATTCGTCGTTGGTTTAGTTTTATGTCCTGCAGAAGTTTTTCGTTTCACTCAATCCCTTTGAAAAGTTGAACTTTATTGAATAATACACCCTGGCAGGATCATGTGTGGATTGTAACTGAGTTGTACATAATTGGAAGAAGATGCATACTCTGTGCTGTGCCACAGAGTGGGAAGAGGAGTTGCAAACATTTGTATTCTCTTTAGGCTTGGGGCAAAGATTTAAAAAATCTTTAAAATTAGTTTTAAGTACTGTGAAAACAAACACGATAATGATGAAATTAAATTGAAGACTCTCTTCTGCAAACAAATAAATAAAACTCGCAGGGGAATTCATTCCTTCAGCAGACATTTAACAGCTGTGTGTGAAGCCCTGTACTGTGAAGATGTAAAGTTGAAAATTTCGGATGCATGCTCTCAAAGAGCTTATCGTTTGGTTAGAGAGACAAGCAGATCAATAACCATCTGTGGTCATGAAAACAGTGAAAGGTGGACTTCATGGAAGCACCGCAAACCAAAGGCTGAGGAAGGGAAGAGGAAGAAGCTGTTATCTTCTTTTTATTTTTATTTTTAAATTGCCTGGAGCTACCCATCATGAACTAAGAGCTATGTCTTTGACCAGAGAAACAGGCACGTGCTTCACCACTGACTTCCGACTGGCCGGAAGGAGGAAGGCGTGTCATCTGGCGGCCAGTGGGCAAGCGTTTTTGGTTGAAAGAACAGCAAGAATAAAGACATGGAGGGTTGACAGTTTCTTCTGCTCCTGGTGCATGGACTGCTCTCCCGGGTGGCTGGAACAAACAGATGAAGGAGGGAGTGTCAGGGCCAGTTCCTGGTGGCCACAAATATCTCACTCAGGGCCTGTGTTCCTGTTTCACAGTTAGGAAGGGTTTTGTTCCAAGGATAGAGCCAGCTTTTTTTTTTTTTTTTTTTTTCGTTTTTGGAAGGTTATTGAGGATTTGGAAAATTTTCCCCCATGCATTTCAGAAGATGATAGCTAATGACTGTTAGCAGCGGGGCGTGTCGCAGCTGTGCACCTGCAGCGTTGGAGAGGAGCTGAAAGGCGTGTGCATTTGCAGAGTCTGTGGTCCATTGTGGGAAGGACTGCATCGTCCCTTTGATGATAGCCAGGCCTGTCTCTGAGGTGCTTTCATAGAAGTTTCTAAGAGGAAGTGATGAATAGGTACAAAAATATTTTTTATACTCTCTTTTATTTGTTTTGAATGGCTTTGTAAAGAGAGTGAAGTGATTATGAATAAGTTTATAATACTCAAATGAGGAGGAATTAAAGACAGCTGACTCTAATCCAGGTAAGAAACCCAAGTTAGAGAATCAAAGATAATGGCAAGGCCCCTCGAAACAATGCCTTTGCAGGACAGAGGTTAGGACAGGGCTTCCTGTCTGCCCAGAGTGTCCCCAGGTGACCCCACACCAGGCCACGCATGGGCTGGGAGAACACCTCAGGTTCAAACCTTAGCCAGCCGGACTCAGGAACTGGAGGGAGCCCGGAGCTGGCCGTGCCACAGCGAGGCTTCTTCTCTGCATTGGGACGACCTGGATGATCCAGGAATATTCCCCTTTGTCAAGGTCAACAGACAACGCATATTTATATATTTATTTCTTGAAACGGAGTCTTGCTCTGTCACCCAGGCTGGAGTGCAGTGGTGTGATCTCGGCTCACTGCAGCCTCCGACTCCCGGGTTCAAGCGATTCTCCTGCCTCAGTTTCCCGAGTAGCTGGGACTACAGGCGAGTGCCACCATACCCAGCTAATTTTTGTATTTTTAGTAGAGACGGGGTTTGTTTATGGCCAAGATGGTCTCGATTTCCTGATCTCATGGTCTGCCCGCCTCGTCCTCCCAAAGTGTTGGGATTACAGGCGTGAGCCACCGCGCCCGGCCATCAGACAACCTTTAAATCACCGGCCTACTTAATTCCCGTTTGTCACATAACACAGTCTACTCACAGGGCGCAGACGCTAGCGTGTGGGACACTTGGGAGGCGCTATTCCGCCTGTATCGTGTTTTAACCAGGGCCCCTCACACTCCTCATCCCACGCAGCTAGAGTGACTGGGGAAGTGGGACCCACGGGTGCGGAGGCGTCACAGCTGGGGTGTCCGGCTGCCGCGATGGCACTGATGGAAAGTTTGCCGGACTCTTCACTTCCCTGTGCGGGGGTGGGGGTGACGTGGGGGGGGAGTGGGGAGGAGATACATTGGGAGGTGTTATTCAAAGGCCCACACATTCCTGTGGTCTGTTTCAGTCTCTCGCCGTCTACGCTCTTAACTATCACTGCGTTTTTCGATCCGGTTATTCGTTGTAGAGGGCTGAGCAACATGCCTCGCGTGGACTCAGTACCCTCAGCCCGTGTTGGCTGAATTCATCTGCAGTGATTGATGTGGTGCTTCAATGGCTATTTCCTGTGCAGACACAGAGACGCCTGCAGCACCTTCGCGTTTCCCCGCGGGGAGGGCGGAGCGAGCCGCAGGTGGAAGCACTTGGTCCCGTGTGTGCCCTCGACCGGGTGTGCGCCCTCGACCGGGTGTGCGCCCTCTGCCGGGTGTGCGCCCTCGGCCGGGTGTGCGCCCTGGGCCGGGTGTGCGCCCTCTGCCGGGTGTGCGCCCTCGGCCGGGTGTGTGCCCTCTGCCGGGTGTGTGCCCTGGGCCGGGTGTGCGCCCTCGGCGGACTGGGGCATTTTCTCCACTCAGTCGGCAGGGACCCTCACTACGGTGCAAGGACACGTGGCCAACTCTGAACTAGCAGCCTCAGGGAAACCTTTCAGCAGTTTCTCCACCCGTTTCTCGTGTTCCTGTGGCGCAGCTTCTCTGCATCACGAATGGCTCAACCAAGCGGTCGCCCCCCTCCCGTCTCTTGCCCTTGTCGTTATTCTTCTTTTCGTTGGGAATGTTTTTCCTTCCCTTCCACCTGAGGATCGCTCGGCTTCCATGCCCGTTCAGATGCCCCCTCCTTCCAGAGTTCTCTCTTTCTCTGGGTTTTTACATAAAATATTAAAACTCCCCCATAAGCCTTTGAAAAAAGTTCTTTTTTTTTTTTTGAAACGGAGTCTCGATTTGTCGCCTAGGCTGGAGTGCAGTGGCGCGATCCCGGCTCACTGCAAACTGTGCCTCCCGGGTTCAAGCGATTCTCCTGCTTCAGCCTCCGACGTAGCTGGGATTGCAGGCGTGCACCACCACGCCCTGCTAATTTATTTATTTATTTATTTATTTTTCTTTATTTTTAGTAGGGACGGGGTTTTCACTGTGTTAGCCAGGACAGTCTCGATCTCCTGACCTCGTGATCTGCCCGCCTTGGCCTTCCAAAGTACTGGGATTACAGGCGTGAGCCATGGCACCCAGCTGGAAAAAGTTCATCTATTTAAAGTGCAGAGTCACGTTATTGTGAGGCGAATAAACTAATGGAGGTGAGTCTGATGCAAAGAGCTAACCCAAACCCAATGTGTCAGACGCCTGTGATGAGTGATGGTGGGTTCGCTGCCACAGGGCAGGTGCCTGCTCCAGCATGCCCATCCCCGCCATGCTTCCAGTCTCACCTCCGGGATGCCAGCTTGCTTGAAAGCTTGCTTTCATGCTGATGTGCCTGCCTTGTCTTGCAGGGTAAGCCCTTTGAGGCCAGATGATGTTGGTGTACTCCGCAGAGCTTTAGATAATGCTTGGCACACAGTGATTTTCATGTCTTTGGCTCGGTGAGGTTTTTGTAACTAAAAGTTGAACCAATGTAATTCAAAAGTGTATTAACATCCTCAGCTGGATTCACCCGTAAAATGGCATGTAGATAGTAACATTTTTCTTTCTTAGGTTTCATGCTTTCTGTAGTCATTTTGTTTCCTTTGCTTACCATTTGAGTTTATCCATCGCAAGGTATAGTTAACATCATCTGCCTTATCCTTCTCACCCCCTGCCCTCGGTGAGTTTTCCAGGAGGGATTAATCCACTTTCTTACAATGAGTAATTACTACATGTCATTATGTGCAAGCTACTGTGCTTGATATTTTTGGATGAGTGAGATGGGACTCCTCACAGGATTTTAAGCAGAGATATGCCTGCTGCCAAGTACCAGAAGCTGTAAGCTTTGGTTGCATCATAACGTGGAAGAGTGCAGTGGATTATGCCTGTAATCCCAGGACTTTGGGAGGCTGAGAGGAGATGGGAGGATCATTTAAGGCCAGGAGTTCAAGACCAGCCTGGCCCAAAGGGGGAGATTTCTGTTTCTACAAAAAAAAAAAAAAAAAAAAAAATCAGTGGGATAAGAGGTTCCAATGAGAGGTTAGAAAGGTGGGATGGGGATGAATTATGTAGCCAGCAGTCCAGATTTTATTTAGTGGGCATTGTGGAACCGTGGAAGGATTTTCTGTGAGGTCAGCAGCCATTTGGGGAGACTAATCTGGCCAACAATGTGCAGGGGGGGAGAATATGCTTCTGTTACAGACGGTAGACCCTGAATATTTTCTGACTCATTGTGAACACCCTGGCTTAGTCACTGCAGTTCAGTGGAGCACAGGCCTTACTGTTAGAAATTTCTTTGGGGAAGTCTTAGGAGAGACCAATGAAATCTAACCTCCTACTTTTCCTTGAAACATGAACTATCCTTTATCTATTTCTTCTGTTAGATCTCTGTTTAGTGATGATGAAACTATGTGTTGGAGAAGTTAAGGGTTGTGAGCAGTGAGGTTCTAATTCAGGTGTGCTTGACGCCTGCCCTGAGCTCCCGATACCACAGTGTTTCAACAAGGAGGAGGAAAGAAAACCCCAGGAGGGGTTGGCAGAGAGGGGGAAACAGCAACCATCTGATGGATGCCACATCCAACCATCCAACCTCTGGCTACCATTTGGAAACTGGTGAGAGGCAGTAGGTATCTTCCAAAAATATTTGAAGACAGTTCTGCAGCTTGCAAGAGAGACATGCATTCTTGCTTTGGAGGTATTCCTGTACTTAGAGCGAGCAGCAATTTTGGCCCTCTTTTTCCAGTTGGAATTCATCGGTAATCGGGATGGTTTATCCCAGGAACTGAATCAAACTAGTGGAAACTGTGGTGCATAAGTTTATAGTTTGTGTGTTGGCGCTTGACCTGATTTGAACATGGAGAGTTAAATTGGATATCTCCATAATAATTCATAATAAGAATAACACCAATAATAACTGCTAACCTTTATGGAGCACTTCCTGGCAGAGGGGGCAGCTCAAAGGAAATCCTCAAAGGAAAAGTGGCAGCAAGAAGCAGACCGCCGGGCCAGCCTGTGGATATGGAGTGTGGGGGAAAGAATTTATTCTCATCTAGGCGAAAAGACGGTGCCTCTTCAAAATCGGCCTTTCAGAATAAGTTATTTTCCGGCAACTGGTTTTTGGGAAAACGCTGGTTTTCTAGGTAGTCTGCTAGTGATGCGTTTGAACTCAGTAGCAATTTTCTTCCTCTTTGCAAGTAGGTTTTCCACTCGCTCTGTCACCAGGCTGGAGTGCAGTGGCACAATCTCGGTTCACTGCAGCCTCCACCTCCTGTGTTCTGGCAATTCTCCTGCCTCAGCCTCCCGAGTAGCTGGAATTACAGACGCGTGCCACCAGACTCCGTTAATTTAGTAGAGACAGGGTTTCACCATGTTGGCCAGGCTGGTCTGTCTCCTGACCTCGTGATCCGCCCGCCTTGGCCTCGCAAAGTGCTGGGATCACAGGCGTGAGCCACTGCGCCCGGCCCCAAATAGGCTTTCTTGGGCTCCCGTTCCAGTGTGCTGGCTCTTTAAGAGTTTCTGTTATTTGACTTTTCGCAAATACTGAACACACTGACATCTCCTCTCTCTTGTCCCTTCGTGTTTTCTATGTTCCTGATGGGGCGAAACATGCCTTTTGAGGTCTGTGGAGCTTAAAAAGGAAGTCGAAGGTGACGGGGTGACATAAACAGCTAATTGAGATCCTGCCTTTTCTGCCACGCTCCTCCTCCTCAAGCCGGCGGGGCTCAGTTACCCACTTTGATGTTTGCCCTTTTCCCACGCGCCTCCCCTTACTGATTGTTCTCTATGCTGTTGCTTTCCTGGTGTCCGTACCAGAGGACTGAGAGGTCTTTTCTGGCCTGCATACTGCGGGCTGACACAGTCTCAAAGGTAACTCCCCACTGCACTCCGAGGAGGGGGAGCTGTGCCTTCCCAAGGGCCTTCCCTGCAAAGGCAGTGCTCGAAGGACGTGCTGATTAAGGGAAATACAGGATCATTTCTTTTCCCATTTTCCATATGGAAAGAAGCTTTGAAAATGCAGTATGTACTTGAGTCCATATGCTTCGAAATCTGTGCATGATTCTTGCTTTGCTGAGTTGCAGAGGCTGATGCCATCTAGATGCTGCGATTCAGGTCCAAACACACCTAAGGGTCCCAGCATGAGTTAAAATGTATAAAATACTTTAAAAAGTCGGTCTATGCTTTTAGGTCTTAATTACCTTGCATAAATTTTTCCAGAAAATACTCTTTAAAAAAATGATAGAGTGAAAAATACTCTTAGATTTTCTAATTTAAATGTATCTGGAAAGTAATTTATCTGCAATTCACAGTTTTCTCATGTTATCTGTTTTTTACAGAAAAGAAAATTACATTTGTATCTGCAGCCAACTTAATGATCATTGTAGATTTTTTAAAAAAAAATTTTAAGGAAGGATGTTTCGTACATGATTAGATTACTTGGGAAGCATTCCTGAAAGTGACATGGCTGGGTCCAAGGGTGTGTTTTTTTAATTTTTGATACCTATGACCAAGCTGCTGTTTGAAAAATTGGTACCTATTTATACCCCCATCCATAGTGCATGTAAGATGCAAAACACTATTCTAGATATTTTACGTCTCCCCTTCCCTCCACTCCCCTCCCCTCCCTCTCTCTTTCTTTTTTTTTTTTTTTTTTCTTTTTTTGAGACAGGGTCTTGCTCTGTTGCCCACACTGGAGTGTAGTGGCATGATCATAGTTCACGGCAGCCTCTACTTCCTGGGCTCAAGCGATCCTCCTGCCTTGGCCTCCCAAAGTGCTGGGATTACAGGTGTGAGCCACCACACTGCCTTATTTTACATGCTTCTTTGTTTAATCCTCGCAAAGCCTGACGAGCAGGTCAGTAACCTGCCCAAAGTTGCAGCTACGTGTTAGAGCTGGGGGTGAGAGCAGGCAGTGCAGCAGACATCCACAGTCCATGCCCTTGGCCCGCTCTGCACGACCATGGCAGCCAGCCTGAGAACATGAGCAAAGGGAGGCTGTGATGAGACTCCTTCCTTCTGGGAGCCCCTGATATGAATGCGGCCTCGTCTCTCACTCTCCTTGATTCATCAGGTGGGATCAGTGCAGAATGCTTTTCTTGGGGCAAGGCCTGTGATCTTCACATTCTTTGTGCAATGGTATAATTTGGAAAGCAGCAGTGGTCACTTTGGAGAGCCTGCCCCTTTCCTCAGCTCTCCTGTGCCCCTGTGCTGCTGTCTTTGCCCTTGTCACCTCTGCTGGCATCATGTCCCATGACTGAGGTGCTGGGGGGCTTGGGCCTGGCCTGGGTCCCCACATCACCTGAGGAGGGTCTCCACATCACCTGAGGAGGGTCTCCAAATAAAGGGGTGAAGGTTTATGGAACTTGTGTAGGGATTTCAGGCTTTAAACCCATGCTTGTCTTTACTGCTGCATTTGGTGTGATGGATTGCAAAAAATGTGTCTGTTTTCATCGGTGAAGGCCTAGGGTCATACAGGGTCAAAAGACTTCCTCTTTTAGGAAAAGTCCCAGACAGCTGCTCACTTATCTTCTTGTTCCATCCCTGTTTGTGGGTGATGTGTATTTTTAATTGTCGTTCACTCTGAACAAAGACTGAGCAAGCAGAATGTGTTGGGAAGGGCTCCGGGGAACATTCTGGTTTCGTGTTTTCTTTCTGATCTGGGGCCTGGGGGACTTCAGTGTTCATGTTCCTGACAGGAGGAGACAACCGTAGGAACTAGTGTGGTGACCAAGGCCAGCTGGGGAAGCACACCAGTTTCCTACCATTTATGTTTGAGGACCAACGGCGCATGTAGAAAAATACTATTTCCCAGGGGTTTTCTGTTACTGACAATACCCCTGAAGACGAAGCCCATTTTTGGATGCTCAGTTCTCAGGATAATGGAGTTTGATGATCTAGAATCAGCTTTGGCATGGGCTAAAGCAGAGCACCCTCTTAAAATGAGGACGTAATGAGACCAACCCCATGGGGTGACCATGAGGGTTAAATGAGATAATGTATAGAGCTTAATGCTGGGTGCCCCGTGGGTGCTTAGTAAATAGTTATTGCTCTCACGGTCCCCCCACCACTGTTATCTCCTGAGGCATCAGGAGAGCATTGCTGTGAAGCAACTTTGGACTTCTGCATGTCAAAGTCTATAAACGATTCAGTGCCTGCAAAAGTAGAAGCTGATTTAAGTACCTTGGCCCTTAGCGTAGGAAGATTTCTGGGGTTACCTTTAGTGTTGTTCCTTTCTTCACTCTTTCATAAGGAAGAATGTGCCTCTCTGAACTGAATTTCTACCCAAGTACCGTGGAACCTAAACAGTTCAGTGCGTTTTTTACTTCCCACATTGCATGATACATTTGCCTTTTCGTTAAAAATTATGTGATAAAAGAAATGGAGGAGGTAAACTTGCCAGACGGTTCCTCCTGTATGTTTGAATTTGTGCCTCTAGGTATTTGGTTTTTTGGTTTTGCACCAAAGCTTCCGCCGAGTTTTTTTCTGTTGTTGTTTTTGCGATGGAGTCTCACCCTGTTGCCCAGGCTGGAGTGCAGTGGTGCGATCTTGGCTCACTGCAACCTCCGCCTTCTGGGTTCAAATGATTCTCCTGCCTCAGCTTCCCAAGTAGCTGGTATCATAGGCATGCGCCACCATGCCCAGCTAACTTTTGTATTTTTAGTAGAGATGCGGTTTCACTATATTGGCCAGGCTGGTCTCGAACTCCTGACCTTGTCATCCACTGGCCTTGGCCTTCCAAAGTGCTGGGATTACAGGCATGAGCCCACACACCCAGCCAATAACTTTAGTTTTTAAAGCAAATATTTAGAACGTCATGGAGAAAGAACAACGATCATACAAACGCCGTCATAAAGGAACCTTAGGGAGACGATTTTAAAGAAATTTAGAATCTAAACATTTAAAGCTTTTCTTATTTTGTAAATAAGTATTTTATGTATTCGATTGGTAAGGTAAAGCACATACAGATCGTTAAGTAAACCCGATTTAAAGGAAATAATAATTTTCAATGGCTACTTAAGATTTCAAATTTTATAAAAATATTCAGGAAAAGTATTTTTCCACTTTCTACTAAGCAGAAGTAGTTGGCATTACATTTTTTCATTTCAGAACTAAACAGTGCTATTATTCACTACATTAAGCATCATGTGTGCCAGATTAATTTGTAATATAAATACCGTTTAAGGAAAATGATGCTGATTTTTCTGTCTTGCACAGTAACAATAATATATTCCGAGGATTGAAATAACTTGAAATCTACTGCAGGCCCCAAATCCCTGATTTGCAGTCCAAAATGCTCTGAAACTGAAAGTGATTATCATGACCCATTTGTCAGGACAGTCTGCCCTGAATTGACATGAAGCTATTCGTAGCTTTTATTTATCCCAGTCAGCGTGAATGTGCGTGTTTTTCGCTGCAGAAATATTACTGTGTTGGATTAAGGGGTTCTGCCCTTGATACTTTTGGGAGCGTTATGTTCCTTGTGGCATATGGTATATTTACTATATTATCTTGTTAAAATCCACGTACTTTTGCATTCTGAAGACTTTATCTGGCCGCAAGATTTTGAACAGAAGATGGTAAGCCTGCGTCAGTGCACCTAGCCCCTACAACCAGAGGCTTGTCCCATCCTGGTGTTTCCAGGGACAGTCCCTCTTTGTGTCTGTTTCAGGTATAAGTATTAATGAGACCCCATTCACACCCAGAAGTGCTCCATTTTGGCCATGGTCACCACACTGACCACAGACCACAGTTCTTGGTAATGGCCAACGCAGCCTTGGTGAACATCGACACATTTCCAGTGAATTCCCATGTATGTAATGAACAAGACTGTGGATTGTCTCTTGGAAACCTAAAATAATTGAAAGCGTTATTGGTAAGGTATCCCCCACCGCCTGCCTAGACAGCTTTTCCCACGCGTTGCTACACGCCGCTTTTGGTGGCAGCTCATCCTTTTCCTTGGCATGGCTGCCTGTGTGCCAGTCTTCCCTGCCTTGCCTATCACTATGCTGGGCATATACGGCAAGTTCATTACTTAGTCAACTAATATTTAGTGGGCATTGGCTTTTGCCATACTCGGCCCTGGGAATAGCATGATGAAGAAAACAGAATTGGTTTTGGTCCTCATGAGGATTCTCGCCTATGGATCTGGGGGCCTGGCCTGGGGAGACGCACAAGGCTTGCTGCCAAGTGACTTTGAAGCCAAACCTGAAAAATGAGTAAGAGTTAGCCTGTAAGAGGCGGTGATCTTGAGGCTGAGAGGTGACAGGCGCAGAATCTCGGGACAGACCCTCGCTGGAGGCTTTCCGGGTAAGGACAGGCTTTAGGCAGTGGAGTGACGAGATCTTGTTTGTGCTTTTGGAGGGGTGTTCTGGCTGGGTCGGGGTTGGAGGCCGAGCAGGGCCGTCAGAATGGCCGGCTGGTCCAGGCTTTGTGGAAGGAAGGAGCGCCTCTTCACCTCCTTTCGGTTTCTGTTCTGAGTGTGGGACCGTTCTTGGACAGTGCTGTGTGCTCTCCTCCAGAGTCTCAGGCCAGGGGAGTGGCTGCGGTGTTCAGCCAAGAGCGAGCAAGTGGAACTGAAGGTTATTCAGCCTTCTGCCTCGCACACACCGAGGAAACACGAAAGACAAACAAAAAGCAAAGCCCTTACTCACAGTGGGTCTTCTCTGAGCCAAGTGCGGGAAAGGCTGTGGGAGTGGGAACTGTTGTCATGAGAGAAAATGAAACTGTTGTGGGAATGCCAGCTTTGGGGCGCTGGGAACACTGAAACATCCTGCAGAATTGGTGGCGGAGGGGCCTCTGGAGGACAAACAGCTAAAATTTGCAAATCCACCAGTGGCCCAGCAATGACATTTCTGGCGGTTTTTCTTTGCTTCCACCTTAACTTTGAGGTGAGGCAGTGTACCTGGAAACCAGCTCTGTGCTTTAAAATATAAATAACTCCTATTAAATGAGCATGGAAGTTTGACTGGAGATAAATCTTTGATGCCTAAATCTGAGCGCTTTCTCTCAAATACGCAGGAGAGCTCTTTGGTGGTCTTATTTTTCCTCTTTACACAACTGAACAATTTAAATGAATTATGGACCATCACTCCTCATCTTCTCCAGGAAATGAGGCTTAGAGGCTCCTTGTTCAGCTCACTGTGGCTTGATTAAGCTGCCCCTTATGGATGGATAGATAAAGAGACTGAGGCATGTGCTTATTAATACCGTCCTGGTGCACGGATGAAGAATAAGCCGCCAGCAGCCTAATTCGAGCACCACAAAGGGGGTTTTCTAGAGTTCGTTGTATTTGCAGAAACGCTGGCCTCTTTCCCTCTGTACTGGAAATCACTTACCTACTCTGGTATTGTCTTTCTTGCCAAGCCTTCTTCTTTTGAGCTAATTTCAGACTTCCACCACAGTGGTAACAATAGTACAAATGATTTTTCTGCACCTGTGGAGAGTAGCTTGCCAGTACTGACACCCCATCACTCCCTAATACTGGAATGTGTCTTTTCTGTAACAAAGACACTCTCCGTTACGCCCACAGCGTGGCCATCAGAGTCAGAAAACTAGGGCCGGTGCAGGAGTCCCCTCTCACCCGCAGACCCCTCTTCCCGTTGGAATGTCTCAGTCATTTCCCTTGCAGCAGGAGAATCTGATGCAGAGCTAGGCGCTGAATCTTTGTGCCCTGCCTCCTTCATTATTCCTTGACTTCCATTAACTTGACACTTTTGACAATGACAAGGCAATTATCTTAGAGAATGTCTATCCATTTGGGTCTGTTGACGTTTCGGGCTGTGCGTTTCTTATAAGAATATCATGGGGGGAGGCTTTCTTCTTGCATCCTTACAGGTGATCTGTGCCTTTGATTTGTCCCTTACTAGGTAACGTTCATTTGATCTTTTAATTAAGGAGCCATCAGTCAAGCTTCTTCATGGTAAAGTTTGTCTTTTTCCCTTTGTAATAAAAAATATTTTGTGGGAGGTATTTTGAGGCTATTTAAGTACTGCACTCTTCACCAACCTTTTTCCCACTGGTTAGCATCTGTTGGTGTTTCTTGGCTGAGTAATTATTGCTTTGATAGCTACCAAAGGTCTATCTTCCAAGTCCATCATTCTTTCTACGTTTATTTGTTGGCATTCTACATAATGGGAAAGCTTTCTCATTCCCCTATGTATTTATTTGTGAATTCCTATTTTGTTCAATGATAGAAATACATTTCAGTCACGTTGTTGGGTGCTCCGATTGTCTTAGATTTGGCCAGTAAGAGCTCCACCAGGTTGGCTTCTGTGTCTTTTTTTTTTTTTTTTTTGAGGCAGAGTTTCTCTCTTGTTGCCCAGGCTGGAGTGCAGTGGTGCAATCGTGGCTCACTGCAACCTCTGCCTCCCGGGTTCAAGTGATTCTCCTGCCTCAGCCTCCCAGGTAGCTGAGATTACAGGTGCCCACCACCATGCCCAGCTAATTTTTTGTATTTTCACAAATAATTGTAGAGATGGGGTTTCACTATGTTGGCCAGGCTGATCTCGAAGTTCTGACCTCAGGCAGTCCACCAGCCTCGGCCTCCCAAAATTCTGGGATTACAGGCCTGAGCCGCTGGGCCTGGCCTCTGTCTTTTTTTTGACATGTTGCTGTCATCTTCTGAGCCCTTCCTTACTTTCAGTGGCAGGCTGGGCTTATCTTTTGCTTTTCCTGCCCCAGCTCTGGAGTCAGCCATTTGTCCCAGGAGCCCTGATTCCTTTAGGTGGAGGATGGTGTTTGGAAGGCAAGATCTGGGCACTGCCTGTGCTCATTGCTGTTGGAGTCTTGCTGTTCCTGGGCCCTTTTAGTGGCAAGGCTGGAGAGGATGTGTACTAGTTACATATCCACTTACACATGTGCATGCTTTTTTACCTCTGCATTTATCTCTGTGTTTATTGAGATATAGGAAAAGCCGCGAATTCAGATCAAGCCCTCTGATTCTAGTCCAACAGCCTGCGTCATTTCAGTTTTCTTTCCTTCTGTATTTGTAACTTCCTCCTCCGGTAGTCAAAAGCCTGGCTCCCATTACCCTGGTGTATAATATAACCTACTCAGCTGCCTGTGTGTATGCGATCTTGTGTCCGCATGGCCGCCCCACCGCAGTGACGATGCCCTGATGCCCGCCTCACCTCCTGCTCCGGCTCCCAGCCCTGCAAGGGCTGTGGTCTCCCTCCTGTGTCTATCCTCACTGCCCACATGGGCTTTCGGATTCTGTGTGCCAGGCTGCTACTGCCGCAGCCCCCCTCACAGGTGCCCTCTTTCTGCCAAAACCTACCTTGGCTGTACCTGCTCCTCTACCCCTAGTCTCTACTCTGTTACTTTCCTGTGGCTGCCATAATGAATTACCACAACCTGGGAAGCATGAAACAATGGAAATGTATTCTCTCACGGTTTTGAAGGCCAGAAGTTTGCAATTAAGGTCTGGGCAGAATTGGTTCCTATTGGGGACCCTGAGTGAGAATCTGCCCTGTGCCTCTCTCCTAGCTTCTGGTGGCTGCTAGCAATCCTTGGCCCTCTTTGGCTATTGGAGGAGCCACTCTAATGCCTGCTCTGCCTTCATACCACAGTCTCCTTTCTACTATGTGTGTCTGTGTTTCTCTCTTCTTATAAAGACGCCAGTCATATTGGATTTGGGGCCCATTCGAATCCAGTATGACCTCATTTAACGTGATTATATCTGCACAGACTCCATATTAAGAAAAGGTCACATTCACAGGCTCTAGGTGGACACAAATGTTGGCAGCGGGGGGGGGGGGGCACTGTTCAACCCAGTACATCTTCTTTGCTGCATTGCAGCAAATAGACTTTTGGAGTAAATCATTCATAAAGGAAGGCTGGAGGAAGGAAGGGTAGAGGGAAACTCAGTTGTTTTGAGAAGAATATTCTCTATTATCATATTGTTCTTATTTTCTTCTCTTTCTGAGATGGAGCCTCGCCTGTTGCCCAGGCTGGAGTGCAGTGGCGCTATCTCAGCTCACTGCAACTTCTTCCTCCAGGGTTCAAGTGATTCTCCTGCCTCAGCATCCCAAATAGCTGGGATTACAGGCATCTACCACCACACCCGGCTAATTTATATATTTTTAGTAGAGACGGGCTTTCACCACGTTGGCCAGGAACTCTTGGGCTCACGTGATCCGCCTGCCTCAGCCTCCCAAAGTGCTGGGATTACAGGCGTGAGCCACTGCGCCTGGCCTATTGTTCTTATTTTCCCTCTTAAAAAATTAGGACACTCTGCGGACATCAGCACAGTCTTGGAAAACTCAGGACTTAAGAGTCAGCACATGGTAACTTAGTGTGATGACATCGGACTGTTCAAGAAACATGTTCACCTTCTGTGCCGTGCCAGCCCAGCGTTGGGGCACACCCCGCCCCCCAGAGGCCCACTTCCAGGTCAGACAACTGTCTCTTGGTGCATGCTGTCAGCCCGGGCATGCTCTGAGTTCTGTAAGTGTGAGTGAACGGAGAACTCTTAACTGTCATTGGTGCTGTGGGAGAAGGGAGCAGTGCGTCAGCACGTGGTCTCAGCCGGCCGTGGGACAGCCCCAAGGTGCGGGCCGTGGAAGTTTGTGCATCGTCCTTGGTTGCCCTGGTGGTTAAAGCCACCTGCTCCTCCACCTTTTTCACATTCTGTTCTGTGCACTCCTGCACAAATTAAATAAATTAAATAAACAGTAGTCCTCCCTTATCCGTGGTGTTGCTTTTGGTGGCTACAGTTACCCATGGTCAACTGAGGTCTGAAAATATTAAATGGGAAATTTCAGAAATAAACAATGATAAGTTTTAAATTGTGCACTGTTCCAAGTAGCATGATGGAATGTAACATCCCACCTCTTCCTGCCCGGGACACAAATCGTACCTTTGTCGAGATAAGGGGGTCTGCTGTGGTCCCAATACTCTATTATTTGACTCGATTACATTTTCTTTAAACATCTTCCCATTGTCTGGTATTCGGGTTAGTTTTGCTGTTATAAATAATGCTCTTTGAACATCACTGACCGTAAATTTGTGTCTGCAGAAACCATTGTTTGTTAAATATCAACTATTGATGGATCAGGTACTAGGCAAGGCACTTCACACGTCTTATTTAATCCTTACCACAAACCCTGCGGAAGTTACCCCGTTTTACAGAGAAGAAACTGAGGCCCAAGGGTCTTGGGCTTTGTCACCTTCTGTGTTTGGCTCCTGAAGCAGTGCCCTGGGAAGTGGCTGTAGCTGCCAGATGGAGACCTGAATGGCTTCTGCAGTTGAGGAGATGGCAGCCCACACTAGGGGATTTTGGCATGTTTAGGGAAATGGCATGTTGATTTCTCATTTAAGGTCACATGTTCCTATCCTCATCTCATACACAGTCTTGTGGTAAAAAAAAAAAAAAAAGTGCCACTAGCCAAGGCCAGCTCCTGCCCACTTGTCGTGGATACAGGAGCCGCTGAGGTCTTCCCTGGTCTCTGCCCCACCCTGAGGGGGCTGTGCTGTCCTGGAGTCATGTGGCCGTCAGACCTCAGGTGCCATCCTGAGTCCTGCATTGCCGCTGCATCCTACTCCAATCATGAGGAAGGACAGCCCTATGGAGAGCCTCATCATTCATTAGGAAGTTACATGTTGTCAAATTGATGTCGTTTGACCTTTCCTAGGGCTGTCGTCTCAGCAAGAGTTGTGGTCACAGATAAGTCTACAATGGCTGGGGAAAGCTTTCTTGGATGGGTAGATTTAAAACTATCTCCTGGATTTCTCAAAGAACTAAAAATAGAACTGCCATTTAACTCAGCAATTCCGTTAATGGGTATACACTCAAAGGACAAGAAATCATTCGACCAAAAGATACTTGGACGTCTGTGTTTCCTGCAACACTATTCACAATAACAAAGGCACGGACTCAGCCTAGGTCCCCATCAGCAGTGGACTGGATAAAGAAAATATGCTATATATACACTATGGAATACTATGCAGTCATGAAAAGTATGAAATCGTAGCCTTCACAATAACAAGTATGGAGCTGGTGACCATGATCTTAAGTGAATTCACACAGAATCAGAAAACCAAATACTACCCCATGTTCTCACGTATAAGAGAGAGCTAAACCCTGAGTGCACACGGACATGAAGATGGGAACAAGAAACACTGAGGATTCCAAAGGCGAGAAAGAGGAAGGGGGCAAGGGTTGAAAAAAGCCTATGGGGTACTATGTTGACTACTTAGAAAGTGGGATCATAGGAGCCCAAACCCCAGCATCATGCAATATACTCATGTAACAAACCTGCACATGTACCCCCTGAATTTAAAGCTAAAGGCAGAAACAAAACCTGTAATCCCAGCACTTTTGGAGGCTGAGGTGAGTAGATCACCTGAGGCCAGGGGTTTGAGACCAGCCTGGCCAACATGGTGAAATCTCATCTCTACTGAAAATACAGAAATTAGCTGGGTGTGGTGGTGTGCACCTGTAATCCCAGCTCCTCGGGAGGCTGAGGCAGGAGAATCACTTGAACCTGGGAGGCAAAGGTTGCAGTGAGCCAAGATCGTGCCACTGCACTCCAGCCTGGGAGACAGAGCAAGACTCTTTTTCAAACAAAACAAAACAAAACAAAACAAAACAACACCCCCACCCCACACACAAAGCTATCTTCTGAAGACCGAGAGAGAAGTACTTGCTACCAAGTGGTAAAGAACAAACAGGGCTGAGAGATTTAAGTAGGGTGGAGTAAAGAGTTTTTGGGCACAGTTTTGTATTTTGTAGAGGTCCTGATACTAAAAATGAGGTCATTTTTAGAGTGGGAAGCAAAATGTCCCCATAGTGAGGTGTTTGCTCTTCATATGCGCTGAAATGGCAGGAGGTGGAAATTGACAAATACTGAAGATGTTTAGTACGTGGGTGGTTTTCAGTACCTTAAATAAATGCCAATGTGAAAATTGACATTAAGATAGTGGAGCATTTGCCTGCTGTGGGACTTATCGTGCTCCTGAAATCGTTCTGCAGGTTAATCAGTAATGAGCTGGTCAGGGCACAGTTTCCTCCCCTTATGCCTTCCAAAGACCCTGTAAGCACCCAGGTGACCCTGCTTTATGGCGGAAGCAGCAACTAAAATGAAACAACTGGAGAATACACCCCAGTGATGCAAAGCAAGGAAAAAGCCCCTCTGGTTCTCTCTTGTTGTTTTCTTAAAGACAGCATGGAGGTGAAGGGGTGGAGCGTGGGCAAGTATCTTTATTTTGGAGTATGGGAGTGCTTTCCTACTCCAGATGACAAAAGGAAGGCTCTGGTTGGCCAGGAAACGCAGCATGTTTTGTGGATGCCCACTGGCCAGGAAAGTATTAAATGGGGCAGGAAGCGTGACTTTAAAAGGGGCTGCATGAAGGAGGCTGGGAAACTGCTTCCTGTGCACCAGGGCCAGCTCAGAGCTGGAACGGTGCTTGCCAGGCTGCGGGGATCTTGTGGCCCTGGCTGTGTCCCCTTCCACACAGGCTTCCAGTGCAGATGTCAGGTTAGACGGAGGTATGGGGCCCTCTCTACCTCTTGATGTGAACCCCAGTTTGTCCTGCCTGTGTAAGCCTCACATCCAAAGGGCCTACGACTCCATATGAGTTCTACCACTCAGTAGCTCTGTGACCTAGGGAAGTTACTTAACCTTATGTGCCTCAGTTTCTTAATCTCTAAAGCGGGGACCACAGTAGTACCCACCTTCTTGGGATGCCATGAATCAGGTGAGCTTATCCTCCTCACGTGCTTAGAACGTACCTAACACTGTTAAGCACTTAATACTCCTCAGCTCTTGTCAGTACCCTCAAGGTGCAGTATATTGACAGAATCCTGGTACGTGGGACACTCCCTGCTTGCTAGCTGGTATCATTTTCAAGGGTTTGCAGGTCTAGACTTGGATCAGGCAGTTTCTCACACAGAAGCTCCCCTGCTTACCAACGGGTTGTGTTCCAAAGGTGATTAAGCTTACAGAGTGTGCATCGGGCATTTAAAACTAAGTTTTTCTCAAAACAGAGCAGTTTCAGTGTCAGGAACTCTACAGGGGTGTCACAAGCAGGTGTTTTCTTTCCAGACACCTGACCACTGACTGTGATTTGGAAAGATTAGAACTGGCCTTGAAACCGTTTCCATCTTTGATGACAAAGTTTTCCTCATTCATGGTAGCCACGTTTCAGGTGTTCAAGAGCTGCCTTGTTGACTGCCCTGATAAATAACAGGTAAACTATTGCAAAATGGCTACTGGATAGTGCTGGCCTACACCCACTGGGTGTTTGCTGGGTGCAGAGTACAAGACTGCTTAGGCCTACATAGCAAATGGATTTCCAGCTCAAAAGGAGCATTGGCCTCAGTGGATTAAAGCATGTAACAATGAACGGGTGACTTTGGGACAGTGTAAGATGGGTGCTGACTCACTGTTAGAGGCAGTGAGTTTTATGCCTTCAAGGGACGGGGGCATGTATGTGTCTTGTATTGGTCACGCGAGTCATTGTGGAAGAGATGGTATTTGAACCGTCTTCCAAAGGCATGGCTGGACGTCTCCGGGCTGGACCTTTCTCCTGAGCTCCAGCCTCATACCTCTAATAGCCCAGCCAACACCGCTTTTTGGATATCCCATAGATCTCAGACTCCGTAGGCCCCAACACTCAGTATCTCTCCTCAGACATCCACATCTTGGCTGTTACAGAGTGGCCTTCCTGTCCATCCAGTCTAAGAACAGGAAAAAGGTCACACTCAGATGAGTGTGAAGAGGAAGGGAGGTAGACATTCAGAACAAGCCTCGTAGATCTCTTTCCGCTGTGAAGCAGGAGGCCCGGGGGGATCTGAAATTGCACCCATGGAAAATGGGAACAGGAGCAAAAAAGATCTGCAGAGGCTCCGAGAGCTCAGATGAGGCGATTGGCCATCCATCTGTTGTGAGGCTCTCCAGCCTGTCATGAATGTTTGCAGTGTGGGCAAACAAGAGGCAGGCATGAGGCCCATTTGTAGTGGGAAAGTGGTCAGGCCACTCGGTGGGAAGGAGAATGGGGCCAGGGAATGGGCATTCTAGGGAGGGGGGCGGGAGGCCTCTGGAGCTGGAATCCCACGTTAACGTTGCTGCCCATGTTAATGTATAGGTCTACACAGTCTTGTACTCATCCAGCAGACACGCGGGAAGTATTGGCCTCCACCGTGTGGAATGTGGAAGTGGGTTGGAGGGAGGGTGGCCAGGACGGGGATGCGGCAGCAGCTCAGGGCAGAGTGGAGAAGCCTCCGAATGGGCCGCAGCGGGAGCATGGAAGGAGCCGTGGGTAACAGGGATGGTCCGATGGATGGAGACCGCACCCCGTAGTGGCTGACGTGGCAAAGGGTGGGAAGGCCAGGGAAATGGCTACTGAGCCAGAAAAAGTCAAGAAAGTGTCAGCAGAGAGGTCTAGCTGCTTTCCCATTCATGTTCTTGCACTGTGCCTCTTACATCTGCCTAGGGAACTGCCCTTTGAGAGCTTGTGGGGGCCTTTCTCAGAATAGCACACATGTGGGTGAACGTAACATGTTGCATGTATTTTTGAGGCTTGATCTCTGGATGAAGATCTGCTGTTCTTGTTCGGCTGCATTGAGAACTGTTTTCTTTTTCTTTTTTTTTTTCCCATTTATTTATTTTATTGCATTTTAGGTTTTGGGGTACACGTGAAGAACATGCAAAATTGTTGCATAGGAACACAGGTGGCAGTGTGATTTGCTGCCTTCCTCCCCATCACCTACATCTGGCATTTCTGTGACCACTGGGTCATCTGCAGAGCCAAGAACCAGTGATAGACAGGTGGCTTTTGTACACACACATAGAGGCCCTAAGTCAGTTTGTTCGATTGTGGTTGTGATGCCTCACATGGCATTGTGAGGCATCACACTGTAAAAATCACACTGTTTCAGGTTCCAGAGGAGTCTGTGGTCAGAGACAAGGTAAATATCATAAAGTAGCTATAGCTACAGGAATAACTTCAAAAGGATACAGAAAACACTCCTAATAGGAAAGTTGTGCATAGCATGGCAAATATGTAAAACTATAATCTTGATGACTTTCAGCCTGGGAAACTAGTTTTGTGGTATTTAAAAGCATTATAGACTTTTAATTTCATATAGGTTTATAGTCCATTAATGATGAAACCTCTTCACCACTGGCCTCCTGTTTTCCCGTGACTCAATGGAGATGTTTATTAAAACACCTGGAATCTGAATTCCTTTGGGTTGATGGATACTAAATAACAGTGATTTTCATACTTAATTGCTTATCGGAATTACTCTAGGATAATAAAAAAAATTCTCGGTTCTTGTTTCATTAGAGCGGGGCCGGGGATTTTTTTAAAGTCCCCAGCCCCGCCCCCCGCCCTTGCTTTTTTAAAGTTTTAAGGTCATAGCATTGCAAGGCAGTTGTGGGATGGTGGTATGAACAGGGTTATGATGTATTTGGAGTAGGAGCCCTGCCCCATCATTCATCCTGAAAAATCTACGTGGTCGGAGAATTCGTGGTTGAATTGCTTAAAACCGAATGGGGAAAACTGGCTGGAGACTCCCATTCTTAAAGGGATCTATGACATGTATCTTTTTCAGTTCAAGAAAATAAAACAATAATTGCATGACACGAGGATTATATCAGTGATACAATGGATATGCTATAGTTGACTTCCATTGCTTAGTAACTTTTCTACAGTTCAGCAGAACTTACAAGAATCAGTTGTGTGTTGGTGGAGATAGTGTGTACACTCAGGCATGCCTTTTTCTGTGTCTGGCCCTCCATCCAAACGTTAAACGTCTTTCTGATTTCAGGACAGGCAATGGCTGACTTTGGCCTTCAAGGTCCCGCCAGAGCCTGGAGATTGATTTGGATGGTACAGGCAGAGCAGGATCAAGCACGGCCACATGGGAAGGTCCCAGGGCACGTCTGTAATATACAAGGTCCTGTTATCTTTGCCCTGAACATGCTATTTTCTTGCCCAGTGCATGCCATGAAGCTCCTCTTGTACATTTTATTTCTACCTCTTAGCAGTCAGGACAGCTCTTAGGGTCTGCTTCTCCTTGTTTTCACATATCCTCCTTTCCTGCATTCTGCTTCCCACAATGCCCCCTCCCGCTCTCCACCAGCCAAGTGCACACACACCCTTGGGAGGCAGTGCAGCCTAGTGCAATGCTCTTTATACCCTTCGACCCAGTACCAGTCTTAATATAATGCAATGTGACATTAAATGGGAGCAGATGTTTCATAAAACAATGCTTACTTCACTTTTTTGGGTGCTCTCTTGTTTTCCATCCTATCATATTGTAAATTAAAATTAAATAAGTGCTAATCTCAATGTAGTAAACTGATTCCACGACCCTCCAATGGGTTGTTACCAGAGACGTGTGAAACACTGGTCTAGAGGTTTCTGGAATATTCTTTGGAGTCAGATCTAGATCTGAGTGTTTGCTTTACCACTTAATGGCTGTAAGTGGAGGTTTGTAAGGAGCTTCATTTCCTCGTCTGTGGAATGGAGGAGATTAGCTACTCTGCCTCGTGTGGCTTGTTGGAAGATTAAATGAAATAAGCATGAAAGGCATTTGGCTGAGGGTCGGACTCCTAGGAAGGGCTGGAATGGTGATAACGATGGAGATGATCATGATGATTCAATTTCGAACTCCAGCTTTCTCTCAAGTCATATAACTTTCACGGAAATTCTTAGTTTTGCTGAAAAAGCACACAAAAGTCGTGATGAGGAACTTGCAAGAGGAACTTGCATTTGGGAAAAGACTATCGTGTGCCCAGGAAAAGTTACTACTAAACACTGCTGTTAGATTCCTGTACATGCATCATCGCGTGTGTGTTTTGGGTTTTGTACATGCCCGTTGCTGCAGTCCTGAGCCAGGGCGGCAGTTTCTAACCCACCTTCTTTCTTCCATTTGGCTCTGTGTAGAGTGCTGCATGGCTCATGAAGCTGAAGCATGGCTTCTCCCAAGTCAGGCACTCAGAAGTCCTTAGCAGCCTGCATAAACAGGCTCAGACTCTAGCTGGGCATCCGAGATGCCCCAAGGTTCAAATCCTGGTGCCTCATCTGGAGGAACGGTGACTTGGACGTTTTCTTTTCTTTCTTATTTCTTCCTTTTATTTTTTGTGGGGGGCTGCCTTTTTTGGCTATGCTTTTCCTCCTCTCTAAAATGAGGATAATAGGCTGGGCATGGTGGCTTATGCCTCTAACCTTAGCACTTTGGGAGGTCGAAGTAGGAGGATCACTTGAGGCTAGGAGTTTGAGACCAACCTGGGCAACATGGGTAGTGAGACCCTTCTTTCTACAAAAATATTTAAAAAATTAGCTGGGCCTAGTGGATACATCCTGGGTACTTGAGAGGCTGAGGTGTGAGGATCTCGTGATCCCAGGAAATCAAGACGACAGTGAGCTAGGATTGCACGACTGCACTCTAGTCTGGGTGACAGAGTGAGAGCCTGTCTCAAAAATAAATGAAACAATAAAATGGGGATATTAGTATTTAACTGGTCAGAGCCGTTACGAGAGTTAAAGATGATTGATGTGAAATACTCAGTGCTTTCTTCTCACACACCCATGACTCCTCTGAAGACACCCGTGTTGGTGCATAAGACGTTTGCTCTGCCCACACCAGCAAACACATCTTCAGTCCTGCTTTGGCTGCTGATACCAACCTTTTACCTCGCCTGGCTCACGTGCCACGTTCGTCCTGCCTAGACAGCACCTCCCTATCCATTAAAATCTTCCTTTACCATAAAGCTTTCCCTTACAAGCCCATTTAATAATGATTTATGTATTCCTTATGAACTAGCTAACTTAGTTGGCAATAAGACACTACCTCGTGATCTTTATTGCATAATCTTTTATTATTATAATTATAGGATTATTAGTTGGCTTTATGTGATTGATCTCTCACATCCTCAGTTAACTTATTCGTTCCTTGAGGGTAGTGATCATGTCTTACCCATCTTTGAATCCCCACAGCACTCAGCACAGTTCCTTGTAATAATATAAATATTTGCTGATCCACTTGCCTGTCTGGGTACCAAGAAAACACGTGCCACAGGGCAAGAGTGCCGGTGCTGGTGGTGAGCATTGAGAGAGAAGGTTTAATACGTGAAAACACGTTGAAGCTCGCTTTTGTAAAGGGTAAAATATCTGTAGCTTGATAAGAGGGGAGGGCATGGCCTGGCGCGGCGGCTCACGCCTGTAATCCCAGCACTTTGGGAGGCCGAGGTGGGTGGATCACGAGTGTGTGAGATTGAGACCATCCTAGCCAACATGGTGAAAACCTGTGTCTATTAAAAATACAAAAATTGGCTGGGCATGGTGGTGCACGTCTGTAGTCCCAGCTACTCGGGAGGCTGAGGCAGGAGAATCACTTGAGCCCAGGAGGCAGAGGTTGCAGTGAGCCAAGATCGTGCCACTGCACTCCAGCCTGGCGACAGAGCGAGACTCCGTTTAAAAAAGAAAAAAGAGGGGAGGGCACATGGCTACGTAGGAGGGCTACTGGTGACAAGAGCTGCTTTTAGAAGTGATATAGCTGCAGAAGAAAAGGAGTAGAGCCCTGCAGGGGTCAGCCTCTGTGGCACTCGGATCGAAGCCCCGTCAGCGACTCAGTCCCCATCCCTTTGCCCTCGCTCTTGCCCCGTGTTGAACTGTCTCCCACGACTCTGCCACCGTGAACTCATGAACTGTGGCTCCACAGGTGGAGAAGTCTCTAGTTTTAATCTGAGTGAAAATGCCTTTATTTCATCTACCTTCTTGAAGTATTCTCTGGGTATAACATGTTTAAATGGCAGCTATGTGCTTTCAGCACTGTAAAGACATCTTTCCATTGTCTTCTGCCTTCCATTGCTTCTGTTGATAGTCACTGTAAGCTGTTTACAGATTGGTGGTGTGTGTGTGTGTGTGTGTGTGTGTGTGTGTGTGTGTGTGTGTGTTTAAAAGGTGATGAACGTGTTTCTTTTCCTGGCTGTTTTTATGATTTTTCCTTATGTTTTTGGCTTTCAGTAAGTGTACTACAATGCGCCCAGGTATGGTTTTATTTGCATTTGTCCATTTGGGGTTTGTAGCAATTTTTAAATCTGAGTTTGGAATAGAATTGGTCATGATCTCTTCCAGTATTACTTCTGCTTCATTTTTCCTCTTGTCTTTATGGAAGGCTGAATTGCTCACGTTTCAGACCTTTGCAGTGGCTCCCCTATGGATTTTATATTCTTTTGTCCATTTTCCCACTTTTGCCTCTCACTGCTTCTTTCTGTGTATTTCTTCTGATCTGCCTTTTGGTTCACTGGCTATTTTTCCCATCTATTGTTAAAACCATCCATTGAGTTCCTCTTCATTGTAATGATTTATCCTTTACTTCTAGAATTTCTTTTTCTACAGTGTTCAGTTTTCTGTCAATATTTTCCATATTGTGTCTGTTTAACACATCAGCATAGATACTTAAAGACTGCACATGAACACATATCTGTTTGGTATCTGTCTGTCCATTATCTCTTTGTGAGACCTGTGTGTGTGTCCCTGTGCGTCTGTCTCTACTGTCTGCTATTTCCCTTGGTTTTCCATTTTGTTGGATTTTATCTTCATACTCCCAGCTATATTAATTGAATGCTGGTGATGCTTCATCAAGAGCTCCAGACATAATATAAATCCTAGGATAATGTTATGTTCCTCAAGATAGGATTTATATTTACTTTCGGTAGTTCCGGTCGTTTTCGTTTGATCAGGGTTGAGGTGATTCAAAGCTGGGCCTCAGCCTTTGATATTGGTTTATTTCTACTTAGTTGTATGACTTACAAAGCTTGTGGGTGTTTCCAGGAACCCCTTTTCCTGGCTGGGTCCCGATCTTCAGTTTTTGTCTCCTCAGTCACCTGAGTGTGTCAGAAGCTCTGCCCAGTTTCTGAACTAGGATTACACAGCCCTAAATGTCAGGTACACCTTCCTGGGTTTCTGGTTCTCCCAGATCTTGCCCCCCTAACTTTTAACTATTTTGTTAGCTGTCTGATGCATTTAAATGGATTTAAAAAATATATTTTGTCCAAGTTTCTTAGTTATTCAGCATGGGAGTCAGGTCTGAATTACCTATTGCACCATTACCAGAAGCACCACCCCCGTCTCAAGTAAGAAATTTATTACCTTAAATGCAGCAGGCACACTTAGAAGCCTCTGGAACAGGGAATTGACATGAGTAAAGTGGTATTTTAGGGAGATGACTGTGTCAGCGGAGTTCAAGACAGAGAGAAGTTTGGGAAGTCTCGGTGAGTAGAACAGTAAGAGGTCATCATAACTCATAAGCCTGGGCTTTTCATGTTAGATAGGCCTGAACTCAAATGAGAGTTTTGGGTCTGCACTTACTAGCAGGTAATAAAGGATAATAAAGTCCGTACATCCTAGGGTTATAAGAGTTAAAGACAAAACTTGTGGAAGACCCTAGGTTTTTTATTTTTTTATTTTTAGAGACAGGATCTCTTTCTGCCACCCACGCTGGAGTGCAGAGGTGTGATCATAGCTCACTGCAGTCTCCAACTCCTGGGCTCAACTGATTCTCCCACCTCAGCCTCCCAAGTAGCTGAAACTACAGGTGTGTACCACCACACCTAGCAAGAAAACCCTAGTTTTAATGCCTGGCATATAGTAAGTGCTCTGTTAATGATAACCATTGCTATTACTATTCCAAGAACCAAAATACAGTTATTTAGGTGAAAATTCAGTCTCACTGTCCATAGCACCAATCATGGCCATAGTACTGCCAACTTCATGGGGGATCACTCATGTCTTGTGAATCACAATGAATAGCTTGCATGCCTTTGTATAGCAGGCTTGGCACCAGTGATATTTCAGTAACCACTGTAAGCTGAATTGACTTGTAGCCAGATGCCACGTTTTTGAAGCCAGTTCCAACCTCAAATCTCAAAGGTGTAATGACAGGGGATTTTACAAAGTGCCTTTTGTCAGGCTGCAGGGTAGATGGTTTGACACTTTTACTTACTTTAATATACAGGTTGCTTGTATATTACGTTTGTAGAACCGTAAACAAGCTGATGTACAAGAAAAGCAGCTTACAAAAAAGATTACAATTTATCCTATCATGGATAACTGCAGAAATCATCAGTTTAAAACGTCTCATTTTTCTCTTCTTTTCTTTCTTTCTTTTTTTTTTTTTTTTTCTTTTTTATGAGATGGAGTCTTGCTCTGTGGCCAGGCTGGAGTGCAGCGGCATGATCTCGGCTCACTGCACCTTCCGCCTCCTGGATTCAAGCGATTCTCCTGCCTCAGCCTCCTGAATAGCTGGGACTACAGGCATGTGCCACCACGCCCAGCTAATTTTTGTATCTTTAGTAGAGACAGGGTTTCATCATGTTGGCCAGGATGGTCTCGATCTCTTGACATCGTGATCCGCCTGCCTCGGCCTCCTAAAGTATTGGGATTACAGGCGTGAGCCACTGCACACGGCCTAAAACGTCCTATTTTTCTAGATGTTCAAAGTGTGGACCAGAAAGACGGAGTGATTGGCCCAAGGACACACACCAGCAATGGCAGAGTCAGGGCTGTGACCCAGCTGTCCTGGTTTCTGTGCATTTTGGTTCTCTTAGACAAACACAGTCAGTCTCTGTGTCATGCCGTCAGTTACCTGCCTTCTCTAACTCTGTTCAAGGTTCACACGGCCTGGCTGTTAGTGCCTGTGGGAGGCTTGCCTTACAGAAAGCCCAGTGTGTCACCTTGACTTTCAGTAATGGAAGCTAGATGACACATACCGAGTAAGCATCTTTCTTTTCAGTCCTCAGTCCTCTGACCCTCTGTGCCTGTCATCTGTCTTTTAATCTATGGAAACATAATGAAACTATTTGGACTGGCCGACTAAATGATCCATTTCTGGTGCTAGGCTTGAGCTAGATTCTGCCTTTGCTGTTTTTCGAAGAAGTAAAAACGTATTCTCACCCTCTGGTAGTCATGAGCAATCTACATCAAATGGCAAACTTTTTGTACTGTGTCGCGTGGCAAGCACACTGCTAATCCACTGCCTGCCCAGGCTGTGGGAGATGGGTTGGGGAGAAAATCAAGTTGCGGAGAGGGGCCTTCGTATGACTGCGTGAGCTTTTCACGGAGTCTCATTGGAGATGTCCTAGCTACAAACAAAACCCAAACCGACAAAACCTGACATAAGTATAGCCCTTTTTACATTTTTTTTCTCTGATAAAATACCTGTTCGAGTTTTTACTTTTTCTAAAAGTTTACTTACAATTAATAACAGTCCTGATTTAGGATGATGAACTTTTCTAGTAAATTTGAGGTTTGCTGGAGCTGCCTCCTTACCAGATGGGCACAGTGCATAAGCGAGGAATGGACCCAGCCGGCAAGCCTGGCAACGTGGACCAACAGAGAAGTCTATCGGAATGGCCAAAATGAGCAGACTGCAGGAGCGCGGGAGAGCCGGGAGACTGAGCATGGGAGATAAGGGGACTCTAGAGCTTTGCTTCTCTGAGTGTGACCCAAGGCCCGAGGGGCTTGTCAGAGACGCAGACCGCAGGGGTCGCCTAGAATCCACGGACTTGGGATTCCCGTGTGCATTCAAGTTGGTGGAGGGCTGGTCCAACTTCACAGTCAGCTCCTTCCTTTACTATTGGCCAAACTGACCATATCGTTCTCTTGCTAAAATCCTTCGGTTTCCTCTTCAGTCTTGGGTCATGGTCATGACCAGAATCCTAGGCATGGTCTTCTGGGTCAGCCAGGTCTCTGGGCCCTCCCTGTCACTGACTGCCTTCCACAGGGGCCACCTTGCCTTGGGGACTTTGCAGCTCTCCCTTCTCTGCTAGCTGCTCAGAGCTGCCGTAACAAGTGGCTTTAACGCAACAGAAATTTATCCCATCACAATTCTGGCAAATCGAGGCACCAGTGGCGCTCTGCTCTGCCTCAAGGCTCCCGGGGAGAATAATCTGTCCTTGTCTCTCCCAACTTCTGGTGGCTCCAGGCATGGTCGGCTGCAGCAGCCTCCCTGCAGTCTCTTGCCCCTGGCTTCACGTGCCCATCCTCCCTGTGTGTCTGTCTTCACGTGGCGGCATTCTGTGTGTGTCCCTGCCCACACTTCAATCCTTATAAGGACATCAGGTTCCTGCAAGCTTCTGGTCACATTTTGTCAACTGATCATTGTGTATCCTCGTCTTACGTGTTTCTGTTTAAAGACACCCTCTGTAATATTTCTTGTTGATTGGTTAGCATTGAACTCACAGCGCTATAATGCACGCCTGAGCAAAGCTTATCTGATACACGAGTTTTCCCCGTAAGGCACATCACCGCCTTCTGGTTCTTAGGAACCCGGGAAGGCACTTTGGCACAATGCCTGGGCGCCATTTGAAACAGCAGAGTCACCAACAAAAAGCACAACGATGTGAAGAAAAATGTCGCACTCTGTGGACTGTGCAAAGGACACTTGTTTGCCACGGGAGAGCAGGAGCGGGAAGGCAGAGTGTGGCGTTGTTCAGCCCCCGCTGGGAAGACATGCATCAGATGACTCAAATTCAGCACACGTCCGCGAGTGACCGCAAACGCATCTGTGTATTGGGGGTTATGGGTATATTTTAGCGAGTAGGCAAATTCACAGATACAGAGTTCCAGCTAGTACTCAGAATAATATTGTATCTCCTCGATTATCTTTCTCACAAATAACCCAGTTGGAAAAAAAAATGGTCGCACCTGAAACAGTTCATCCACAGTGCGGATGGAACGTGTCTTCCCACACAGGCTTTAGTTTTAAAGACAGAAAATTGGGTTTCTCATCTTGGTGCTTTGCTTTACCTGACAATGGACTTTTCCAACTACTGTTTCAGTTTTTTTTTTTTTTTTTTTTTTGGAGACGGAGTTTCGCTCTTGTTACCCAGGCTGGAGCGCAATGGCGCAACCTCAGCTCACCGCAACCTCTGCCTCCTGGGTTCAAGCAATTCTCCTGCCTCAGCCTCCTGAGTAGCTGGGATTACAGGCATGCACCACCATGCCCAGCTAATTTTTTGTAGTTTTTAGTAGAGACGGGGTTTCACCATGTTGACCAGGATGGTCTCGATCTCTTGACCTCGTGATCCACCCGCCTCGGCCTCCCAAAGTGCTGGGATTACAAGCGTGAGCCACTGCGCCCGGCCCTGTTTCAGTTTAAAATTGATCTTCATTCTCTTTTATTTATTTATTTATTTTTTATTGCATTTTAGGTTTTGGGGTACATGTGAAGAACATGCAAGAAAGATTGTTGCATAGGTACACACATGGCAGTGTGATTTGCTGCCTTCCTCTCCTTCATTCTCTTTCAGAGTGATTCCCATCTGTGTGCACTTGAAAAGCCGTCACATAACATAAGAACGGGGACCACTGTGGGCTGGTGGAGGGGCACCTGGCAGGAACCATACCATATGGCTTTTTGAACTGTTGTAGGTTCGACCATTTTTTTTTTTTTCCAACTGGGTTATTTGTGAGAAAGATAATGGAGGAGATACGATATTATTCTGAGTACTAGCTGGAAGCAGGGCACTTACATACGCCTCTCGCGTTTCCATATTGCTCGACTCAGGCTCAGCTGCAGCGTTAGAGACCACGCACAGCGGTTCTGAGGGTCAGGCGGTTGGGAGGACTGGCATCTGTCTCTTGCAGGGCGAGCCTTTGTGGGGTCACCATCGCACTCCTCTGTGCTCAGCCTTCCCTGGTGCTCCCCAGACTCTTCTGAACTCTTTTTGTTGTTGTTGAGATGGAGTCTCGCTCTGTTTCCCAGGCTGGAGTGCCGTGGCACAATCTCGGCTCACTGCAACCTCTGCCTCCTGGGTTCAAGCGACACTCTGCCTTAGCCTCCCAAGTAACTGGGACTACAGACACCCGCCACCATGCCTGGATAACTTTTTGAATTTTTAGTAGATACAGAGTTTCACCATCTTGTCCAGGCTGGTCTTGAACTCCTGACCTCATGATGCACCTGCCTTGACCCCTAAAGTTTTGGGATTACAGGCGTGAGCCACTGCGCCCAGCCCGGAAACTCATTTTTATCATCTTGTACCCAGGACTTTTCGTGGGGCATGGTAATTCCTTTCTTTCCAGTGTCCTGTTAGATTGGGAGTTCCGGCAGGGAATGTCATCTTTCCCCATTCCTGGAGCATCATTCTCAATACATGATCTTTGAATGGGTGGATGAACAAATGAATGGATGAGACCAAGAGCAGCAGTCTCTGCAACTCCTTGAGGCCATTCCACGTCCTTGTGAAAGACCTCGAAGCTTCCTGTTTCTGTCTCAAAGAATGGTGGCTGGAGCCTCCATATGAGTGGATGAGGCCAGCCTCTGATGGCACCCCACCTAGGTGATCTTCAGAGCTGGCCTGGGCCTTGTAGCGAGCGTTTCCTACATGGAAGGCAACATTTGGACTTTGTAGGACTAGCAAAAGACCTAGAAAGAGGGCAGAGCATGGGAGCTCACATCTGTAATCTCAGCACTTTGGGAGGCTGAGGTGGGAGGATTGCTTGAGCCCAGGAGTTTGAGACCAGCCTGGGCAACATAGGGAGACCCCATGTCTGCAAACATTTTAAAACATTAGCTGGGCGTGATGGCTCACACCTGTAGTCCCAGCTGCTTGGGAGGCTGAGGTGGGAAAATCGCTTGTGTCCAGGAGGTTGAGGCTGCAGTGAGCCATGATCACGCCACTGCACTCCTGTCTGGGTGACAGAGTGAGACCCTGCCTCCAAAAACAAGGTGATGCTCTTCCTCCAGTAGAACTTAAATTTGGTTAGGAAGAGAGAGTGGAGTGTACACTGCTGAGAAGTGTATAGGTAAAACGGGATAAGGTGAAAGACCCAACTGCCTTAAAGCAATGTTTGATTTTTCAGAGGAGCGTATAGATGAGTGAGTGTCAGGAGCTGGAGGCGGAGGGACTGATTTAGGCGGGAATGGTCTGGGAAGCCCTTGTGGAGGAGGAGGAGGCTGGGTCTTAGAGGACAGATAGGACTGGCAAGGCCAGGGAATGACGAGCAGAGGGCATGGGATGAGCACAGAGCAGGAGGTGTCTGCAGCAGCCGGTGAGCCAGACTGCGGGAGGCCTACAAGGAAAAGGCTGGGGGCGCCTACAAGGAAAAGGCTGGGGGCTCCTGCAGGCGCAGGGTGAGGCCCAGCGGGCCATGGAAGGATGCTTGTACTCTGGCATGTTCTGGGCGCAGGGAGGAGAGGAGAGAGGAAGTCCCGGGCAAGCCGGAGGAGTTATTGAGACATCAGCCAAGTTCCAATGAAGAGAATTTTCAGAGCTCAGTTTTGGAGGAAATGAACGGACACATCAGGATTGAAAGAGGATTACAGTGTCACACTGTCTGTGAGGTCCTATGGAATGGAGGCGGGCCGGGCGTGGTGGCTCACGCCTGTAATCCCAGCACTTTGGGAGGCCGAGGCAGGTGGATCACCTGCGGTCAGGAGTTCGAGACCAACCTGGCCAATATGGTGAAACCCCATCTCTACTAAAAATACAAAAAATTAGCAGGGTGTGGTGGTGGGCATCTGTAATCCCAGCTATTCGGCAGGCTGAGGCAGGAGAATTGCTTGACCTGGGAGGTGGAGGTTGCAGTGAGCCAAGATTGCACCACTGCACTCCAGCCTGCGCAACAAGAGTGAAACTCCCTTTGAAAAAATAATTTAAAAAAAAATGGAGGCCTGTATCCACACCGTCTTTGCTTTTGGACCCCAGATTAGATGTAAATGCAGGCACGGATAGGGTGAAGATGAGTGGGGGACGCTGTGGAAGGTACTTTGTTACTGACTCCCCTCTGGGTCTGTTCTGATTGACAAGGGGAAGTCTATCTTAGGAATCTGGAAGCCGCTGGGGGCATTGTGTGGACTGGAGGAGGAAGGGTGGTCCGACCGTGAAAATGACTTTCAAAGGGAAAGGAAGTTAAAGGAAAAGAGGATGATGTGAGGTCAGAGGGGAGGCTGGCATTGAAGAAAGATATTTGGGTGTGAGATTGTCCTCGGGTGAAAGCAAAAGCAAAGAGACCGGTGCAGGGCGTGGGGGAGCTCTGGAAGGAAAGTCGGGAGGGACGGGTAGCTGGTGGAAAACTTTGGGAATGCCAGATGAACGGATTCCTTTAGCTTCAGTGTCAGCATGGGGGCTGGAAGCGTTGGTAGAACCGAGATTCTCAGGATGAATGGCTTGAAATCATAACGCTATCCCACAGCTGCTTCTCTGCCCACTCCGCGGCTACTGGAAGAAGAGTCCCCGAAGGCCTTGTCAACACGGGGCCCCTGGGCAACCGACGCCTCAAAGCCGGCCAGGGCAGGGGGGCAAAGTCCGGGGAAGGAGTGCGGGTCCTGGCCTCCAGTGCTCACAGGACCCTCCCAGCGGAGGGCAGGCCTGGACCGTCCTGTGTCCCCAGATTGCCCCCTGGCCAGTGCCAGGGCTGAGCTTGCACAGGCGGCTCTAGGGCACAGCCCCCGCGTGCACCAGCCCCCACCTCCGAGTCCCCAGCCCCAGGACGGGAGAGAAGGAAGGGTCACGCGGGGTGTAGAGCTCTGCAGCGCAGACACCGCAGTGAGCGGCACCAGCGCCTGACACTGTGTTTCTCTCCCGCAAGGGCACCATGCCGGTGGAAAGGATGCGTATGCGCCCGTGGCTGGAGGAGCAGATAAACTCCAACACGATCCCAGGGCTCAAGTGGCTTAACAAGGTGAGTGCACCAGGGTGGGTGAATGTGTGACAGAGGTCCTGGCGGAAACACGCCCACGCGGACTGCCAAAAGTAACACTGTGTTCGAAGTTTTAGGCTCATTCGTGAAAAAAATCAGCCATCCCCACATGATCATAAAACATCAAGTTATCACCTGAAAGACTTTTTTTTTCTTTTAGAGGCAGGGTCTCACTCTATTGCCCAAGCTTGAGTGCAGTGGTGCAATCGTGACTCCTGCAGCCTCCACCTCTTGGGTGCAAGGGGTCCTCCCACCCCAGACTCCAGAGTAGCTGGAACTACAGGTACAAAGGCCACCATGCCTGCTAATTTTTGTGTTTTTTAAATAGAGCCGGGATCTCACCATGTTGCCCAGGCTGGTCTTGAACTCCTGGGGTGAAGCGATCCTCCCACCTCTGCCTCCCAAAGTGTGAGGATTACAGGCGTGAGCCACTGAACGTGGTCTCAAAAGCATCCTCTGCCCTGTAGCCACAGCCTGGAGCCCCCAGTGACGGCTCACCTTTGTATTTTGGCCGACTGCCTGTGGAAAGCTCCTTTAAGGATTCTTACCCTCTTCCTTCTCCAGATTCCTTTTTTTGCTTCTCCCGACCATTTAGGACTAGAGGACGTGGAAACTCCAGGGTTTTATATTGGGAGTGGAGCATTTTCGTTTCAATGTTCTCTATTTAAAGAAAGCTTGTTTTTGTCTTTTACAAAAGCCTCCTTTTAACCTCTGTAATGAAGGCCTATCCGTGTGCCCACCTGTCCTAAAAGCAGACAATCATTTACAACCTACCCCTCCATGCATAACAGTCCCTTACTTTGTTAACCGAACAACTCTTAATTTAATTGATCCTAGCTATTAGGGGTGAATCAGAAAGAGATGATATAGGTAAAAATGAAAACCTTCTAGAACTATATAATCTAGAATAGCAACTGATATATATATATATCTATATATATATATATATAGATAGATATAGATATAGATATATATATATATATATATATATATATATATATATATATATATCATGCCTTCTTTAAGGAGGCCCAGGAGAGAAGCGTCTCTTCTACCAGGAACAGTTCTGAGTAAATGCCTTTTCCCTTCCCCACTCCCTCCTCTTTTCTTTTTTAATCTTAAGGACACAATGAATAATTTAGCTGGCTGGGCTCTATCTTTGTATCAGGTGCAAGAGCTTAGAGCCAGATTGCAGATTGGAGCTGCTTCCAACAAGTGACCGGGATATTGCAGTATAATTTTTTTAGACTAATATCACTCCTGGCCTTATTGGGTCCTTTCAGATATCTTTCAAATCTTATTTTTTAAAATTCTTTTCCTTTTATCCGCTTATTTTGATTTTTTTGTTTTTTTTTTTTGAGACAAGGTCTCCCTCTGTCACCCAGGCTGGAGTGCAGTGGCATGATCTCAGCTCACTGTAACCTCTGGCTCCAGGCTCAAGCGTTCCTCCCACCTTTGCCTCCCAAGTAGCTGGGACCACAGGCACGCTCCTGGATGATTTTTATATTTTTTGTAGAGACGGGAATTCTCTATGTTACCCAGACTGGTCTGGAACTCCAAGACTCAAGTGATCTGCTCTGGCTTGGCCTCCCAAAGTGCTGGGATTAAAGGCGTGAGCTACAGCGCCCGGCCCGATTTGGGATTTCATGTTACTGTGTTGAATATGTCTGAGCCTTTCTGAAACAAGGCGGGGTGCTAAGTCAACAGAAATGAAGAAGCCATCTGCTTATTTCCTGTGACCTGTCGCATATCTCAAGGTCTTACCATAAACAATGTATTTTTCTAGGGTTTTCTGTCTATAGTGTTTTAGATTTACATCTGTAACCAGCTTTTTCCAAAGAAACAGACCAGAAATGGAGTTGCTCCTTGGTCAGCTCAGTTAGCAAGGGTGCCACGGAGGTTTAAGGAAGGGGGTACCAGAGTGAAGGGCAGCTGGAGAGCCAGGATAGCAAATGATACTGAATGAAAGCGACGTGTACTCAGCACGTACTGCGTGCAGGTTCTCCCCTAAGCAAGGTAGGTGCATTAACTCACGCTCCGCCACTATGGGGTAGGTACTGTTAATATTTTCCATTTTCCAGACAAGGAAACTGAGGCACAGAGAGGTTAAGTAGGATTCCATTTTGAGGAACAAGGTAGCATTACTGTTTGATGTGGGAGGGAGAGGAAAGCAAATGCCCCTGCGTTCTGAAGAGAAGTAAGCTGTCTGTTTTCGCTTTTCTTTTTTAAAAACACCTCCACGGGTTTGGGTTGGCTTGATGCAGTGGAGAACAGGCAATGTCTCGCACCGCCCGTGTTCAGCAGGCGTCTGATGCGCTGTCCGCCGGGATTGGTTTAGACTAATCATGAGTCCCTTCTCGGCGCTGTGGTAGTTGGAGCTGTGGCCCCTCCAGAAGCCAGATCCACATCCTAACCCTCAGAACCTGCGGATGTCACCTCATTTGGATAAAGGGTTTTTGCAGATGTAGTGAAGGTCCTTGAGATGGGATCATTCAGGGTGGGCCTTAACTCCAGTGAGGAGCGCCTTTATGAGACAGAAGAGGAGAAGACACACACGGAGGACAGGGGCGTGTGCGGACTGAGGCAGGGACGGGACAGAGGCAGCCACAGCCAGGGGCTCCGAAAAGACGAGGAAGGATCCTTCCCAGAGCCTTCAAAAGGCGTGAGCTCTGCGGACACCTTGATTTTGGACTTCCGGCCTCCAGGACTGGGGTGGAATGCATTTCTGTTGCTGTGAGCCACCCAGTTTGTACCATTTTTCACGACAGTCTTGGGAGATCGATGCACCCTCTGAGGCTCACTTCGTTACGGGGACTCTCTGCTGAGATGCGTTTTCTTCCCTCTGTTGTGTCCGTGTTTTGCTGAGATAGGACCAGAAAGCAAATGGATTTTTCTTGATGCAGATGAACACTTGGCCCCTTCCAGGCAGCTCTTACCTGCTGAGCATCACTCATCTGGCCCTTGGCTCAAGAGCTCTCATCCCGAGGCACGGAGGGAAAGGAGACCTCTGTGTCATGTCACTGGGCTCCTCTGCCCGAGCTGGACACGAGCCAGGCTGAAGAAGAGCACGCTCATGGCTGCCAGCCAGTGCCGCCTCTCAGCACCGCCCTGGCACGGAGACCACGGCCTGCACTGTGGTCTCGAGGCCCTGTCAAGCTGCATCCTACTGAGGCCTAGCCAGAGTGGGCACGTGGCATGGCTTGTGCACGTGGGCACTGCCATCACTGTCACTGCAGGCCTTGGCTGGCGTCAGGATCCCTTCTCTCCATACCTGCACTCCCACAGGGCATCTTATTATAGGTTTCCGCTAACTTAGGCGTGTCGGCCTTCATCTGTCCGTATAAATACTTAATCGAGCACCTACTGCTCTCTCCCATTCACAAGCATTCTGCCTGGGAATCCCTGTTTATATCTTGAGAGGTTTGAGGTCATTCCAAGACCCCTTTTGCCACTGAAGGCTGCTGTAACTCTTAGAAGAAACTGTTCACAGGGCTGTGAGACTCACTTCTGCTTCAGTCGGCGTTCAGGATGTGTTCATGTTTATTGAGACATGCTCCAGGCTGGGAGCCCCATGCACTGGTACCTTGGCTGTCTTCCTCATCACTGCATGTGCAGGGCCAGGCCTAGTGCCTGGTAAGTGGGAGGCACTCTGGAAAAGTTGTTCTGGGGATACATGAATGAATGCCGTGGACTTGAAGGAGAGCAACATTGGTGGCTGTGCTTTTGTTCTGTTAGGATAATCAAATTTATGAGCACCGGGTTGGCAGTTGCCACATGGCTCTCAGAAAGTCCATTCAACCTACTACATTCTTAGAGAGAAAGAGTTGGTTAATTAATGTCTTAAATTTGTTTCTATCCCCCGTTGTCTTAGTGTGTTCTCTACTGCTTATAACAGAATACCTGACTCTGGATAATTTATAAAGGAAAGGAATGTATTTCTTATGGTTATGGAGGCTAAGTCCAAGGTTGAGGGGCTGCATCTGGTCAGGGCCTTCTTGCTGTTAGGTAGCGTCTGCAGAGTCCTCAAGGAGTGTGGGGCATCACATGGTGTGGGGATGAGCATGCTCACTTGCCAGCAAAGGTCTCCCTTCCCATTAAAAAGCCATAATCCCACCCCCATGACAACCTGTTAATCCCTTAATCCCCAACTGGATTAATCCATTCGTGAGGGCAAGGCCCTCCTGACTCAGTCACCTCTTAAAGGACCCACCCTCACTACTGCACACGGGATTAAATTTCAGTATAAATTTTGTAGGGGCAAATATTCAAACCAGAGCACCTACTTTCAATAAGTTTGAAGGAGAGTGGGAATGGAATGGGGTCCCGTGGATTCCTCTGAAGGAACAGCAAGGAAGGTTGGAAAAGTGCCTTATAACCAGCACATGAATGAGGCCTTGGCTGGGGCCATTCTCCCTTGATGATGAGTATTTGCGAACGTACATAGTATGTGTGAGTAGCCCAATGACTGAAAAAAAATAGGATAGCAAATTTCCATATATTCATACATCTAGATGCAGGCAAATTTCCATATGCATCTAGATGTATGAATATATGAATATTTTGCCTTATCTTTGTGTGTGTGTGTGTGTGTGTGTGTCTTTGTGGTATTTTAAAGCAACTTCCTGACAGTGTACATTGTAAGACATAAGGACATTTTCTTATATATCCACAATATCATTATTAATTGGACAGTTAATACTGTTTAATATAATCAGTGCTCCATTCATATTCAAAATGCCTTGAGTATTCCCAAAATGCCTTTTTATGGTTGATTTGTTCAAATCAGAATTCAAAGGCAGTCCGCAGGTTGTGTTTGGTTTTATGACTCTAAGTCTCTGCAGACTGTGGGTAGTACCCTGTTTTTTCCCTTCTTGCCATTGACTTGTTGAGACCAGGTTACTTTTGGGTTTGTCCACTTGCCTGCTTGTGGTTCCCTGGGCCATTTCTCGAGGAAGGAAGGAGGCAGCCACATTCGGGGTCCCAGTTTCTCTGGTAGCTCTTCCTGACCCCTACAGTGGCGGGTTGTTGATGTTCTTATTTCTTATTGGAGATTGTCCTGGATCCATGCACTAAGGCAGGGAAATCATCGGACCTTTCCTTTCTTCCACGTTGAAAGTACCCTTGTGTTTGTGTAAACATCAGGCCATCTCTGTCCAGGGTAAGGAGTCCCAAAAGTACACTTGTGTTTGTGTAAACATCAGGCCATCTCTGTCCAGGGTAAGGAGTCCCAACAAAAATAGCACACTCATTGGAACATCTGAAAAATGTCAGGGAGAAGAAGAGGGAGAGAAGATAGCAGAACCAGTTTCCATGTGGGGCCAAGGAGCCCTTACTCTGCATTGCTCAAGATAATCTCACATGCTTTTCTGAAGTCAAGCAGCAGTCATCTCTCCTGCCTTCCTTCAGATGGGCAGAGTTCTGCACATACACAGGGCGTCCATCCACACACAGTGTGTGCCACCACCACGTGTGCAGGACTGGTCACTCGGGGATCAGACACCTGACACATACTGATATCACAGGGTCCACACAGACACACAGCAACATCATCTGTCCCATGGAACACATGACTTGTGACGAGAGTGTTTACTGGTCAGAATCTCTTTCCGCTTCAAAATGAATCTCACTTTCTTTTTCCTTTTAATATGGTCTTCTTCAGAAAAAGAACCTGTGATGCGATTTTAAAGATATTTCTGATAAGTTTCTTAGTCTTTTTTTTTCCTGCAATATGAAAAACTAGTTAAAAGTTACATGTAGTTTAAAAAATATTTACCATTTTAAAGTGACCGTCACAGTGTCATGCAGGCATCACCACTGTCCAGTTCCAGAACTTTTTATCCCTCCCAAAGGAAATGCTGAGCCCGGTAAGCAGTCACTTCCCATTTCCCTCTCCCCTAGCTTGTGGCAACACTAATCTGCTCTCTGTCTCTGGATTTGCCATTTTTGGATATGTCATGTAAATAGAATCATTCAATATTTGGCCTTTTGTGTCTGGCTTCTTTGACCCAGCATAATGTTTTCAAGGTTCATCCACATGGTAGCAAGTGTCAGAACTCCGTTCCTTTTTGTGGCTGAATAATATTCCGTTGTATGGATATACCACATTTTGTTTATCCATTCATCAGCTGATGGACGCTTGGGTTGTTTCTATCTTTTGGCTTTTGTGGATAGTGCTGCTATGAACATTTGTGTTTAAGTTTTGGTTTGAATGTTTGCGTAGAATTCCTTTTTTTTTTTTTTTTTTTTTGAGGCGGGGGTTTGCTCTTGTTATCCAGGCTGGAGTGCAATGGTGCAATCTCAGCTCACCGCAACCTCCGCCTCCTGGGTTCAGGCAATTCTCCTGCCTCAGCCTCCTGAGTAGCTGGGACTACAGACACACGCCACCATGCCCAGCTAATTTTTTGTATTTTTAGTAGAGACGGGGTTTCACCATGTTGACCAGGATGGTCTCGATCTCTTGACCTCGTGATCCACCCACCTCGGCCTCCCAAAGTGCTGGGATTACAGGCTTGAGCCACCGCACCCGGCCGTTTGCGTAGAATTCTTTGGGTATACATCCAGGTGTAAAATTACTGGGTCATCAGGTAATTAATTCTGTGTTTCACTTTCTCCAGAGTGGCTGCACCGTTTTACATTCCCACAGCAATGTTATGAGGATTCCAGTTTCTCCACATCCTCACCAATGTTTGTTATTTGTGTATCTTTTTTTGGAGACAGGTTTATGGAGCAGTCTGTTTTGTGTTGCTGTGAAGGACCACCTGGGGCTGGGTAATTTATAAAGAAAAGAGATTTCTTTGGCTCAGGGTTCTAGGCTGTACAAGAAGCATGACATTGCCATCTGCTTCTGGTGAGGCCTCAGGATGGAAGGCAAAGGGCATTGCCTGGCAAGAGAGGGAGGAATAGAGAAGGGTGCAGATGTGAAGCTCTTTTGAATAAACAGCTCTCACAGGAACAAACAGAGGGAGAACTTACTCATTACCGTGAGAACGACACCAAGTCTTTCATGAGGGATCCTGCCCCATGACCCAGACACTGCCCACCAGGCCCCACCTCCAACACTAGCAATCGCATTTTAATAGGAGATTTCAAGGGGACACACATCCGAACTATGCCAGCCCACTCAGGCCGGTTACACAGTTCAAGAGGATGCATAGTGGACATCGCCAGGTTCAGTCAGTGCTTTTGTAGTTGGATGACTTTCGCGTGGTTACTCTGGGACTAGGTTTGTGTGTGTGTGTGTGTGTGTGTGTGCGCGCATGTGTGTGTGCGCGTGCGTGCATGTGTGCGCCTGTGTGTGTGCACGTGTGTATGTGTGTGCATGTAAGCGTGAGTATGCGTGTGTATGTGCGTGTGCGCGTGTGTGTGTGCACCTGTGTGCGTGTGTGTGCGTGCATGTATGCGCCTGGGTGTGTGTGTGCATGTGCACGTGCACGTGTGCGTGCGCGCGTGTGTGCACGTGTGTGTGTGTGCACGCATGCATGCAGCTGCTTAAAAAGATCTACTTTATCAGTTTTGTGTCTTGCAAGATAGACTTCAGATTGTGTCACCCTAGAACTCCTTTGACCTAGAAAAAAAGTACAACAGGAAATTCTTAAGAATCTCTGCGTTTAAGCATAAAGCTTTAGATTCTGGGCATGCACTTCAGGAAAAGTTCTTTCACTGAAACCAGTTTTCACCTATATTCACTTTCATGAACATCAAGAAATGGCATTTAGTGATTTTGCTCTCTGATTTTCATCTACGTTAAAGCATAAAATGTCACTCAGCCCCTTTCTGATCACCGTCCTTTTGAAATCACTGTGGATGATACAGAATGAACACCGAGGAGCTGATGAAAACGTCTCTTGCTTTCAGTTCTCCTTTAATAACTGACTTCTTAGAATATGGTAGAATTTTCCTTTTAACAGGTTTTGGGAAACTCTCCAGTGTTCTGAAATATTCTTAGTCCTGGCTTTGTGATTGGTTCTGTGGAAAGGCACGGAGCCTCTTTTGGGACAGTTGGGACACTTTCTGCGATTCATCATGTGAGACTGAAGTGGTGGAAACTCCCTCCTGACATTTCATTCCTTCCTCAGAGTGTAGTGCAGGGACCCGCATACCTAGCACTTACCGGAACTGCCTTGAGAGCTTTAAAAGAATACAATCTCCTGGGCTTTAATCTCCACAGAATCCAGGTCTCAACTCATCTGTCACAGGACAGGGAATCTTGCAAATCTCAAAGCTGGGAGACAATGGGTGGGTGATTAAATAATAGTATATGGAGTCACATGACCTGGGTTTTGAACTTAAGACACTCACTTCCCTGTAAGTTCCTTGGCTAAATAGTTAAGTCTGTTTCTTGGTTTCCTCAGCTATAAAGTGGAAATTGTAACATATACCTCACTGAGTAGGCTGTGGGAGGACAACAAAACGGAGGTCCATGTGGACATGGGTAGCCAAACGCGCAGTGCCACTGTGACCTTAGTACCTGCCGGTCCCACCGCAAGAGCTGGTTGGGCCAGGTTCCTCACTGGCAGCTTCACTAAGAGTACGGCTTTGTTTCTAAACTAGGGGTTGCCAATCCTGTGTTTTTCAGGGTTGCCTGAGGCGGTTTTGAGTTGCCTCTGGCTGCCAGAGAGATGTAGAGCTAGGCTGGTGTAAGGATTGTACGGAGAGATGTTGCTCCGGAAAATGTGTCGTCTCATCACCTCTGCCTCTTTGTTTGTACTTCTTGCTACTTCCTGCAGAGACAGTGGACCCAGAGGGATTCGGACATTACTTTCTGTTTCTGTTGGAGATACTTGGTTTCTGTGACAGCGGCCTCAGATATACCTGACTTCTCTTTAGCAGCATAAAGGGGTATAATTTTGGAAAGTTGCCTGACTTTTAATTTTTCCTAAAATAACTGGAGTTACCGTTTACCAAATGATGAGAATATGTTATAAGAATAAGCATTAGAAGTTTCAGTCCATGGCCATTTTTCTGTGGTTTTATAAAAAAAGATGAACAGGGCTGAGTGCAGTGGCTCATCCCTGCAATCCCAGCAGTTTGGGAGCCTGAGGCAGGCAGATCAGTTGAGGTCAGGAGTTCGAGACCAGCCTGGCCAATTTAGTGAAATCCCGTCTCTACTAAAAATACAAAAACTAGCCATGCATGGTGGCTCATGCCAGTCATCCTAGCTACAAGGTAGGCTGAGGTGGGAGAATCCCTTGAACCCAGGAGATGGAGGTTGTAGTGAGCTGAGATCGCGCCATTGCACTCCAGCCTGGGCAACAGAGCGAGACTCTTGTCTGCAAAAACATATTAAAAAAATAGAAAAGAGGCAGAAACACCGGAAAACATTAGCATATCCCAAATCATCACCTTGGACCTTGGAAAACATTCCTGCTCTGCAGGACTTCATGAGACTGACTGTCACCCGGGGCAGGCTATCAAGCTTTGGGATCCAGTGGGGAAATGGGTTTGGTTTACGGTAGATCTTCCTGTCATATTCAGTGATGCTTGGTGGGAAATCTTGCTGGCCAGACCTTCAGAACCCTTTGCAATGGCGGGCCAAAACCTGTGACCACACTTCTTCTTTACCTTTTTTTTTTTTCCCAGGAAAAGAAGATTTTTCAGATCCCCTGGATGCATGCGGCTAGACATGGGTGGGACGTGGAGAAGGATGCACCCCTCTTTAGAAACTGGGCAATCCACACAGGTACTAAAACTCCCTGCGATGTGTACAGAGGCGGGCACTCACACTTAGTTTTCTTTCTATTACACATAAAATATCCCGGCTTATGACCTCACGAAGATGGCTCTGAAAAACCTGTGACGTGTCCCTAGGCACTTCCAGGACACTTGGGGTACAAATTACATCTCTCCGAAGTGATGTTGCATTCATCACATAGAATCTTAGTCCTTACATTTCCTACAAATGTGGTATTCTCAGAAGTTCTCTAGGTGTTACCAGGGGAATATAAACTCATCGTTTGTTTGATGCTATAAACTTTGATCAAGTTTATCTCCCCCCAAAGGCAATCAGAAAGAAATTGATTGATTACATTTACGTAGGGAGCTATTTACGGGAACGGAGCTTGTATGGGATGTTGGAGCATTGGATGGAAAGAGGCACTCAGGTTCCCTCTGCCTGGTGACTTTGCAGCCTCTCAGTCTTCTGTGTTTCTTACGTTGATGCTCCGTTCTTCCAGCATTATAGTTTCCTCAAGCTGTGTAGTAGAACCAGGGTGACCAGCTTGTCCCAGTTTGCCTGGAACTGTCCAGGTTTTGAAAACAAAATTCCCACATCCCAAGAACCTTCTTACCCCCAGGCACACCAGGACGATTTGTCACTGGAGATACAGCCTGGAGTGAAAAGGTTTCCTTGTACTGCCTGGCCAGCCATACCGTATTTCCAGAAATTTCTTCCTCTGTATCTAATGTTTTCCCTCTTTTTCTTAACCTTTGTCTATGCTGTTAGGAAAGCATCAACCAGGAGTAGATAAACCTGATCCCAAAACATGGAAGGCGAATTTCAGATGTGCCATGAACTCCCTGCCTGATATTGAGGAAGTTAAGGACAAAAGCATAAAGAAAGGAAACAATGCCTTCAGAGTCTACCGAATGCTGCCCCTCTCAGAACGGCCTTCTAAGAAAGGTAAAGGTGTTTACAGACGGAAAAGCGATCACTCAGTGTGCATCATCGTGCCTTCGTGATTTCTTCATTTCTACATCTGCAGTCACGTTGCAGGTAGAACAGCGTGTTCATGCTGTAGGGGATCATTCCGCCCCTACCGGGCTTGGAAACAAAACTTTCAAGTGGCCAAAGTTAGTAAAAGATGCATGTGGAATTTTGACCATGTACAGACTAAAACAACAGGTTCATAGAGAGTTTCAGGAAGAATTATTTAACTTAAGGGAAAGGTTTCTCTGGAGGTCCTTCATGAATTAATCCAAAACTACATTTTTTTTTGCCACAGGAAAGAAACCAAAGACAGAAAAAGAAGACAGAGTTAAGCACATCAAGGTAATCTTGGGTGGTTCAGAAAGTCGGACTGGGATCTTATTAATGACTCATGTTCTGCCTTATAAAGATGAGTCGCAGGACCTCTGTAGAGTGTGTCATCTTTCTTCCTTTGCCCGCGTGTCTTCTGTGCTTTACATGTTTGCTCTTCGGCATGTATCCACTTGCAGACATAGGTACACGGGGCCCCGCCTCATCCCGTCTCCCTGGGAAATTTATGAATGAAGTCACAGATGGACACAATGTGCTCGGCAGGCTGAAGCCTCTATCTGGCCACCACAGCCTTTGCCGGCAGTCACTTCGTGCGAGCTAAGCTCCACACTAGCTTATGTCCCGTACTCTTAACTATATTTTCAGGCTTTTAAATATACTCTACTATGTGTGAAATGTTATATGCCTCTATAAAATGTATGAACTGTATTTTATACACATTTCATCACGGGCCCTGTGGTGGGGGAATCGTGGTCAGCCCCAGGACTCCATCAGCACAGCTCTCAATGGCTGCCTTCTGTCCACTGTGGAATTATCTCTATGTCCCACAAGGGTTTTCCATGGGATGTGCGTGTGTGTGAGCTTCTCAGTAGGCTGGGCAGTCTGAACTCCCTGCAGCTTAAGGATCTTTGCGGATAGATTAGGCAGCCCTTGTTAAATAGGGAGAGAAGAGCCAAATATTCCCCGCGAAACCGGGGACAAGCTTCACTTGCTGAGCAGAGAGCAGACGCTGCAGTCACAGACCCAGGAACCTCAGAGAGACTGTCTGGCTCGCTGGCCTCTTTTTGCAGATGAAGAGATGGCGGCTTGAGAGAGTTGAGTGACATGCACCCAGGGTCACCTGGATACTCAGAACTAAACTTGAAGGAGAGGCTAATTATACTGATTTATAATTTAGAATAAATGTTAAAGAAAAAAAGAAAGCAGACCATTCAGACAGCACAATGTTTAAAAACAAGCCACTACTTTGGAATAAAAAAAAAAACCCAAATAATATGCTTCTGATATAAAGTTAGACTCATGAAGGTAGTTAGATTGTGAGGAAAGACTTAGATAAATTGCTGAAGTTTTAGAGCGAGTTACTTGTGCAATGGAAAAATAAATATTTTAGGCAGGGTATTTTTGCAGTGATACTTTCAATTTCACTTTCTGTATATATACACATATATTTTTGAGTTGGAGTCTCACACTGTCACCCAGGCTGGAGTGCAGTGGTGCGACCTCGGCTCACTGCCACCTCCGCCTCCCCGGTTCAAGCAATTCTCCTGCCTCAGCCTGCTGAGTAGCTGGGATTACAGGTGCTCACTCCCACACCCAGCTAATTTTTGTATTTTTAGTAGAGACAGGTTTCACTATGTTGGCCAGGCTGGTCTTGAACTCCTGACCTCAGGTGATTAGCCTGCCTCGGCCTCCTAAAGTGCTGGGATTACAGGCGTGAGCCACCATGCCTGGCTCCAAAACAGTCTTTTATAGTTCAGCTTAATATAATGTTTGAAGCAAATTCCATACCTCTTCCATAATAGTTCAGTATATGTATTTAAAAGTTAAGTGCTCTGTAAAAATACCATGATGTCATTATTGTACCTGAAAAAATAAGTAGTTTCTCTCCATATCAGTGAATATCCTGCAGTGTTAGAGTTTCAGTTGCTCCACACATGTTATAACTTTCATGTGGTTTCTTTACTTAAACTGAGACCCATATAAAATCCACATGATTTTTGAATGTCTTTTAAGTATTATTATTTTTTTTTCTGTTTTTTCTTTTGAGATGGAGTCTCACTCCGCCGCCAGGCTGCAGTGCAGTGGCGCGGTCACAGTGTGCTGCAACCTCCGCCTCCCGGGTTCAAACAATTCTCCTGCCTCAGCCTCCCGAGTAACGGACTACAGGCGCACGCCACCACGTCCGGCTAATTTTTGTATTTTTAGTAGCGGGTTTCACCATGTTGGCTAGGATGGTCTCGATCTCTTGACCTCGTGATCCGCCTGCCTTGGCCTCCCAAAAAGTGCTGGGATTACAGGCGTGAGCCACTGAGCCCAGCCAAGTGTTTTTAAGTATATATGTTTCTTCTTTATTACCTCTTAAAACATTTATTTATTTATTTATTTTACAATCGAACAAACTTGGTTGTTAACCATATCATTTCTCAGCTTTTGTTATGTTTATGGCCGGTCTTACTCTGTCACCCAGGCTAGAGTGCAGTGACGTGATCATGTCTCCCTGAAGCCTCAACCTCCTGGGCTCAGGTGATCCTCCCCGCTGCCGCCTCCCTTTAGTAGTCGGGTCTACAGGTGTTCATCACCAAGAACGGATAATTAAAACTGTTTTTTTTAATAGAGGTGAGGTCTCAGTCTGATGCCTAGGCCGATCTCAAACTCCTGGCCTGAAGTGATCTTCCTGCCTTGGCTTTTCAAAATATTGGAATTACAAGTGTGAGCCTGGCTGAGTTTGTATTTTTAAGGCCTACGTTTTGATTCATGTTGTTTAGTCAGAAAAGTATAGCTTCCTCACAAATGTGTGATTGTGAAGAACCTGCTACAATTTTAAGTGTGACCGAAGCGTATTTACTACTTTTTTCCATTCATCTAGCCCAGTGCCTGGCCCAGAACAGATATCTAATAGGAATTTGATAACTGATGAGATGCGTCAGCATTTGTTGACTAAACAGAGGCATAAAGAAGCGGGATATGCGGCGTGCAAGTGAGGGGTTTTCCATCAGGATGCAGATTTCATTTCATATCGCAGTTAATGGAGAAATAAGAATGGAGGAACAGATGTCACCTTTTCAGCACACTTCACTCACGTGTATCCACTGTGAGCCATCGAAGGCCAGATGCCAATGATGCTAAGATTACCGTTATTTCACGTATGTCTTAGACAAACTGCTTCCAATGAAACCATGACACATGATAGATTGTAAGGCACATCCCCTTTCAGGGCTGTGGCAGCGTGAGGAAATGTGCATCTCAGAGTCCATGCCATGTGGTGGTCCCTTCGTCCAAGATCTCTGCGGTCACATCAGCACTGGCGGTGTCTTCACATGGCCACTAAAATGTTCAAGTTGTGGAAGGCACAGTCCTGGGTGGGCTTGACCATCCCAGCCCAGGGAAGTAAGTGAGAGATCTTAGGTGCAGCTGTGAGGGTCAAGATCCACCTGAGCCAAGTGTGTTTTATGAAATCCTTGTGCCATGAAGATATGGCTCATACCTGAAACTTTCCCCTCCAAAGGACATGATTCCTTCAGTAGAAGGCAGGTGATTCACCAGACCTAAGCCAGCCTAACTTGAATTTCAATCTGCTTGCATTGTGCTTTGCAGTGTAGCAGGGAAGCTCGGAAGTAGCCAGCAGGCTTCCGGAGTTCTGGACTTCCTGGCTGCTCAAGCCATTGTGTGGACTCAGTGTCTCTGTGGAGTGTTTGAAAAGTGAACTCCCAGGGCATCTGGAATTGGACAGTCAGAGGACACTTATTAGCTGTTAATATATTACTTTTTAATTGTATGTCAAAATAACCAAGCACTGGCTGGGCATAGTGACTCACCTGTAATCCCAGCACTTTGGGAGGCCGAGGTGGGTGGGTCATGAGGTCACGAATTTGAGACCAACCTGGCCAATATAGTGAAACCCCGTCTCTACTAAAAATATAAAAAAATTAGCCGGGCGTCATGGTACATGCCTGTCATCCCAGCTACTTGGGAGGCTGAGGCAGAAGAATCGCTTAAACCCAGGAGGTGGAGGTTGCAATGAGCCGAGATTGTGCCACTGCAGTCCAGCTGGGGTGAAACAGCGAGATTCCATCTCCAAAAAAAAAAAAAAAAAAAAAGAAAAACACCCAAGCACTGAGTTAATATATCTTGTGCAAATATACTAAACCTACTTAGTCTACTCAAATATGTAACTGGTTAGATAGACCGTAGATTTCTTCTGCTGAGAAAATTTGTCTTTTATGTGGTAACTAGGTATGAAAATTTGCTGTGGAAGCAAGCTTTTCCCAATCTTCAGTTCAAGTTGAAGTTTTAATTAGCAGACAGTGTTTACAGCATGTGGGCCAAGTGTTAGAATTTTCTTGGGGTCACTCATGATTTATCTCCATGCTTTATGTCCCCCAACAAATAGTTTCCCCGAGACTGGAAGACCCAAGGCCCATTGGCCTGAGCATTCTCTGACATTTCCTTTTGTGAGTATATCCCTACGTGCTCACAAACACCATGTTTTCCTGGAGCTAAGCCCCATCTGTGTGGCGGAACTGGATATCTAAGGAAATAAGAACAAGAAAAACAGCTGGGTACAGTGGTGCATGCCTGTAGTCCCAGCTACTCAGGAGGCTGAGGTAGGATTGCTTGAGCACAGGGGTTCGAGGCTGCAGTGAGCCATGATTGCACTGCTGCACTCCAGCCTGGGCAACAGAGTAAAATCCCCACCTCAAAAAAGATAAACAACAGTAAGCAATCCTGGATTCTACATAATCAGTGCATATATATGTTTCGGAAAATAGCACGGAACGGTTTGCTCTGTGGGACTTCAGACAAGGCCAAGAACAATAAGGATAGAAGTCGTTAAAACAGAGGGGCGCTGGTTGATATTTTTGAGCTGATTCCAAGTTCCCAGCTATGATTACTGTCTCATTGATTTCTCCCTGTGATGGGCAGGTTCATCTCCCTTTTATACATTTGGGAAATGGATGCCCAGAGAGGCTGATTGATTTTCCCAAGGCTGCATTGCTTTACAGAGCTGAGATTTGAATCCAGCTATGTCCACTCAGTGCCTTATAGCCTCTGGGGCCTAAGCCAGGCCTTGAGGGATGAACAGGGTCAAACCGTGGTCCTTCCGCAGCACTAAGGGCCTCAGGAGTGAAGGCCTTGGAGGCTAGAGTTGGTTTGTCTGTCCTGGATGAGACAGGAAACTGGCTTAATTAGAGCAGGAGTTTGTGTGAGGGAACAATGGGAAATACAGGCGTGTAGGTGGGGCGGGTAGAAATGGGTACTTCCTGCTTCAGAGGGTTGTTTGCAGCTGAAATATACGTGCCTTGAAATTGTACAGTACTTCCTGATCAAAGTGTTATTGTTGTCAAGGCGATAGAATTGGGAAGGGCTGCTAAAGTCGCTTGGTAAAGATTAGGCCCGGTCTGTATTTGTTCTGAGCGCAGACCTATGGGGAAGCAGATCGGCGTTCAGCTGCTCTTGCTCATGGAGCTGTTAGCTCTAACAGTGACATGAGCTGGCTTAAAACACGGTGCACTCCCTGGCAGGGCTGCTACTGCTGATCCCCTCACTGGTTGGAAGAGGTCTTCAGTTTTTAAGCTTTAATAAAATGAAAACACATGCCAGCAGCTCACTTGATAAACAGATAACACGAGGGCTGCCCTGGGTGGAGCGGGCTATCGGGCTGATTCTGCCTGCCCGGGATACTCCCTTCCCATGTGGTGGCTCAGGAGGGGAGCTCTGAGCCCTGTTGGAGAGGCGTGAGGACAGCTGTATGAAATGACACAGCTGAACTCCTTGGAGCACTCAGAGCAGGAGGGAATTGACAAGGAAGGGAGGCCTTTCTCACCGGGGTGGGAAGCAGTCCAGGGAGGGGCGGGAGCTGGGCCACTGGCATGGAGGGGAGGAGACGTTTTCCAGAAAGTGGAAGAGGGTTCGGAGGATGCAGATAAGAGCGGCCTGAAGAGGAGGCCCCCGCGTTTCTCACCTTCAGAGGGGGTACTGGGAATGGAGGTCGTTTTGTGGAGAGGATGTTTCACTTTGGACATACTGCCTTTGACGTGACAGAGAACCCTGAGAGCAAATGCCAGCTCCAAAGTTGGAGGGCATAGTGCTCGGGTGAGTGCCCCAACCAGCAGATGTGTGTTCATTTACCTGAGAATGGCGCTGGTGGCTTTGGAAACCGATGCCTTCTCCAGGAGAGAAACTATGTGAGTTGCAGACAAAGGCCCACGAAGAAGAGGCAGAGAAAAGTGAGCCAAGGAAAAATGTCCAGAGGGAAGTGGCAGTGACAGAAGGGAGGACGAGAACAATGATGGCCTCTTTCCGAGGAAGGAAGGTGGCTTGGGACCGCAGGAGGCCCCAGCCTGGCTCACGAGAGCTGCTGTTCTGGGTGGCATAGCTGGGTGTGTGCACTCGCCAAGGTCCACTTCCCTCGGACTTGTGAAGTCCAGCTGTCAGCTTACACGTTCTGCTAGCACAGACCTAGAGATGTCCTTACATTTGATGTCCTTAAATTTAGCTTCAAAGAGACTGGCTTTGCACAGATGAATGAGAGCATTTCGGAAGGTGGGAGGTGGGCTTGTGGCCCATTACACGGGGCTTCAGGGACAAGGGGCATTAGCTCAGCGTTGAAACAGCATGGGCTCGGAGCAGAGGGGAGTCCCTCTGCTGTCCTCCACCGCCGGTCCATCCCCAAGCCCATTCAGCAAGTGTACCTCCAAGACCAGCCGAAGGTATTATTTTACACGTCTCAGGAAGCCTGCTCCTGCCCTTGAACGCTCGCGTGCCAGTTTGCTTTGGCTTTTAAAATCCCTTAAACTGTAGACCAAACCTTGGATTCTGTAATTATAGCAAAGGGCCTTGAACGTCAATGCTTGGCGGAGTTCATGCACGGTGGGCGGAGTTCACGCTCGGTGGGCGGAGTTCACGCACGGTGGGCGGAGTTCACGCGCGGTGGGCGGAGTTCACGCATCTATGGACAGCGAACCTTGGGTTCCATAATTATAGCATGGGTTTTTGAGCATCAGTGTTTGGTGCGGTTCACGCACCATGGAGGAGTCTGCACCCAAGCACAGTCTTTTTTTTGGCGGGGAGGGGCTATCTTTGGAGCAAGGTGAGAAAATGAAAAGCCACGAAAGCTACGGGTTAGTTGATTTACAGAAGAGCCTGTATCTAAAGTGAGAAAAGGAACGGAAAGGGGAGATAGGAGTCTTGGCCAGGATGAAGCAGGCCGGGATATGGGGCAGCAGAGCAGGAGGCAGTTGAGCCAGGGCAGGAGTGGCGTGGGGGCATCGGGGGTCAGAGAGGCTTCGGGTGAAGGCCATCAGGGTCTGCAGGATCTCTGTGTGCATTTTACACGGAGAACTCCACACCCCTTTTCTTCATATGAGATCCTTGGATTTTAATATAGCTTAGATTTAGATATTACTACTTCTAATCATTTCAGACACCTTGACCCAGCTTAATAAAGATCCTTCTCTCCTGGGCCTGTTCTTCTTGGAGGCGTTCTGGGGAGCTGGTTCTGTTTCACTGTGTCATTGCCTGTACTGTCTGTCCTGAGCGACGGTACCAGTGAGATGATTGCACTGATGGCATTGAAATGACAGGGTTTGGGCCAGGCATGGTGGCTCACGCCTGTAATTCCAGCACTTTGGGAGGCTGAGGCGGGTGGATCACGAGGTCAGGAGTTTGAGACCATCCTGGCTAACACGGTGAAACCCCGTCTCTACTAAAAATACAAAAATTACCCAGGTGTAGTGGCACGTGCCTGTAGTCCCAGCTACTCGGGAGGCTGAGGCAGGAGAATCCCTTGAACCCAGGAGGCAGAGGTTGCAGTGAGCTGAGATCACACCACTGCACTCCAGCCTGGGGACAGAGCAAGACTCCGTCTCAAAAAAAAAAAGAAATGACAGGGTTTCTTTTGGGGATGAGGGGAGGAACGCATTGCTGGGAGTCGTGTCTCCCAGCCTCCACTGGTGGAATATACAGCGCCATTACAGAAGTGGTCAGTGCAGGATGCAGGGTAGGAATGGAGAGAGGGGAACAGTGTCCAGAAGAGTGTCTCGGTCTCCACTGGAATTAGGGCAAGATACAAGGGCTTCTTAAGACAGAAAGCTCCTGGAATTTAACCATATTTCATGACCAAAGACGGACTTCAGTTGCCATGTCTCCGCAGGCTAAAAGTAGCATGATCTTGGAAAATGAATTTAGTTTCTGAGTCATCATTTTCTTAAGTGATAAAAGTATCACTTGTTGCTAATTACACTGTAGATCATGTGTGACACTTAGAGATCTTCAATGGAGAAACCAGAATTAGTTTAGGTTTTTAAATATATGCAAGCCTGACTGCCTCATTACTTTTATGGGAAACCCAGAAACTGAATGAATTAAAAAAAAATAAGGTCAGACAGCAACAGAAACCCATACAAATGAGCTGTTCTCTCGGGACTTCTTCAGGGGCCTGTGTTTAGTTCTTTTTGAGGGAGCTGAGGAAGTGGAGGTGGGATAGTGAAGCGTGGGCATGACTTGGGGTGGGGAGACCCACCAGGTGTCATTGAGGACGCCATTGAGAAAGGAGGCTGACATCAGAGAGGCAGAGAATCGTAGCAGTGTCAGACAGCTCAGGCCGCCACGGAGGGACAGCATCCTCCTCCCCATCAGAGATCAGAGTCTGGGGCTGCAGGGGAAGGGATTTGAGGAGAGGCCATTGCATTTGGGAGAGCAGAGTTTAGCTGGGGACCTTTGGTAATGGTGAGTACTTGTTTGTTAATAATTGCCCTGTACGTAGTTGGCTCATTTAATCTCCTTATCCCTACCACATGGGTCCTATTATTGTCCTCAGTTTACAACTGTCCGCAGTGCCCTAGGGTGGCTTGCAGAGGTTGAATAAGGACCCACAGCCAGTGAGGAGTGGAGGCACCAGGCTTTGCCCCAGGCCCTCCTGATTCCAAAGCCAGATCTCTCAAGGCCTGGCTGGGAGCTTGATTCTGCAGGAAGAGGGGAGTGAGACCGCAGGTACTAACACGGGCCCAGGTGGAGAGGCGAAGTCCGGAAAGGCAGACGCTGGGTGGGAAGTTTGGCTGTAAAAGAGGAGAAAACCTGGTGACTCACTCAGGTCACAGGCAAGTGGTTGTTTTTCCAGAAAGGGCAGACTTTTTTTTTTCTCTTTAAGAATCAGGACCTTACTCTGTCACCCAGGCTGGAGTACAGGGACATGATCATAGCCCACTGCATCCTCGAACTCCTGGGCTCAAGAGATCCTCCCCCCACCTCAGTCTCCCAAGTATCCGGGACAAGAGGCTTGCACCACCACACCCAGCTAATGCTTTTATTTTTTGTAGAGACAGGATCTTGCTCTGTTGCCCAGGCTGGTCTCGAGCTCCTGGGCTGAAATGATCCTCCAGCCTCCGCCTTCCAAAGTGCTGAGATTCCAGGGTGAGCCACCATGCTTGGCCCAAGAAAGGGCCGACTTCTTACTTAGAACTTGTAAAAGAGAACAGTGCAAGATGCTGGGGAGAAAGGGGTGGAAGCCGGGCCTCGCAGGGATGGGTGTCCTGGGCCTGCCCTTACATCCGACTTTCGGGACATCTGCTAAGCCAGGCAGTGTATGGTTTCTTTAAAAACTGAGCTCCACAGTGAAGGGATGCCTTTGAAGTCATGTTACTAAGGTGGGAGTTTGCCAGGTGGGATTAGAAGGGGGAGGTTATTTCCCCTCCTTCCGTTAGTGACTTTTTGAGGATTTAGGGGGGATTGATTCCAAGAAGTGTATAAATAAGCTGATAAGAACACCCACCGTGTTTCAGAGCCGACCACTCGGGACCTTTCCAAGCACAGTCGCATCTACTTGCACGAACCTCTGCTTCCAGTCCTGTGTTCCTTCTGCTCTCCACCCTCTTCTTCCGCTTTGGATTCCTTGGGTGTTGTCATGTGTGGCTTTTGTCTGACCTGATTGCTATCATACAACGGATGCAAGCTTCCCTTGAGTGCTGACTGGCAGCAGGCACCTCAGGGCTGGCTTTGGCAGAGCCGCTTAGTACCCTCAAAGGGAATGGCGGGTTCTGATTCACTTGGAAAAAAGCACACGTTAAGAGCTCCAATAAGGGAAAAGAACTTGTTCTCATTATTTCGTCAGTGTGCACGCGCAGCGTCTTGGGCCGGATGGGATATTCAGCCACCTGAAGGGCATTTATGTAAGGCCATTGTGTGGGGCTGGCCGGCTGGGCTCAGGCCCAGGTTAGGCCCTTGTGCTCAGCCAGCCGTCCAGTGCAGGGCACTCAGGTGGCCACAGGCCATGGCAAAACTTATCTGCAGGGAAGTCATCCACAACTTCCTCTGGGCTCCTGTTCTTGGGCCAATCATTGAGGCAGAGCTTTTCCTAAGAAATAGTTATGAAAGAGGTGGCATGCTTCCTTCCTTAGGAGAAAGCCGGGCATTGATTCTTTTGAGCACGAGGGGGAGAATGTGGAATCCCCGCAGCGCACATTTTGCAGAGACAGCGACGCAGCTCTGCGTAACCCCACAGCTATTGTCTGTAGGTGGAAGCATTTCCTAAAGGCAAGCCAGATGGGCCGGTACCGTGTCCTTGAAGGGAAATAGAAGGAGCTGCATCCCCAGCAGCGTACCCTGTGCAGAAATACGCTTTCCCACAGGCCAGTTTAGAGAAGCAGGGATTGAATGCGTTCAGCAGCTGAACGTGAGTGACACTAGCATTAAAGAAAGTAGGCAGAGGGTAGAATTTCAGCTAGGTGAAGGGAGGGGAAAGGAAGTGTTCTCAATTCTTTTTTCTTTTCTTCTTCCTAGCAAGAACCAGTTGAGTCACCTCTGGGGCTTAGTAATGGAGTAAGTGATCTTTCTCCTGAGTATGCGGTCCTGGCTTCAGCTATAAAAAATGAAGTGGATAGTACGGTGAACATCATAGGTAAACTGTTTTGACATCTCATTTTTTCTACATACGAGCAGCCCCCCGGGGCCTAAAATTTGTGCAGCAGTGAACTTCAAATAACATAGTCAGTGGGAGGAGGTCTTGGAATCATCTGACAATGCAAGTTCCAGCCCCCAGGTTTCCAGGCTGAGAAATGAAGGCTCTTGAAGATCAGATGATTAGATGGGTCAGTCTCAGTGGAAGAAGGCTGGGGTGACCTCCCAGGAGAAATGTTAGTTTCCCAGCGGCTCGTGGCTAGAAATCCCAGTCTTTCACTATTTGGTCACATGGACAAAAGAGTATTTATTTAACTTGGGAACCAAGGAGAGGAAAGATTGTCCTCACGAATCCTCCCAGCACCCACTTCCTGGCAGACAGAGAAACTGAGGCACAGAGACATGCTGCTAGAGGGCCCACTCCAATTCAGCAGATACTTTTGAGCACCTTCTGTATATCAGACTCAGTGCGAGGAGCAGGAAATAGTTGGAGGAGGCCCGATTTCTCTTTTCATGGAGGGACACAGATAGTCAACAAAGACACCCACAGATAGCCGCAGTATTACCATTTGTGGGAAATACTGCAAAAGAAAAGAAAGGAGAGAGAAAAATCCAAGGAACCAAATTTAGATTGGCGGTCTCAGAGGAGCAGTGCTTTCCCTCCTTGGTAATAGTTGAACAGCCTCCAGATGTAACTGGCCATGCCCACCCCCGAGGAGGGCAGGGTCTTTACACTGAAGATACATGTAATTCCTTCACTTGGGTGGACAGATGCACAGGTGTAGTGCCCAATAGACCTCACCCTGCTTTCCCTTTAAGGGGAAGGAGGAGAAAAAAAAGCCCTGGTTATTTTTACTTTGTTTTAGCATTGAATTTTTGTTGTATGTGTGGTGACTTCTGTTTTGAGGAAACAGAAGAAGCCAGCAACATGCTGGCTTGTCCTGACGACTCCGCTGGCCTCTCGCCGGGGTTAGCAGGTAGCAGTGCGATTTTGTGTTGAAACCATCTCCCGGGCAGTGTAGAAAGTTTGCAGGTGCAGACATCCTGTCTGACTGGCCGAGGCAGTGCTCTAGAACCCTGGTGTATTTCTTGATAACAGCTCCACCCTTCAATAAAGCAAAGATTGCTATGAAACCAGACAGAGCAGTCTGTAGTGACCAGGCATGTGGCAATTAGGAAGTCATGGCGTTGGGATTTTTGTCTTAATTTTGGCTGCCCGAAGTGCCCCTTATAGGAACAGTGCTTTCCCTCCTTGGTAATAGTTGAACAGCCTCCAGAAGTAGCTGGCCGTGCCCACCCCCGAGGAGGGCAGGGTCTTTACACTGAAGACACGTGTAACTCCTTCTCACTTGGGTGGACAGATGCACAGGTGTAGTGCCCAATAGACCTCACCCTGCTTTCCCTTTAAAACAGGCAAATTGTTTCCAGATTTGCCCGTCTTTATCCACAGTGAAGCTCAAGCAGCTTTTTAAGGCAAGCCTGTCAACCCACGTACCAGTGTGGGATCCCGAAGGCGCAGGAGAGCGGATTCCCAGCTCACAGACCAGCGTTAGGGCCCCCCCGAGGGCCTCCCAGTCAAACGCAAGCGTGGCAGACTCTGGCCCCAGCACTTGGTGTGGTTTCAGGATGGCCAGAGGTGACACAGCTGTGGAACCGGGTCTTCGTCTCTTCCCATATCCTTTGTTTCCCCTTCTTTTTGCCATATTTTCTTGTGCTTCAGATGGACACTTTATTTATAAGATAAAAAGTAGCTCTGGGGCAAGTCTTTAGATGGAGAGCACCCCGTCTTAGGAGATCACTCATGCTGTCAGCCGTGCTCCGTAACTTCTTCCTGGAAGCCGAGCTATTCACCCCTTAGGAGAAGGGACCTGAGACAAGGCGTTCAGTGTTATCCACACCCCTGGAACGCTGTTAGCAAGATGAAACTCCCTGTGAGGTGTGAACTATTACATCGCAATCCTCCCAGACACAGAAGCCATGACAGACTTTATTCTCGGCTCTATTGGACTTGGAGCACCTGGCACTGAGGTGAGACTGTGGGGCTGCTTCTCAGTCACCAAGTGCCAACTGGGAGACCTGGGCAGTGGAGTTGGGCTGCTGTGTTTTCAACCTTAAGAAGTTTTTATTTATTCAAGACAGCTGTCATCTTTCTGTGAGGCTGTATGTTATCTCCTTCCCCCGTCCCTTGCTGCCACCACCTCAGTTATATCACCTGTCAGCTCCTCCAGTCTTCCCTCACCATTCTTCTCAAGCCCATCCCCTTCTGTTTCTGATACTGCGTCTGGTCCTGCCGTGGCTGTCACCTGGGCTCTGCTTCCATTCTGCCCTCTCGTGATTCTTCTCACAGAATAAAGAATGCCAGTGTCATCATGTCACCACCGCCCCTGAGAGAAAGACTTGAGTTCCCCCAGGGCCCTGGGTCTGGCGTGACCTGGGCCCTGCCTACCACTTTCATACCTGTCTTTGAACTTGAATTACTCTGAGCAAGTTAAGCTCCCTATGGCTGCTCGTAGAGACAGTGAGGTTGGTGGTGGGTCTCCTTACTGTGACGCGGCTGCAGAGGCTCTGTCCCTAGGCACGGTGAGGAGGGGACCTGTGGCAGTTCCAGCAGGAAGCGTAGCTCCAGCTCAACACATCTCGTCCACATTTCCACTCCCATAGCGTTGAGATACTGGTGAGCTCTACCGAGTGTACTGGGATACACGCTGTGCTTTCCTTTGTGTGGTGGCCTGAGATGCCGTTTTTCATGGGCTGTGGGGTGCACACTGCCCCGCCCCACTCTCGCCTCCTCCTGTGCTCTGTCACCCTGGTGAGGTGCGTGCAGTCTGCAGTCGGGGGCAGCCTGGTCCGGGCACCTACAGACCTCTGTCTCTGACTCACTGCTCCCACCATGGCTCTCGAGTGCCCAAACCAAATCATGGCTGTATTTTATGCCGAAAGGGCACGAGATTAGAAGTCAAAAGACGTAGGTTCTAGACCTAGTTCTGAAGTTTTTTATTGACCATGTGACTTTGGGGAAACTCCTTAATTTTTTGAAATCAGATTTCTATGTAGATTGGAAATCATATAGAATTATTTATAAAATGGAAATATTTAAAATTTAAAATTATATAGAAAATGGATATTCATACTTTTCCTGCCCATCTCACAGAGTTATTGTGAGGGTCAAATGAAATGTACAGATAAACTTCTCTGGGACTAGAAGGGGGTAAAATGATATGTTATGATTATGATATTACCAAAATCATATTAAAATATATTTGATTAAGAGAAATAGCCTCCATCTGTGCTGTGTCATCAGGGCTGGTGTGAAGTTTAACTACTGAAACTTTCAGATGGGGTCCGGGAAATTTCCCTGTCTGGTGCCCTGCTGATGGCCTGATTTTGTATGCCTGCTAATAAGTTTCATTCTTGACTCTGCAGCTACCTGGGTGACCTTAGCAATTTACCTGACCTCTGGGTTTTAGCTTTTTTCAACCGTAAAATGATAGGACCAAACCACTTCCAAGGACCCCTCTGTTTTTAATAATCTGCCTTTAAGCACTTTCTCTGAGGTGTGGGAGCAAGCTGCTTTCTCAGGTGGAGACCTGCATTAAGTCAACAATTGCTAATAAAGTAAGAATGACCTTTTAAGGAATCAAACCGGTTCATCAGTAACCAGCCATAAATAATATTGTTATAATTCTCAGCAGCTAGATTCAGATAAAATTGCATTCCTGTGGGTGACTCTTTTCAGATGTGCTGACTTTAATAAACTGGATAAAGTTAGTGGATTTCTAGTTCTTCTGTTTGAGAATTTCCCTGGCATGCAACAGAGAACTGTTGAAAAGAAATGTCACCATTAGTTATGAGCCAGAAGACTCACTAAGGTGAGATTCAAAAGTTTTTATCCTGAGAGGGGCTAAGAAAGCCAACAGTAGCTCGGTTTTGACTTCATTAACTCTTTCTGTTAGGGAGACCTTAGTATAAAGAGTTGAAATTTGGAGTCGGGGAAGGCTAACCTTGAATCCCGGTTCTGCTGCTGATTGGCTGTCTGATCTTGAATTATTGACGTGGTTCTGTCTGGTACGGTTGTTTCAGCATGTCCAGACTGGGGATCACTATTGTGCCTTCCTCATGGGTTGTGAGGTCTTGGGAGGTGGTAGGGAGAGGCAAAGGTGAGTTCTCAGAAAATTAGGTTTTGTCATTGATATCAGTCAGGACTCTCCCAGAGGAGTGCCACTTCTGACCTTATTTGCTGTAGCAGGTAAGTTTGTTATTCATGTGTCTTTTCAGCTGTCAGGAGTCAGCGCTGCTGTCTGCTTTGTTGCTTGGTGGTTCAGGGAAATCAGTTCACATGGCATGTGAAAGAGAGAGAGAGAGAGAGAAACAGACAGAGACTGGTTAGCGATAGTGCCGACGCGCATCTAGAGAGCATTTCGGTACTGGGATTTCCCTGCTTCTCTGATGGGCATTCACTCGAGAGTTGGAAAGTTTCTAAAGTACCCACAATGTTTGGATGAAGAGAAGCCATTGTCCTTTACCGGGGCATAAGACAACACACTCCTATGGGGGAATTTGGCCTGATAGGTAACATATTAACTTGGTATCCAGATCATTGCCCAGAAAACAAAGACTGACTTTTCCGTCCTGGGCACCTGCATTCAGGGGATACATCTAAAATCTTCATGGACATGCTTATCTGCTTTTCCCCCCAAGTCATGTATATTAAGTGAAATACGGTAAAACTCACCCATTTTTAAGGGGCGAATGCAGTTCTATAAATGTTGACAGATGCACTCACTGGTATAATTGCCACCATACTGAAGACAACGTTTTCATCACCCCGACACGTTTCCTCCCTGGTCCCCAGCCCTAGCACCCACCTGCTGCTATCTTTATCACTTCCCATAGGTTTCAAGAGTCCACTTGCCAGATGTCTTGACATTTTCTGGAAAACATTAATTGTCACATCCCGTATTTGCAGATTGTCACAAACCCCTGCAGGACTCAACTCTGGCTTCAGTCAGTGAGCCTCGGCAGCTTCATGTGTCCATGTATTCAGTGGAGAGTCCCTGAGCACCTATCTGATGGGTGCTGTGAGCATGTTCATACTTTGGTTGAGGAGAGACGCTGTTGACCCATTCGGAGCTCCTTATGGGTATATAGCGTCAACCGGCAACAGGAGGCCAGAAGTCCAGAAGTGTCCCAAGGTCTCTTCCCATTGTAATTTCGGCTGAGCGATGGGGACAGTGAGTGAGAGGCACCCAAGGGAGAGAGGTTGATCCGTGCTGGGGGGTCAGGAAGGGGCTCCAGAAGGCAGGGGCATCGTGAATGCTGCCTGTTTCTCAAACCCCACCCCCATCCCCCTGCCTCATTGAAGCCTTTGATTCCTCAAACTGGAAAAAACCACTGTACTTCTTCAGCCTCCATCACGTGGCCCCTTTCCTTTCCTTTTCTTTCTTTTCATGTGTTCATGGCCTTAAACTTACTCTCTGGATGGTTAGTCGCTGGCCTATAGCCATGAATATGAACTTCTTACACACTGGATTCTTGGCTGCATTGACCTTCGGCTGCTCCTCCTAGCCCTGGGTGACAAAGTCTGGTGTGGAACAGGTGTTCTATGAATCTTTGTTAGTTGAATAACTGACTTGGGCGTCATGGGGAAAAGCAGTGAGAGAAAGAATTTCCGGTTGGAACAAAGGGATCTAAGTAGGGGGACGCTGGAGCTGCTGGCACTGTTGGTAGCCCCAGCGAGCTGGCTGGCTTTCTATTAGGAGCGACATGCAAAGGAGAGATGGGTTTTCAAGTATTGGAAGTTTAAATGGCTTTGACTTAAACCGAACTTACCTAAGACCTTCATTGCCTTCGTATGCAAGATATCACTGTGCCCTCCCTCCTCAAACACACACCCCCCATTCGGTTTCTACCTCCACCCTGCAGCTGCTTCTTAGGACCTGGGGTAGGGAAGGACATTATCTCGTTTTCCTGCCGTTTTATTTTACTTGGCGGGAAGAGGCAGAAGAAACTTGAGATGAGGGAGGTCAGTGTCGGTCAGCGTCAGTCTGTGTCCAGTGACCTGCATAATTGATGTCCTCACCCTCAAATAGGATGTTCCAAAGGATGAAATAAACTGGCTTGGGAGCCTGCCGGCCATATATAGCCTGCCTGCCTTTTCTTTAATTTTATCCCCGCCAGGAAAACCTAAACAGGATCCGGTTTCCCTTGCATTCCGTATGCTGTGGCTTTTGGACTCTTGTATCACAACCCCAAATCCCCTTTCTGAGCCTTTTTTGTGCCTTTCCTTTCTTTATTAAGGGACCTATGAATTGCCACTGCCCTCTAGAACCTTCCCTGCATAGAAACCAGATAATGTGCTTATCGCTCCACAAAAAGCAATTAAAACAGGAACTTGTTTATAAAAAAAATTCTTCAGAAAATAAAATACTTGGAGTGATTAAAACAGGAGCTTCTCCGTGACGCCTGGCGTCTCAAGGAGACTGGAATGCGGTCCCTTCCTGCTTAACCTGAATACTTTGCTGATTGGTGAGAAAATGACAGGAACATAGAACACCGCACATACTCCAAGCTGTGTGAGTTTGGACAAGTCACTCTCCCTCTCTGTGCCTGAGTTTCTTCATCTTAAACAGGATAACGATGCGTTCTCTGTCATTTTTATGGGTTAAGATGTTAAAATAACATATACAGTTATGAGTAAAACGTTGATGATGGTGGCAAAGTGCTTTGAGGACCTTGGTAATTATTTCTTTACCTTTATTTATTGAAGCTAGCTCTCAGGGACATTTCATCCAACCAACAGCCATATGAGGTCAGTTCTGTTTAAAATTAGGGCAGGACCTTAGGGACCTTCAGATTAAAATTGCAGTGAAATATCATTACTTACCTATGAGAATGGCCAAAATAAATAAACAGTGACAACGCGAAATGCTGCTGAGGCTGTGAAGAAATTTGATTACTCAGACATTGCTGGTGGGAATGTAAAATGGCACGGTCACTCCGGGAAGCAGTTTGGCAATTTCTTGTAAAATTAAACGTGAAATCATCATATGACTCAGCAATTGCATTCTTGGGCATTTATCCCAGAGAAATGGAAACTTATGTTCATAAACAGCCTGAACACAAATATTCATAGCAGCCTTGTTTGTAATAATCAAATGCTGGTATCAGCCCGGATATCCTTCAGTTGGAGAATAAACACATTGGTATATCCATACTGTGGAATACTACTCAGCAATAGAAAATGAACCAGTGACTGGTACACACAACAACTTGGGTGACTCTGCAGCGAATTATGCTGAGTTAAAAAAAAAAAAAGCCAACCCCGGCCGGGCATGGTGGCTCATTCCTGTAATCCCAGCACTTTGGGAGGCCGAGGCAGGCGGATCATGAGGTTAGGAGATCGAGACCAGCCTGGCCAACATGGTGAAACCCCGTCTCTACTAAAAATACAAAAATTAGCTGGGTGTGGTGGCGCATGCCTATAATCCCAGCTACTCGGGAGGCTGAGGCTTGAGAATCGCTTAAACCCAGAAGATGGAGGTTGTAGTGAGCCAAGATTGGATCACTGCACTCCAGCCTGGCAACAGAACGAGACTGTCTCAAAAAAAAAAAAAAAAAAAAAAAAAAAAAAAAAAAGCCAACCCCTAAAGGTTACTGTATGAGTCCATTAATGTGACATCCTTGAAATTAACAAGTTATAGAAATAGGAAACAGATTAATAGTTGCCCAGGGGTTACGGACAAAGAGATGGATAGGTACTGAAGGAAGGTGGCCACGGTTCCAAAGAGTGACGTGAGAGAGATTGGTGGTGATGGAACGGTGTGGTACTGACAGCAGTGGTAGGTACAGGAAACTTCATTTGTGATAAAATTGTACTTAGTCCCAGTGCAGGCACACACTGCCACAAAAGAGTGCAAGTGAAACTGAGGAAATCGGAATAAGATGGGTGGATTGTTATTGATGTCAATACCCTGGTTGTGATACTGTATTCTAGCTTTGCAAGATATAACCATTGGAAGAAAATGAGTAAGAGGCACACAGGATCCCTGTCTTATTTCTTACAACTGTATGTGAGTTTACAGCGATCTCGAAATAAATAATATAATAAAACAAATTGAGGCAGGTTTCAGAGCCAGGGTGGTCAGATTCCATCTTATCAGTGTTCTGGGAGCTGATGCTGCTGATGTTTGCTGGAATTGGACAGCTGACTCTATCCCATTGTGCTGAGATGTCCCAGCTGGACATGTTGCCTGCAGGGCCGGAAGAGAGCTGGGAGTGTGAGCAGAGCTCCCCACAGGTAGATTCGACACAGTTGGGTGGATTTTCATGGTCCTTCCTCCTTAGTAAAGCTTGATAATGTCTCTCTGGATCATAGAACCCAGAAAATAAGCACAGCACCTTCTTTTCGAGCAAAAGCAGGGAGCAGAAATCGGTCAGGTTCAGAGTCCTGTTATGTGTGCCCTGGGGCTGGAGCTGGATGCTGCCTCTGGTCCTGAGGCCTTGGCTATCACAGGGTTGAGTGTGGAATTCTGCTGAGCTGGATAGGACATGGCCACCTGCGCGTGCCATTGGCAGGCATGCTGGAGACAGACCTGGGGAGCCAGGTGTTGGCCTGCTCCTCCCTGGAGACATCACCCCAGAGCTACAGAACTCAGGCTTGTTCTTCAGCCCCATGGCAGGGGACAGGTGGTGAAGGGAGCCTGGCGATCTGGCTCTGCTGGGAAAGGCCTTCCTTCTTGAGAAAGTGTGCTAGAATTCTTAGGTCAGGAGACTTGGCATGATGACTCTTTTCTTCTCTGAAGTCGTAGGACAGTCCCATCTGGACAGCAACATCGAGGATCAAGAGATTGTCACCAATCCACCGGACATTTGCCAAGTTGTAGAGGTGACCACTGAGAGCGACGAGCAGCCGGTCAGCATGAGCGAGCTCTACCCTCTGCAGATCTCCCCCGTGTCTTCCTACGCAGGTGAGCGGCAGGAGGAGGCTCCAGGGTGCGCGGGAACCGGCCACGCAGTCCTCTGGTCTAGGGTCTCCCCTCTCAGCACCCCATGGAGCGTCTCTCCTCTGTCCTAGTTGTTCTTCTTGGAATTTTTCATGCTTTAATTTCTTGATCAACATCTTCTTCGACACTCGTTCCCAGTTAGAGGACAGGATCAGAATCACATTTCTTTACTAAGTCGCCCATAATGTTTGTTTGTTTTTTTTCTTGAGACAGAGTCTTGCTCTGTTGCCTAGAATGGAGTGCAGTGGGATAATCTCAGCTCACAGCAACCTCTGTCTTCTGCGTTCAAGTGATTCTCTTGCCTCAGCCTCCTAAGTAGCTGGGATTACAGGGGCGCACTGCCATGTCAGCTAAGTTTTGTATTTTCAGTAGAGACCAGGTTTTACCATGTTGGCCAGGTCTGTCTTGAACTCCTGACCTCTGGTGATCCAACCACCTTGGCCTCCCAAAGTGCTGGGATTACAGACGTGAGCCATGGTGCCCGGCCTCCCATAACGTTTCTATGTATGGTTAACAGATAAGATTTCTCTGGGGCAGCAGTTCATCAGAGTCTAATTTATTTGCCCAAGTTGTCAGAAACTTGGCACAGTGTTTTAATGGATTCTCAGTTTGAGCAGGCTGGATAGGACCTTAGAGACAATCTCTTCCCGTTCCTTCATTTCTGGACGGGAAGGGGCTTGCCGAATTGAAGGTCGTGCGGTCAGAAGTGTTGGAGCCAGGACTTGACCTCAACCTTCAGACCCCAAGCTCACTGCCGGACCCATTCCATTCCACGGAGCTTACTTGTCCCTTCCACATGTTTTCTCTTTCTTTTTCTTTCTAGTGCAGGTTCTAATTAGGCCAAATGACTGAGCCCATTTCCAATTTCCTAGGGACTTGGCCGCGTAATGACAGGAGTTGGCCTGGCCAGTCACAGGAGGAGGAACAGATCCCGTGGGCTCTTCCATTCTTACAGAGTAAAGGGACGGCCCCTCTTGTTCACTGGCGTTACCTCTTCATCTTCTCCTCCCTTCCTGATGACCTCCAATAAATTTTGTAAAAATCAATCTTAATTAGGAAATATAAATCCTGAGTCAGTGTTATTGCTTGCAGATATTAAAAATAAAAAGCAGAGGCCCCGTGATAGGAAACTGCAGTTCAGTTCTAGTCAGCAGCTCGGGGATTCTTCCCAGGGCCTTTTACGCGCTACCAAACGGGTGTCCTCCAGCGGGTGCCACCCCCAAGACTGGCTCAGACCAGCACTGGAATTAGAGCTGACTCAAAGGACCGCTTGCTTGTGAATGATCAGCCACTAAACCTAATCTCATTTTCCCTGAACGCCAACTTCCTTGATTTTGTTTTTTCACTTTTAAAAATTGTGGTCAAATACATTAACATAAAAATCACCATTGTAGCCATTTTTAAGTGCACAGTTTAGTAGCATTAAGTGCATGAATGTTGTGTGGCTGTCACCGGCATCCATCGTCAGAACGTTTTTCATCTTGCAAAACGGACACTCTGTCCCCATTAAACACCAAGTCCCCTTTCCCTCCTCTACCCTAGCCCTTGGCAACCTCTTACCTGTTTTCTATCTCAATGAATCTGGCTATTCTAGGTCCCTCGTTTGAGTGGAATCAGAGTGCTTGTTGTTTTGTGACTGGCTTATTTCACTTAGCATAGGTCCTGGTGTACATTTACGCTAGGAACATAAGTGAAATGTGAGAATAAACCTTGGCTACAGAAAGGTTATAATCTGTCAAACAGGATAAGCTTGTTATCAGTGATTTATTCAGCAAATGCATTTTGAACTTTTTTTTTTTTTTTTTTTTTGAGACGGAGTCTCACTTTGTCACCCGGGCTGGAGTGCAGTGACACGATCTCCACTCACTGCAACCTCCACCTCCCTGGTTCAAGCAATTCCCCTGCCTCCCAAGTGGCTGGGATTACTGGTGCGTACCCCCACGCACGGCTAATTTTTTTAAATTTTTAGTAGAGGCAGGGTTGACCATGTTGGCCAGACTGGTCTTGAACTCCTAACCTCAGGCAGTTGCCTGCCTGGGCCTCCCAAAGTGCTGTGATTACAGGTGTGAGCCACCGTGCCTGGCCCACATTTTGAACTCTTATATGTGCCAGTCCCTATTTGGTCCTTGCCAATATGCCATCACGAGAACTACTATTTGTTGCAAGTTTATTGTGCCCTTGGAACCGTACTCAGTACTTGGGTGCAGTTGACTCTTTGTTGTTGTTGTTTTTAATAGAAACAGTGTTCTGCCATGTTGCCCAGGCTGGTCTAGAACTCCTGGGCTCAAGCAGTCTGCTCACCTTGTCCTCCCAAAGTGCTGGGGTTACAGGCATGAGCTGCCACGCCTGGTATGGTACAGCTGACTTGTGTAATTATAATTAGGGCAACCCTGTCGGCCTGGGCACCATCATTATGCTCACTTTAAAAGTGACAAATCTGGCCGTGCGCAGTGGTTCACGTCTGTAGTCCCAGCACTGGAAGGCCAAGGTGGGAGGATCGCTTGAGCCCAGGAATTGGAGACCAGCCTGGGTGATATAGTGAGACACCACTTCTACAAAAAATAACGAACGTTAGCTGGGTATGGTGGCATGTGCCTGTAGTCCCAGCTACTTGGGAGGCTGTGGCAGGAGCATCACTTGAGCCCAGGAGTTCAAGGCTTCAGGGAGGACTGATTGCACCACTGCACTCCAGCCTGGGTGACAGAGCAAGATCCTGTCATCAAAAAATATATACATGTGTGTGTGCGTGTGTATATATGGGTCTGAGGCTGACGTGGGTAAAGCAGTGTGTCTAACACAGGAACAACTGGGGGCACAACTAGAACCCATGTGTAGTCAATGCCAAGGCCTGTCCTCATCCCCCACCCTGTGTTCTGCCCTGGACCGCTGCACGGGCTCTCCCATTCAGAACACAGCCACATCCCGTGATCTCATTTGATTTTCACAAGGACCCACCAAAGGAGGCAGAGCAGAATGTTTATGCCTTAATTTTACAGTAGAGCTAACTGAAGCGTGAAACAGCCACTTTGCTTATATTTACATAGTTATGGCTAAAAACGCCTGACTTTTTTCTGGATCCTGCTGCTGCAGGCCTCATTGCACTCCATGTGGTTTTCTTTTTCTCTTCTTTTTTTAGGGGGTTGGAGCTTTAGAATAGACTCGTATGTTTATCTGTTGAGTAAGACTTTTCTGAGGTCTTTCTGGGGATTCTGGAAAGACCTCTTCTTGCTGTTCTGCCAACAGTGGCGTTTGCTCAAGCAAAAGAACCCGGAGAACAGCAGATCCATGCGGAGATAAATGAAAATTTCATTACTGTCTCCAGGACGTTTGCATGGATTTGAAAGGCTTTCAGTGCCAGGCTGGCAGTCAACAGGAGGTTTTGCTGGAGCCTGGCTTTTCAGCCCGGCCTCTGGCTCTTTCCATTGTTTTCATTGTCTGGTTCTCCAGAGCCTTGGCGAGGGAGGTTGACTGGATGGAGCCAAAATACCCCATCGGTGCTGCTTTTCTAGAGCTAACAGTGATGTAAGAAATTTCCCTGTTACGGACTGTGGCTAATTTTAGTTCCTCAGTCAGAAATTGTGTAACATTCTGCCAGGAAAGGCAGCTTTCTGATTGTATTCACCTTTCCTGCTTTATATTCTCCATTAGAGTCGGCTGTTTGCCTGTTTTTCATGGCAGAGTTCCTTTGCTTGGGTTTTTCATCTAAAATTCAACCTCCTCTCCTCCTTGACCGCCTTTTTTCATCTGTTTGGGAAACTGGTATTTAGCGGCCGCTGTTTGCTGGCTTTTCCCCCTACCGATCATTGAACTATAATCCCAGTAGTATTACAAAGACACGTTGAGTTTTGCAAGTCTGTCTTCTCCTCTATGGTCTAAGTATTATAGTGAGAACGAGAAAAGACTGTAAAACTTTCATACTAGGGAGGGATGTTTCAAAGTGCCACTTTGGGAAGCTCTGGCAGAAAGCAATGTCGTTTAAAGGTCCATTCTAAAGTGGCCCCTTGCCTGATCTGTGGCACCAGGGTTTTATTAGGCAGTTGATGGTTTAGTAAAAGAAAGCCACAGTAGAATTATGGGGGAGGATGGGTAAGAGGGGCTGGAGAGTGGACTCGAGAAGAAAGCAATCCTCTGAAGGACTCACTGGCTGTAATGAGAGAGTGGAGATTGCCTGCTGACCAGCAGCCGTCAGTAAAGCATCATCTGAAGGACTCACTGGCTATGAGAGAGTGGAG
>NW_022436979.1:17842181-17865132 GCF_009761245.1 Sapajus apella | reverse complement strand
AGCATCATCTGAAGGACTCACTGGCTATGAGAGAGTGGAGATCGCCTGCTGACCAGCAGCCATCAGTTAAGCATCATCTGAAAGACTCACTGGCTGTAATGAGAGAGTGGAGATCGCCTACTGACGAGCAGCCATCAGTAAAGCATCATCTGAAGGACTCACTGGCTATAATGAGAGAGTGGAGATCGCCTACTGACCAGCAGCCGTCAGTTAAGCATCATCTGAAGGACTCACTGGCTGTAATGAGAGAGTGCAGATCGCCTGCTGACCAGCAGCCATCAGTTAAGCATCATCTGAAGGACCCACTGGTTATAATGAGAGAGTGGAGACTGCCAGCTGACCGGTAGCCATCAGTAAAGACTGAGTCCTTCAGGAAACTACACCAGGCTTGCATTTTGTTGGATGGAGCAAAGACACAATAGCTTTGAGATTAAAAGGCCTCCGATTTGAAAATAATTTACCCCTGGTGAAAGTAATTGAGAATAGGGTCAATAAAAGAAATCCTTGCCAGTCTTCTTTCATCAAACTTGTGGTACAAGAGCCTTCCTGAAAGCGTAGCAGGACGTCAGAGTGCAAAAAGGCTTTCAAGTAAAATGTATCCTCTCCCTTTCTGCAGTGTTCCTGAGATGGTTAGACAATATGTATAGACCCAGAGAGGCATTCAAATCTGGACTGGAGTAGTGAACTAACACCCAGCGTCACCCTAGAACTGGAAGAGCCTTTGAGATCATGTGATCCAAGTCCTCCCCTTCCGTCCCACCCCAGATGCTTTCAGGCAAACAGAGACCAGAAAGGTTCAGCGAATTACTCCTGTGCCTGTCGGTACTGTGCAAACACCTTCCGCTTACTCAGCCTGTTGGGAGTGGCAAATGCAGCAACTCCAGGCTTCTTTATTCCGTCGTATTCGAAATAAGTAAAAAACAAAAACAAACCCAAACTAATCGAAAGGGAAAGTGAAATAACTTATGTTGATAGTTTGGCAGTAGCCCTGATGTGGAGGCGCGGCTGCAGTCAGCTTCCTCGTGTAACAAGTCAGCATGGAAGTGACCATGGTGCAGTGAATCAGGGACTCAGAGGAAATGGGTATGGGGCACCCAACAAAACACTTTGAGCCACTGATTCTGGGGTCGCAGAGAGAAGCGCTGCCCTTGGGGAGGTTCAGGGTTCTCTGCCCCTAAGCTGAGGTACTCAAGGCCCCTTTTGAAAGCCGTCAGTTTCCCATTATGGTGGGCCTTCCTGACTACTTCATGAGCTGTGGAACTTTCGACCTGCCGCTCTTCAACTTGCATTTGTGTCAGCTGAACACGTAAGTTCAGGGCATGTGCATCTTTTCTTATCTGCAGCCATTTCCCTGAAGCTGAAAACTGGGTACTGAAAGGAGGCTGGCATTCCGGTCCCGTTTATGGGCTGTGCAAGGTCTTACCCGGGAGCCTTACCCCAGGATCTGACCTCCAGCTCCTCCTGCACCTGAGACTTGGGCTGTGCTGGAATCGCAGCCCCCAAAGCATGCTTGGCGGTGGTTCTTTGTTTGTTATTTGGAGGGGAAAGGAAAAGAAGACAATGATATTTCTGTAAGGTGATTAGGAGTGAAAGGCGCCTGAACATGTATGAAAGGAAGAGAGACTTTGGCTTTGGAGCACAAAGCATAAAGCGGAAAGCGGATCGTGAAATTTTGTGAGGCGGAAACAGCAGGGAAGCAGAGCTGCTGTGTGCAGTACGAAGACCTGGAATCAGAAGAACGGTTTCGTTTTCTCTCCTCTGTGCTGGCTCAGCTGGCAACTTCGGCAAGTTTCTCCACATCTCTATTTCTCCTTTTTCTTCTTGGGCATGGCGGTCCCGATTCCTGCCTCCTTGGGATACTGAGCTAGCACGAGGGTTTTGTGAGGAGGGAAATTTGCTTTTTCTGTTGTTTTTCATACGTTTCTGAGTGGAAACAATTCTGTGCCCAGCAATGTTACGACCTTTCCTTTAGATCACAGCCCGTCTTCATAGCTGGGATCGCCGTCAGCCGAGGCGGAGGGCCTCTCTGGGCCTCTGAGGCTCCCAGCGTGGGATGATTTGGGGAAACATGCCCAGTCCGAGGAGCGGAGAGATCTGTCTTCTACCTGCTTATGGTCAGCCCTCCGCAAACACCCAGGCCTGTGTGAAGTCCCTGGAGAGCGGTGGCTGAGAAGCAGGCACAGAGACTCCCGGCTGGGACCAGTGCAGTCAGCATTCTTGCCGTCTTTGTTTAAGGAGTGCACTGGTGGTGCACTTGTCCCCTTGTTCTTTAGCTTTTAATTGAGAGAGCCTGGTTTGGGGCTGATGCTGTCAGTGGAAGAAAGGGCTCTGTCTGGGCTGGACCCATCTCATCCCAGCTCTGCCACCAGGAAGATATGAGACAGAGGCCAGCCCGTCACCAAGGACAGGGTGGAAGGCTGGAAGGCAGTAGAGCATAAGAGCTCTTCTGCATAACGGGGGCGAGAGCAGCTGCTTCCCGACTCAGGATCCCTGTGAGACCTGCATGCAAAGCCTCTGGCATGGCACTGACCCAGAGGGCTCCCTCAATGTTCACTACCTTTAGAACACGAGCTTCGCTTTTGGATTCTCCTGTGTTGTGAAATATACATTACCTGAAATTTACCATACTTTTGGGTATGGGTTATAAAATTCAGCATTGGAACTGAATGGGAGGAAAGGCAGTTGAATGTTTCCACCAGGAAGAGAAGCTATTGCAGTTACTCCTTAGGCCTTGTCTGTAAAATGAAGGGCTCAAGCTAAGTGATCTCTAAATGCTTAAATATTGCACAAGCTCTGTCCTCGGTGATTTCATTTCTCAGTGGTTATGGACAATGAAAACGTTGCACACCGTTGACATTTTATTTTACAAAATCAAAATGGTTTTACTTTTAAAAGCCTTTTTTTAAGCATAGGTCATGTGTAATCACTAGACTTTGATTCCATTAGTCCAGCCTGTTGTGCAAACCCAGTGTTAAGTGGTGCTGATACACAGAGTGTGTGCTATGTGCCAGGCCCTTGCTAGGCCTTTTCCGTTTACCCTCTCACTCCCTCTTCACATAATCCTCTTAGCAGGTGGCCATGCCCTCATTTTACAGGGGAGAAAACTGTAGCTCAGTAAAGTTGAGAAACTTGCCCAGTGTCTCACAGCTGGCAGGCCAAATGGGGGTGGTAACTGATTGGCTGCCGGAACTGTGCAGCCACAGACTTAGGGGCTTGAAACAACGCACATTTGGATCTGACAGTTTCCGTGAGTCAAGAATCCAGGTATGGCTTAGCTGTGTCCTCTGCTGCAGAGTCTTGCAAACCTGCCACGGAGGTGTTGGCTAGGGCTGCCGTCTCATCTGAGGCTCAACTGGGGAAGGGTTCATTTCCAAGCTCACATGGTTTTGGCAGAATTTCATTTCTTGCAGGTTTTGGACCAAGGGCCTCGGTCTCTTGCTGGCTGTTGGCTGGAAGCAGTCCTTAGTTCTTTGCTATAGGGGCCTTCCCAACATGGCTGCTTGCTTCAGTAAGGCTCGCAAGGGAGAGCGTTTCCTCTCCCAGCAGGTTTCTGTGTCACGTAACATGATCATGGACACAGGATCACATCCTTCCCATCCCCTTGGCTGTACCTTATTAGTTAGAAGCAGACATACATTCTACCCGCACTCAAGAGAGGCAGTCCCAAAGAAAGTGAACCCCAGGAGGTGAGGATCGTGGGGAGCACCCCAGACCTGTCAACCTGCAGTAACCTATGTGGCAGATGCAACTCTAGAAATCCAGGATCTAAGTCCTAAAGGGGTGAGAGGTAAAGGAGGGATCTGAGTGGCAGAGGATGACGGAGAACTTCTCAGAAACAGTCAACTCTGCATTGGGACTTAATGAATCGGTTGGCCAGGGTTGGAAGAGAGGACCTGTGTGGGCATCGTGGACAGAGCTGCAGTGAGGAGGGCACCAGGGGTCAGGACCCCCTCATGGGAGGAATGCCCGTTGTAGACACAGCCCAGCCCTGGCCAGGAGAGGTGCCTCATAGCTCTCAAGCCTGCTTTCTCTGAAGATTATGGAGTTGACATTCACTCTAGTTTCTCCCATGTAGAATGTTTGACTTTACAAAGGGAGAGAGGTGATGCCTTTAGTGACTCAGTCTGCTTTTTATAAACACTGCCCGAGGCTGGGGCAGCTCAACGGACAGGAATGATGGCCCTTTGCTTTTCTTTCTGCCAACAGAAAGTGAAACAACTGACAGCGTGCCCAGTGATGAAGAGAGTGCCGAGGTAAGCTGCCACCCTGCCCGCCTGCCTGCCCACCTGAGACGCTACCGAGGAAAAGCCTCCAGATCAGCTCTGGGCTTTCCTTGCTGCTGGTCACGCACCTTTCCTTTAGATCACAAGCTTCACTTCGGAATTTTCTTGTGTGACGAAATACACATCACCTAAAATTTACCATACTTTTAGGTCCGGGGTTATAAAATTCAGTGTTGGAACTGAATGGGAGGAAAGGGGGTTAAACGTTACCATCGGGTAGAGAAGCTGTGATGGCAGGAAAAGGGACTGGAAGTGGAGGCCAGGAAATGCTGATGCTCTTACCACTTAAACATCCGACTTCACTGGCAAAAACAGAACAGCCTTCCCAGCCAAAAGCAGTGACCAGAAGTACACATCGGAAAACGCTAAGCAAAAGCCTCTTCCACGTGTGTGTGGGTTCCCGCCCTCTGTGACCCATGTCCAGAGCTGGTTGTGCCCCATCTTGATTCCGAGTGGGCCCCTCCCCATCTTTCTCCCATAGATGGGGTGTGCACAATGGCAGGAAGTGGCTGGAATGGAGATGGAAAGCATTGGGGCTGGACACTTGCTGGGGGTCTGTGCTTGGGTGAATGAGAGAGAGGGCGGGAGAAGGAGAGAGAGAAGCTCGTGGTTTTGAATCAGTGGTTTCCCATGTACTAAACACTTTGAGATAGAGTGCAGGCATTCTGAAAAGACAGATGTCACGCTCACATGCACCCTGGCCTGATTTCTTCGAGGTCGCAGCTCTAGCCCCTTCTCTGAATGAAGCCAGCCTTGAGGCTGCTGATGGCTGCACCCTGTGGAGCTCTAAGCTGAAAGCGATCTGAAAGCAATCAAGGGGCATTCATTGCCTATCACTAAGCTCCTCACTGCCTTTTCTCTGAAGATGCAGGTTGGCTCTGGTTGATTGGGCCAGCACTGAGGGACAGAGTCACTGTGTCACCCTGGCCGTGGTGGCCTGGAACCTGTTGAATGACTGGGCCGAGCAGCCAGAGAGCAGGGGGACCAGAACCCAAGCTGCCACCACCTTTTCCTGCCTTTATAGAGTAGTCCGGATACTGTTTCTGGGAAGTAGCAAAGGGGAATTGATTTTTAAAACACAAGGGAAGAAAAACCATTACTCGGAGTATGACTAGCTGGGTGTAATAGAGTTCAATTGAGGGATGTAGAGGTGCTAAGCCTTTGTTCATTCTGCAGTTCTCAAAAAATTCAGTTAACGCACCAACACATGGGAACAGTGGTGCATTTTTAATTTTTCAATTTTATTTGTGGGTTGTTGCTTTGAAACAAGGGCTCATTCTGTTGCCCAGGCTGGAGTGCAGTGGTGCGATCACAGCTCACTGAAGCCTTGGCGTCCTGGGCTCAAGTATTCCTCCCGCCTCAGCCTCCCGAGTGGCTGGGGCTATAGGAATGCACCTCCACGCCTAGCTAATTCTTATTTTTTGTAGAGTTGAGGACTCACTACATTGCCCAGGCTGGTCTTAAACTCCTGAGCTTAAGTGATCCTCCAGCCTCAGCCTCCCAAAGTGCTGGGATTACAGGCATGAGCCACACCACACCTGGCCAGTGATGCATTTTTTAAAAAGCCATCCAGTAGAAGGAGAAGGAAATACTTAACTACTTTCTTTAAAGGGACGGCCACACTGGCGGAAGAGGAATATTGAAGGCAAACAGTACCTCAGCAACATGGGGATTCGAGGCCCCTACCAGCTGCCGGGGATGGCGAGCTTCGTCACTTCCAGCAAACCGGACCTCCAGGTCACCATCAAAGATGAGAGCCGTCCGGTGCCTTACAACAGCTCGTGGCCCCCTTTTCAAGACCTCCCCCTTTCTTCCTCCGTGACCCAAGCATCCAGCAGCAGTCGGCCAGACCGGGAGACCCGGGCCAGCGTCATCAAGAAAACATCGGATATCACCCAGGCCCGCGTCAAGAGCTGTTAAGCCTCTGACTCTCCCCGGTGCTTGTTGGGGTTTCTTGGCTTTGTTTGTTGTTTGTATTTTATTTTTTTCTCTCTGACCCCTATTTTAGACAAATCTAAGGGAAAAAGCCTTGACAATAGAACATGGATTGCTGTGTCCGACTGCAGTACTGGAGCTGCTTTTTAACTCAGGACTTCAGCCCCTCGGTAGACGTGTGTTTCCAGAGCCTGCTGGATCTCCCAGGGCTACCGCTCAAGTTCAAGGACCAACAAGGGCAGTGGAGGTGCTGCACTGCCTGCGGTCAAGGCCAGCAAGGCGGAGTGGATGCCTCAGAACGGACGAGATAATGTGAACTAGCTGGAATTTTTTATTCTTGTGAATATGTACATAGGGCAGCACTAGCGACATTGCAGTCTGCTTCTGCACCTTATCTTAAAGCACTTACAGATAGGCCTTCTTGTGATCTTGCTCTATTTCACAGCACATTCTCTGCCCATTACCTAGCCTCTCCTCCCATCCCATCCCATCCCATCCCATCCCAACCCTTTCCTTCCCATCCCATCCCATCCCATCCCATCCCTTCCCATCCCTTCCCATCCCATCCCATCCCTTCCCCATCCCAACCCATCCCTTCCGATCCCATCCCTTCCCATCCCTTCCCATCTTGCTCTTTTCCTACTTTTCCTTCCCTCAAAGCTTCCATTCCACATCCGGAGGAGAAGAAGGAAATGCACTTCTCTACAGATGTCCCATTTTAAGACTGCTTTAAAAAAAATCCTTCTAATCTGCTATGCTTGAATGCCACGCGGTACAAAGGAAAAAACTATCATGGAAATATTATGCAAATTCCCAGATTTGAAGACAAAAATACTCTAATTCTAACCAGAACAAGCTTTTTTATTTTTTATACAGGGGAATATTTTATTCAAGGTAAAATTCTAAATAAAATATAATTGTTTTTTATCTTTTCTACAGCAAATTTATAATTTTAAGATTCCTTTTCTTGTTTATCAGCAGTTGTTATTACATCCTTGTGGCACATTTTTTTTTTTTTTAATTTTGTAAAGGTGAAAAAAGCTTTTATGAGCTCATGTAGCAATCAGATTATCCTGTGGATTGATAATAAATGAATATGATATATAGTTAAATTTTTAATGGGCATCACTCCTGGCTTTGTCTGTGTCTGCTTTAAAAGAGCACAATCACGGAATAGGACTGACAAAGAAGTATTGTTGCTTCCTGGGGACCAAAACGTTTTCCCTTGTTGACCACAAGAAACCCTGGAGGTTCCTACCGTGAGGCTGCAGATGAGGCTTCTCTTGAGTGCTCACCTGAGCAGGGCCTGTGCTGAGTGTTTTGCATGAGTTCCCTTCTTCATTCATCACGGCGATGCTATGGAACGGGCATCCATTTCCATTCCATGTGGAGGAAATGAAGACTTAACGTGAAGAGGCCTTTACTCAGCTCACAAAGGCACCAAGAAGCAAGGGCACAGGTTGAGCCCAGGTCTCTGTGCTGTGAAGGGGTCTGTTTCTCTTGTAAGCATATGCAAACATCGGCATTCCTTTGCTTGGGAGCATTCCCTGTGGAGGAGGGAGTATTTGAGCCACTCCACTGTTTTCCTTCTTTGCTGTGAGTAAGGGTCACCCCCCTCCACGTCTTTCCTGCATTCATCCTTAGGTTTACACGTACCACTGACGTTCTGTGTTTATGTCACATAGAGGGGTGCATGGATAGGGCATTTTCCATAACAGGAAATATGTGTTGGGTTCCGATTCTATGTCCATCACTCTTCTTTCTAGGACCTGAGGCCTTGCACATAGGCCCTGCCCTCAAAACTTGGGGTATGGGCCGGGCACGGTGGCTCAAGCCTGTAATCCCAGCACTTTGGGAGGCCAAGGCGGGTGGATCACGAGGTCAAGAGATCGAGACCATCCTGGTCAACACGGTGAAACCCCGTCTCTACTAAAAAAAAAAATACAAAAAATTAGCTGGGCATGGTGGCGCGTGCCTGTAATCCCAGCTACTCAGGAGGCTGAGGCAGGAGAATTGCCTGAACCCAGGAGGCGGAGGTTGCGGTGAGCCGAGATCGCGCCATTGCACTCCAGCCTGGGTAACAAGAGCGAAACTCTGTCCCAAAAAAAAAAAAAAAAACTTGGGGTCTGTCTTGTGGAATAAAAGGGGTGATTCCAAGAGCACCAGTCTTTCTCATCCGCTTGGTGTGGAAGGTGTGGACTTGACCTTGAGAAAGTGCAGCACTGACCTCCCCTGTATCCCCGATATCTTATTCTGTAAAATCAGAATATGAAAACTCAGCTGCCCGCCTACTCCCTCTGGGGCGTTGTGGAAGAGATTGCTAAGTTAATATTTGAAGAGGTTCCTTGAATGAAAGGACAAAGGGCTATTTTTATGCCTATCTCCATGTGTGGCTGCAGATAAAATTAACGGTCATAAAGTTATCCAGCCCTGCATGGAAATCAACTGAAGCATTTTCCTGTGGAAATGCGGCCCGCGGAGGCAGGGCTGCTCCTGGGAGGAGGCCTCCCTTGGCTGGCTGGCCCAGTTTCTTCGTGGAAGGGGAGTTATTGGGAGGAAAGGGGTGCTCCCTGGCTCCTTGGCACCCTGCTTTTCAGTTAAGACCTGCTCTTCCCCTAGGTCCTAAGTGGAGGAGTTCAGTTCTTTGAGACTTCTATCTAAAACCTTTTACTGAGTCATCTGTTTTTAAATAACAAAGCAATAACAAAGCAGTGACGGAAGGTCGCCCTGAGTCCATGGCCTGGTTATCAGAGGGTTTAAGGGAGCTCAGGCCTCCTCCCCCTTCCTTCCTCCTAGCACAGGCTCGGGGCTTCTTCCTGCATCGCAGGTCCCAAATGCCAATCCCGCTGCCCTCCCCTGCTTCTGTAGTATAATCAGACTTCCAGAACCCCATCACGTGGAAGGAAATTCACGATTTTGAAATGCACCATTTAAGTACCAGAGATGATATTCCATTGCTAGTAAGGCCATGAAAACAGAATCATGTTTAAAATACTTCTGAGAAAGCCTGTATTGTTTCTAAGCGATACTTGCCAGCAATGCAGGAAAACAAGCCAGTCTCAGGATGCCTGTGCTTGACATGAGGGAAAAAGCAAAGGTGATGGGGCAGCTCATGGACTCAAGTCTCTGACCTTGTCGTCACTTAGAGGAAGCGCCAGGGACACATGCTTTTGGTTGGTGTTTGTGTGAACTGATACGCTTTTATGATGGGCTTGGGGGTGTGAGTGTGCACGTGTGCATTTAATGGCAAGTTCAAGTTCAGTGTAACTGCCTTTGAAATAATAGTTTCCATTCTCTGCAGCCAGTACCCGGGTCACGCCCCTGATAACAGGCTCACTGCACAGCTGTGCACTGTGAATTCCGGGACAGGTACTTCTGCCCCGCCTTGAGGTTGCAAGCACCCAGCACATTCACACACCTTGACGAAGGGGGCTTCTGGAATGCCATTTGCATACCTAAATAAATCCACCCTCAGCCGTACTGTTTTGTCCGTGTTTTGATGAACCACGGCCAAAGTGGTATTTAGTCTGTTTAAAAGGATTTGTAAAAAAGAAGAAATATACATGGCTATGGAATACAAATTCTTTGGACATCGAAACCCTAAAACAATATCCTTTCCACACCCAAATGCAAAGTGTACCATCCTATCGTGTAACCACTACTGAGACAGAGCTTTTAGAGGTGAAGAAGATGAGTGACTTGGTTTCAGGAGTCTGAGTTTTCAAGCTTGTGCCTTTGGAAGTATTTTGCACGTGAATGAAAAGGCGGTAAGCCACAAATGGCCTCCTGCTCCTAATGCAGAGAGAGGGAACATGAGACTTTGCTTCTCTTTGAGGCCACTCCGTAACCTTGAATTCATTAGGTTTTAAAAGTCCCCTGCTATTGTAGCTTTGGACAAATAAGACCAGATAAAAGGTGAAAAAAAAAAACAACCCCACTATTCTACCAGATTTCTCTCGATAAAAGACAAAAGCTAGGGAAAGGTTTACACACAGGTAGCCAAGGAGAGTTCCTGGCAATCGGGGGTCAAACGGCTAATGTCTGAGTGCCAGTGTCGGTTTGGAGCAGAAACTGGTTTTTACGTGGTGCTGTTCAGCCGCCTACTTCACCCTGAAACTCCATCCTGGAGCCGTCCTGGGGCCAGTGTGATCAGAGACTGTAGGACATGACCCTGACTTCCCCCTGTCCCCAGGCTGCAGTGGACCCCTCCCAAGGGGATTCCAGTTGGGTGTTTCTGCCTCCCAGGACACTGTCAGCTTCTTGAGGCTGTTTCTCCATCTCATTTGCACCTCAATATGTGAATCAAGGCTGGGTACTACTAGGCTGTCATCCCAGGATCTCCTCCTCCCCTGAACTCCACCATCCCGGTGTCAAGAGAACAGGGCTGGGACCCTTGGCTTTGCCCCCTTAGGAATGTGTCCAACCACAGGCCTGGGGAGGAGAGCCTGGCTGTGCGAAGCTTCAGGTCAGGAGATGCAGGAAGTTGATAGGGGTGGGGGGAGATGCTTTTTCCTGAGGCTGCCTGGCCTCTGGTCCTCACTGGCGCCTCGGGACACTGATACCATCCCCATTCTCTGGGCCTGGGCATCACTGGTCCTGCTGTGCAGACAAATGAGGGTTTTGTAGAGGTTTTCTTCTGTGGCCACGGGAACAACAGGTGCAGAGGCACTGTGTCTCTGCTTCTGAAAATAGTGCCTGGAAGGAAGGAAGTGGTCAGGACTAATAGCTGGTTTTAGCAAAAATGTGAAGTCTGTCCAAGAACCTGAGTTGTGCTGTGGGAGGACCAAGATGTAGCACATTTTGGAGTTCACGTGGTCTGAAAAGAACATGTTCTGGAATCTGACCAAGTTTCTTCAGAAGAAACGCAGTGTGTGTGCTTCTGTTCCTGTAAGCACACTGCCCTTCGGCGGTTTAGTCAGTTTCCCCACATCTGCTTTATAAACACGTTCAGAGATGTCGTGTGCTGGGATTGCGCAACTGCTGCCCAGGTTAACCCCTTACATGCGTGGCTGGAGAAACACCAATATCACGGGCAACAGCCTCTGCCACGGAAACAGTTCATTTTAAAGACACAACCGTTTTTTGCAGGTGCAAACAAATTCCAGGGCGATAGCATCTTTAAGTTTCACTTTTGGTTGAGGAGCACATTTTAAAAGCAAAACACCCAAACATCTCTTCACGTGACTTATCAGGGAGAAGGTATCCAAAATGTTCCAGCAGCTTGGATCATGTATCTGAGAATATTCTTATTCTCCAAATTTTCTCCAGTGTGCCGGTTCAAAGGCGTTGACGTTTCGAATCCACACGTTGTACCGGAACTCACTGCCTGAAGTTTCAGGATAATGTTAGCAGCGAGATGGGAGTGAGTTCCTTAACGGCAGGAAGGTGATGACTAAGGCTTTATTCATCCCCAGAATTAACATTGATCTATATTCTCTGCAGAGAATATAGATGAATCTTCCTGTCTCCCAAAGAGACTCCCCAGTGCTGTGAATCTAGAGCACATTTTTATGATGCAGTATCTTTTCTCTGGGAAGCCCATGTTTTTAATGTAACTGAGCTGCAGAAAAGATGTCACAGGCTCAGGTCTAAAATATTCAGGGTACAAGCAACAAAAGTTTTTTTTTTTGAGACAGAGTCTCACTCCATCACCAGGCGCCAGGCTGCAGTGCAGTGGTGTGACCTCAGCTCACTGCAACCTCCGCATCCTGCATTCAGGCAATTCTCCTGCCTCAGCCTCCCGAGTAGCTGGGACAACAGGCGCGCGCCACCATGCCCAGCTAATTTTTTTGTATTTTTAGTAGAGACGGAGTTTCACCATGTTGGCCAGGATGGTCTCGATCTCTTGACCTCATGATCCGCCTGCCTCGGCCTCCCAAAGTGCAACAGAAGTTTTAGTAAAAAACAGCAAATGCAGTCCAAAGCCATTGCTTGGATTTTACCTGGTGGTTCCAGGGATCCTGCGCATCCCTGGGAAGGAGGCCACTTTTATTTGCAAAATTGATCTAAAGTAATACAATGCCAGTGCCTTTCTCAGCAACGAACATATTTAATTAGGGTAACCAATCACATTTGTTTGCCCAGAACTGAGGGGATTCTCGGGAAGTGGGACTTTTAGTGCTAAAACCAGGAAAGTCTCAGGCAAATGGGGAGGGGATGTCACCTAAATGTAGTGCTGAGTTACACAGCACAAATGACATTTTGTGTTTTTGGAGGATTTTTAAAACCCAGGTAAATGTTTCATGTGGAGGTATTATTGAGGATAACACCTTATTGATGAGCCTATTAATGCATTAATTAAATGTGTTTTGTTAAGAAAAGTAGATTTTGTTCATTCAACCCTGTGTACTGAATTCCCGCTATTTTCTAGTACTGTTCTAAACTCAGAGTTGTTACAGAAGTGAAGAAAACAAGTCTTTGTTCTAATGGAGCTTAAATTCTAGTAAGGTGGACAACCAACAAGTAATAAAAATCATCTTTGGGTGACAGTCAATGCTATGAAGAAAAAGGATGTGGAGCGATGAAGACACTCACATCTTTCATTTTAGAGCTGAAAGGATTGATTGCAGGGTTGGTGGTTGTGAAAACTAGCAGTTAGAGAGGGAAAGAAGGAAAATAGCATATATCAGTGGGGCTCAGTTTCAGGAAACCAAAACCACGCCAGCTATTTTAAGCAGAAAGGCATTGTCTAGAGAGAAGCAGGTGTTTACAACGTTGTTGGGAAGGCTGGAGGGGCCGGCTGGCGGGTATTCCCACACCTGCCACCACTGTAAAGGCAGGAAATCAGGAGTCTGTTGCTGGAAATAGTGACTGAAGACACGTTGCTTTAGCCGAAATCTGTTCATTAGAAAGTTCTGTCACCACCACTTTGACTGTCTCTCGACACCCTTGAAATCGGTGGCTGAGCTTTGAGACAGGGCTTCAGAAAGCCTCAGTGTTGCCACAATCATGCCCGTGGTTACAGCCAATCAGTAGGAAATGGCTTCTGCCTCCATTCTGACTTCCAAATCTTTGCCAAGTGTGTGTAATTGGTTGAACCTAATTCACAGTTAGAACCCCAGCTGCAAACAAGACTGGAAAATGGCTCTCAGAGTTCCTGCCTCTGCAGTAGAGGAAGGCACTCCAGAAGGAGGTGAGGGTGGGTGCTGAGCGCCTCCTCGGGACGTCCGTCACGCCTCAGGAAACCTGCCAGGGATACCAGAGGGAGTGAAAAATCCAAGGTAAGACTATCCAGAGGATGAAATCTGCATCCCACGCGTGCCAGTGTAGACGGGAAAGCAACCTATGTAAGTAGGAAGAGAATACGTTTTTGAAATCAGATAAACCTGGGTTCAGTCTGCTCTTGTTCGCTGATGACTTTGGGCAGATCTCTTTGTATCTACGAGAAAAAGTTTCTTCACATATGAAATGGGGGTATTAACACCTTACTTGCAAGGTGAGCATTAGATAATGCTATTAAAGCATGAAGTATATTGTAGGCATTCAGTCATGTCAGCCATACCATCTGCATATAAAATAGCTAAGATCCATACTTTGGAGCACTGATTCCAAACGACCCATCCTCTCCTGGACTTACATTAATTCAAGATTTGACCACTGAGGATCTCAGAGCTCAGACATAGGACACCAATTTCTATATCACTAAAATTAGTCTTTCCTTCTCTGACCTATCCTTTTCTGAGCAAGCCTAATTCTGTTGCCGTGTGGCTTAGAAGGAGCTGAGAATTTATTCCTTTCTGGTAGAAGTTGAAGGGGATATGCACCTGTGGCAGTTAATATTTCATTTTCGTTTTTCGAGACAGGTCTTGTTCTGTCACCCAGGCTGGAGTGCAGGCTTACCTCCTGGGCTGCAGCCATCTTCCCGCCTCAGCCTCCTGAGTAGTAGCTGGAATACGGGGGCATGCCACCATGCCCAGCTTACTTTTTTGGTGTTTTCTGTAAAGACAGAGTTTCATCTTGTGGCTCAGACTTATCTCAAACTCCTGAGCTCAAGTGATCCACCTGCCTCAGCCTCACAAAGTGCTGGGATTGTAGGTGTGAGCCACCATGTCTGGCCAATTTTATTGTGTAAACAATATAGAGTCATATAAACTTTTTAAGCGTTATAAAGCCACGAGGTGGAATTACATTAACTTTTGATGACTGAAGTGATTCTAATTGGCTTCATTCTGGCCATTGATACAGTTTCCCTTATGGACCACTTTGCTTTATAATTCCCACTAGATCCTGGGATTCACGACATTTTGACCCAGCAATTTTGAAACTGGGAATATTTCAACATATTCATAAAACAGAGCCACGAACATGCTTTTGTGCCTTCTTGCTATCTTTCTACCCTATGCTGCAATCTTACCCACACTCAGGACGAGATGAGAGAGCTTGCACGGCAGGTGCTTTGTCAGAGCCTCACCTGTGCCAGGTGTGAGGGCAGGGCCATGCCTTCTGTGTTACCTGTTTGCATAAATAGATTAGCATAGGGGCTGAGGAGACTCCTGGGAAAAGAACTAGAAGAGCATGCAGGGAATGGATTCCAGGAAAAGAATCTAGCCAGAGTGACACGCTGGGGCCAGCTAGACTCTGAAGGTGGTAGGAGCTGTTCTTGGTACAGCGTCTTGACTGGTCCCTGAACCCGTGAAGACACCTGCCTGCTTCAAGGGGTGTGTATACCTTGAAGAGAGAATGGCTGGGGATGTAAAACTGGCACTTCAGGTCCCAGTCACTCCTTGTACTAGCCCATTTTCATACTGCTATAAAGAAATACCCAAGACTGGGTAGTTTATAGAGGAAAGAGGCTTACACAGTTCCACATGGTTGGGGAAGCCCTGGGAAACTTACAATCACGGCAGAAGGGGAAGCAGGCATGTCTTACATGGCGGCAGACGAGAGAAGCCTGTGAAGACAGAACTGCCAAACACGTATCAAACCATCAGCTCTTGTGAGAACTCACTATCTCGAAAACGGCATGGAGAAACCAACCCCCACGATCTAATCACCTCCCACCAGGTCCCTTCCTCAACAGTGGGGATTATAGGGATTACAGTTTGAGATGAGATTTGGATGGAGACGCAGAGCCAAACCATATCACTCCTGTTAAGCAGAGTTTTCCCCAGCTATTTCTTAGTGGCCTGAGCCTGGGTGGCAAATCAAGCAGAAGATGAGAACTTCCCCAGTAATGACAGAGGCAAGTGGCCCAGTAAAAGTTCCCAGACATTCTGGAGTAGAGCTGCATCAGTAGATGCTATGGTCTGAATGTTTATGTCCCGTCAAAATCCGTATGTTGAGACCCAATCTCAAATGCAATAGTATTAAGAGCTGGGGCCCTTGGGAGATGACTAGGTCATGACGACTCTGCCCTTATGAATGGGTTAATGTCCTTATGAAAAAGGCCTGAGGAAGCTTGTTTGCCCCTTCTACCATGTGAGGATACATAGGAGGTGCCATTTATGAGGAACAGGTCCACCCTAGACACTGAATCTGCCGATGCCTTGATCTTGGACCTCCCAGCCACCAGAACTGTGAGAAATAAATTTCTATTGTTTATAAATTACCAAGTCTGAGGTATTTTGTCATAGCAGCCCAAACTGACAAAGACAGTAGGGAAAGCAGAAGTCTTAGCTAAGGAACGAAAATTTGCCTAAAAACAGCAAGGCAGTACGTAGGCCACTGGCCAGGGCAGTGGCAGCTCCAGGGCTAGGGATGGCAGAAGTGTACTCAGTGGATTGACACATAATGGCAGAGAACCTCAGATACTAAAGGTGGAAGGGACCTCAAAAGTGGTAGTGGAGGCTGGGTGGCTCACACCTGTTACCTTAGTACATTGGGAGGCCAAGGTGCGTGGATCACCTGAGGTCAGGAGTTCGAGATCAGCCTGGCCAACATGATGAAACCCTGTTTCTACTAAAAATACAACAATTACTTGGGTGTGGTGGCGGGCACCTGTAATCCCAGCTACTCGGGAGGCTGAGGCAGGAGGATCGCTTGGACCCAGCAGGCAGATGTTGCACTGAGCTGAGATTACACCATCGCACTCCAGCCTGGGCAATAGAGTGAGACTTTGTCTCAAAAAAAAAAATGGTAGTGTCAGGGGGTGCTGCTGTTGAATTCCTGAGATTTCATAGGCTGGGCTTTCAAGGTTAGGACTTGAACGTTTAGGACAGCTCATATAGCAGTAATATGACATCATGTGTACCCACAGGTTGGGAAGCCCTGGGGCATTCAAATTACAATTGGATAATAAAAACTGAGTTTTTTCCTTGTGATGTGACCACTATGATATAAAAATGTATCTCCTTCATTTCATCAAGAAATTCTCTAAGTTCCCCCCCAACTTGTTTTCATCTTCCTCTTCATTGCCAACTCTGTAAGAAATATCACCCCTTTTCTCTGAATCTGATTCTCCTCCAAGAACCAATGCTTCTCTGAGGCTGTCACCTTTGCTCACATCAAAGCCCCCACACCGAATAAATACCGTCCTTACACGCCCTTCCAGAGACTCCCCTAATGAATGAGTTTACGCAGCAGAAGACAACGAGAATCTTCAGCAAAAGGACTGTCGATGAAAATTCGCTGTATTTGATTACGTAGCCAAGACTAAAACAGGGAACATGGTTGGAATAAGTAAATATGACATGTTATCACAAAGTAGAAAGAATGCAACTAAATAATATAGAAGAGGCAAAGTAAAATCATATCATTTGCAATTTTATAGGCATTGGGTGTGAGTCAAATGATACCACTCAAAATGAAGAGAACAGACAGTAAAAATTGAAGAAAAAAAGGACAAAGTTATCATAAAAGATATCAATTCAGAGGGATTAAAATATTTCTGCACAAAACAACTATGGCAAAATCTTACTGATTCAGTATTATGCCTATGAAAATTATTCAGTTCAGTGATCTGGAGAAGAGAGTAAAGAAATGTTTACACATCAGAATCTGTGGAGGGGAGAATGTGTGTCTAGAAAGAAAATGATATTTGGTCTCATTGCTTTATTTTTAATCATAATATTTCATCTATTTTGAATTTTATAAAAATGACAATAGCGTATGTGAAGAGAAAATGGATTCAAATAGGTTGATAAAAAGAAAATGGATCCAAAAAGGTTAAGAAACAGTAATCCAAGAAAGCTTCCAGAATAATTGCAGCCACCTGATTTTGAACCTTCTCACAAAACCTTTAAATTCAACAGGAGCACCAGATAATCACCTATGGTCCATGCCTTCAGCATTAGTAGAAGACACAGGATACCCCAAATTTTAAGTTACCAATAAACAGAGAAACACACATCATATTCCAAATGAACTCCCATCACTTGCCACTGTAAGCTGGGTACAGAGAGTGGGAGAAAGAAGACTTAAAATCCCAGGAGAAATGAGTCAAGAGTCAGGGAAAACTTAGATAGATATAGCATAAACAAAATCACCTCCAGAAAGCAAACGTTTCATTTTGGAAATGAAACATTCACAGCAGTTAAAGGGAAGGGGATTGAAAATGAGCAGAACCAGGAGTAGCAGCTTCAAAGATGCATTGCTTCTTGGGGAGAACAGATAAACTAAGAAAGAGTAGTGCCCCTTCGAGACTTGTCAGCGATGAGAAAGAAGAAACTAAGAGGGGACAATGGAGGATCTTGCAGAAATTAGAGAGAAATAAGACATAATGACCCATTACCCCATTACTATCCCCTTCTGCACTGCACTGAGAAGAGAGGATATTCTTGAATTAGGAACGTGTCCAAAAAAGTTTAAAATAAATTTTAAAAATCAACCTAAGTCCATTAAGAGCTACTATTAGAAGAAACACACACACATGCACACACACGCACATACACGCACATACACACACACACACACACACAGACACACAAATGAGAATCATTACAGTTTAACTGATGAGAATTCTTAACCAAAACCAACAAAAGAGCAGAAGAAAACTGTAACCCAACATTCCAAACTGAATTAATTATCTTCAAACAGTGGGCTGTATTTAGAGAAGAAAAACTCAGAATCAGAAATTTTATAACTAAAGCCATCATGGGCACAAAATTGGAAAACCTGCAATGAGTTGATTGAGCTATGGAATGAAGTTGAAGAAAAATACAAAAGCATTTCAAAAATGAAGTCTAGATTACAAGGTACTGAAGGATAATCAATTTGAACATTGAACAATTTCAACATTGAAAAGTGGCAGTAAAATAACCAAGAGAATAAAGAAAGATGTAAAAAGGGTTAGACACAAGTGATTGGAATGGAGGATTGGCAAATAAGATCGAACATATATATAATAGGAGCTCCTGGAGAAGAAAAACAAAGCAATGGAATAGAACTATAATTCACTTTCCAGAAAGAAGAGAAAATATAATTTATGTATTGAGGAGGCCCACTGTGTGTCTAGAAAAACTGACCTGAGATATTTTTAGTAAACTAGGAGGCTTTAAAGACACACACACATACACACACACACACACACACACACAGAGAGAGAGAGAGAGAGAAAGAGAGAGAGAATCCAGAATCTTCAGGGCCTGTGTTAGTTTCCTGTGGTTAGTTTTAAGCCACCACAAACTTGATGGCTTAAAACAACAGAAATGTATTATTTCGTAGTTCTGGAGGCCAGAAGTCCAAAATCAAAGTGTCAGCAGGGCTATGTCCCCTCCAAAGGCTCCAGGGGAGGATCCCTCCTTGCCTTTTCCAGCTGCCAGTGGCTCCAGGTGTTACTCTGGTTTGTGAGTGCATGACTCCAAACTCCACCTCTGTCTTCACATGTAGTTTTCCTCTTTACCCCTGTCTTTTTCCCCTGCTGTCTCTCTCAAATTCCCCCTGCATCTTTCCCTTAAAGAAATACTTGTTGAAATTAGGGCCCACCTGGAAATCTATGATGATCTCATCTCAACATCCTTAACTTAATGACATCTGCAGACAATGGTTTATCAAATAAGATAAGATTCACATGTTGTAGGGACTCAGACATAAACATATCTTTTTGAGGCCATTATTCAATCTACTACAGGGCCTTCAGGCAAAGTGCTCAAATTACCTATAAGGGTAAGAATACTGAACTGGCATCAGACTTCTCATAAGCAACATACAAAGCAAGTCAATAATGGAACAACCTTTTAAAGGACTTATGAACAGAGTGTGAGCCAATGTTTTAATATCCAGCTAAGCTCTTTCAAGTATTAAGATTAAAGTAAGACAATTTCAGCATGCAATAACTCAGGGATACTGTACACATGTACAGTAGGACTCTCCTAGAGGATGAGCTTTGTTTGAGCAAAACCAGAAAATTTTCAGCAAAAGGACTGGTTGTGAAAATGTATTTTGTGATTAATATGGTCTGGCTCTGTGTTCCACCCAAATCTCATCTTGAATTGTAATCCAAATTGTAATCCCCACGTTTGGGGAAGGACCTCCTGGCAGGTGATTAGGTCATGGGGATGGTTCCCCCATGCTGTTCTTGTGATAGTGAGTTCTGATGAGCTTTGATGCTTTTATAAGGGGCTTTTCTAACTTTGCTTGGCACTTCTTTCTCCTGCCACCATGTGAAGAAGGATGTGTTTGCTTCCCCTTCCGCCATGATTGTAAGTTTTCTGAGGCCTCCCCAGCCATGTGGAACTGTGAGTTAATTAGACTTCTTTCCTTCAAAAATTACCCAGTCTCAGATATTTCTTCGTAACAGTGTGAAAATGAACTAATATAGTGGTGTGTATTGCAAGGTGAGAATTTAGTATTTTTAATTTTGTAGCTAAAACACGGGTGAGGACATGGATTAAAGAGTATTATATATATATATATTATGTGTTCTAAAAAGCAAAAATTATGCAATCAAAATGAAAATAGAGGGGAAGAGAGAAAAAGAGGAGAAAGTAGAGAAGTAGAATAGTTACACAGATAATGGGTGAAGGAGAAGAGTATAAATGGTCATACCATAGAGTAGACTTTTCAGTAAGAAGAATAGGAAATTAAAACAGATTAAAATCAAATAAATATAAAGGGCAACCACTGGAACAAACAAACATTTTGAAATGCCAAAAGAAATGAAAAAAATAAATAGCAAATAAAATATGCCAATTAAAGAAATACGGTTATGTCACATGCAGTAATTATAAAATAATATGACACTTGAGACCAAATATATGAGTCATACCAATAAATGGATTGGCCTTTACTGGTTTATTCTCTTTTCTTGTTGTAGTGATAAATAAGCCAATTCTCAAATTGGCCCACAAGGCAAAATCTGACACCATGCAATATTTAATAAACATATCTCAAACATGGTAATTCAAAAGGCCAAAAATTTAACAAAACTGGCAAAGATATACCAGAAAATTAAAAAAAATAAGAAGGTAGGTTAGTTATTCTTATATCAGATGAGTTAATGCAGGCCAAAAAGCCTTAAATGAGACAATGAAATATACTATGCAATACTGAAAACCAGGTTTCACAGTGGATGTACAATAATTATGAATATCTATGCACCAAATAACACAGCAACCACCAATATAAAACAGAAATCACACAAGGTGAGAATAGAAATAGAACGTTAAACACATTAATAATAGGAGATTTTAACATCCCAGCCAGTACAAGACAGAATGAATGGGAAGAAAATCAAGTTGTTTAAATAACTTAATAATAAAGTAGACCTTACGCATAGTCAACATTATGCCCTAATAATAGAGAATGTATTTTCTTTTCAAATATACATGGATCATTTTGAAAAATTGGTCATACAAGTCCAGGTATGGTGGCTTACATCTATAATCCCAGTACTTTGGGAGGCCAAAGCGGGAGGATCACTTAAGCCTAGGAGTTCAAGACTGCCAACATAGTGGGACACTGTCTATACAAAAAAATACAAAATTAAGCCAGGTGTGGTGGTGTGCATCTGTAGTCCCAGCTACCTGGGAGGCTGAGGTAGGAGTGTAGCTTGAGCCCGGGGGTTGATATGCAGTGATCTGTGATCATGCATTGCATGATTAGCCTGGGCAGCAGAGTGAGACCCTATCTTAAAAATAAAATTGGTCATATATTTGCATTATTGTTGCATTAGATTAACCTGGATAGACTTGGTAGACCTCTGCTTTTACTCCAGCTTCTGCCGTGGTCCTTTCTAGTATAGCATGAGATGCATGTGCAGTAAAAACAGTTCTCACTTCAATGTGTGATTAAATCCAAAAGCTGACAAGTGACACTGTTCTTTTCCCTGACCTTTTCCAGACACAACATAACGAATATCTCCTTTTTAAGCCCAGGATGTGGGATGATTGCACGTAAAATGTGCTTTCAGATACAAGTGTCAAGGGAGAGATAGCTCCTTCAAGTCTGCAGGCCTAGTTGGAGAGGTATTAATATTTGATGCCTCTGCTCCTGCAAGCCATTTGGTGTGCCAGTCACTTGGGCTGTGTGTTCTGTGCTATGGCCTGTGAGATGTATGATGTCATCACATGGCTATGCGGCAGGGTCAGTGGGAAACATGAGAAATGATAGGTTAGTTGCATATGAAATACGTGCATTAAAGAAAAGCTGAGCAGTTCTTCCACAGAGCATACACAAAGTCCTGCTGCTGAACTACAACGGTTTTGTCGTTTTTTATAAAGCATATGTGATGGTTAATACTGAGTGTCGACCTGATTGGATTGAAGGATGCAAAGTATTGACTCTGGGTGTGTCTGTGAGGGTGTTGCCAAAGAAGATTAACATTTGAGTCAGTGGGCTGGGAAAGGCAGACCCACCCTTCATCTGGGTGGGCACCATCTAATCAGCTGCCAGCGTGGCCAGGATAAAAGCAGGCAGAAAAACCTGAAATGACTAGACTGGCTTAGCCTCCCAGCATACATCTTTCTGCTGCGCTAGATGCTTCTTGCCCTGGAACATCGGACTCCAAGTTCTTCATCTTTGGGACTTGGACTGGCTTCCTTGCTCCTCAGCTTACAGATAGCCTATTGTGGGATGCTGTGATTATGTAAGTTAATACTCCTTAATAAACTCCCCTTCATACAGCTAGTGCTCGACTTACGACCACAATTGGTTCAGACAGACTGGTCGTAACACGATTTGGTCATAAGTTGAGTAGGCTATATGTACAGTACTGTGAAATGATGTTATAAAAATCTTTAAGTCATATTTTATCATAATTTTCTTTCATTATTGTTATATATCATAATTTTCTTTGTTCATTTTATGCCATTTGTATCATCTCTACACCATTTTGTTTCTTATTTTTACATTCATCAGGTTTAAGTAAAACACTGCATTGCCAGTACAACTGTTTTAATATTTGCAAATCATACAAAATTACAAAATACAGGTGCATACAAAAATACAAAATACAGGTGTAAAAAATACCACAGGAAACATTTTCCCAATTGCAAAACATATCAAAATATATAAACAGGTACGAAACATTTTATTGGCCGCTGGTGCTTGGCTGTGGATCGTTGATGTCGTCATCTGAGGCAGCAGTTGGGGTTACCGGAGTTGGTTTTTTCATAAACATGGTGAGCTTTGTCTGAATTGTATGTTTCTTTTTTTCTTCATAAATTTCATGATACGGACAAAACACATTGTGCGCCAGCCATTCAATCCTTGCAAATCGTTCGATGTTTGGGTCCATTGCTTCGAAATGTATAAGAAGTTTATTGGGAGGGGTTTGATGAACACAAATTGCTGTACCGAGTCTGGGATAACAGTTGAAATGGTGCACGCGGAGATGGTAGTGCTGCCGGAAGCTGGTC
>NW_022436979.1:17792181-17837181 GCF_009761245.1 Sapajus apella | reverse complement strand
CTCACGGCACTCCAACCAGCAATGCTGGAGAGCTCAGGTCTTGGCATCCTCATTGACACCTGGTATTGCCAGTTCTTTCTTTTTAAAGTTAGCCGTTCTCATAGGTGTTTGTATTTTCAATTTACACGTCCCTAATTACTCATGATGTTGATCTTTCCATGTTTAACAGGGCTGAAACCAAGTTAAACAGATTACTGCAGCACAACTCAGCTTTTTTGGATTGCCTGATGAGCAGATAGTTGGGAATTCTTTTTCCATGGTCAAGTAAAGATTACAAGGTTAGAATTTCGGTAAAGATATTTTGGCAAATACTGACCCACGTGATTGAAGGGGTCCAGAATATGCCACCCCAACTATGCCACTTTGACGTATGGTTTATTTTGGGCTGAAAACAATTGAAAATCAGCGGATGCAGGATGAATCCTCTGCTCTCTCTCTTTCTGCCTGAAACCAGGGCATAACATTCCTTTTGTGGAAGGTGTTCCTTGACTCTCACACCAGGAAGTGTAGAGCAGCTCTTACCATCAAAGATGGATGGCCAGCATGGAGATGAGTCTGCATGAACAAGCTATTTAAAGCAAGTTTCTTCCATTAATCTCCCCCATGTATTTTCTAGCCACGTTCCCAGAATTTATCATCCCTTTCCTTTGTTAAAATGGTATATAAGTTGGTCAGGAATGGACAGCCTGCAGAACTGTGAGCCTAATACACCTCTTTTCTTTGTAAATATCCAGTTTCAGGTATTCCTTTATAGCAACAAGAATAGACTAAGACAATATCTTTCTATCATCTATCATCTGTATCTCCCCCTTCCACTTCTGTGACAGGAGACTTGTCACCTGGTCCTGTCCTCTACCCAAGCCTCTGTGACCATCCTCCACTCAAATCTTCCCAACAGTAACCCCAAGTGGGCTTGAGTCCTTGTCACCCGACTTGCACTTGTTTTGTTACCTATGCTTCAGAATTGTACTTAACATAGAACCAAGTACAGTGTGATCTGGACTGCCCTAGTTCACATAATGCCTTTGAGAAGTGGCAGTGAGCGACCGCTTCTGCCAGGTGCACACAGCCCCACACCAGTGCTCGGGGTCTGGGCGGTGGGGGACAGGCTAGGTTGCAGCCCTGTCTTACCTCATCAGGGTATAGCCAAGCCAGGTCCTGAGGGCATGGCCTCTGGCTGGATTATTGAGAGACCTTGCACACTTTCACAGCTATTTGTCTTATCTTTATGACTGTCTCCCAAAGGTTCCTTTTATGGGAGCTCAATGGAAGGTCTCTCAGGGCTGCCCATCCTGACTTTCCGGTCACACAACAAATGGCCCTCCCAAGGGTCACATCTCCACTAGACACCTGGCCTCCTCTAGACTCCACCATTGCTACAAGCCTGAGGCAAGAGCCTGAAAGCATCCACATGGGCCCGGCTTTCACTAATTCATCACAGCCTGGCTGTGACCACACCGTAATGTTTAACAGGCTTTCATCAAAGGTTGAAACCTAAAGGAAGAGACATAAAACGACACAGCGGTGTTCCGGCTACACAATAACTCACAAAGACACGATATTAATATATTTCCCAAAGTCTGGTTTCAAAAAGTCTTAGGATGCAGCATTATACGTGGGCTTGCTGTGACAAACACAGATGCTCCCAGACTTACGATGGGGTCCCATTCAGACAAACTTGTAATCATCACAGCTTAGCTCGCCTCCCTTACGCATGCTCAGGCCACCTACGTCAACCTCAGCTTGGCAAAATCACCCCAACAACACAGGACAACGTAGAGTATCAGTCATTCACCCTGATGATTGCGGCGGAGCGGGAGCTGCACTTCACTGCTGGTGCCCAGCATGGAGAGGGAGTATTAAACCGCATATCATGAGCCTGGGAAAAGAGCAAATGGCAAAATTCATTCCAAGTATGGTTTCTATTGAGTGCGTGTCACTTTTGCATCACCATAACATCAAAAAATAAGTTAGAGACCATCTACTTAACAGAAACTTCAATGAACTAGTGCCTTAAATTATGAAGTATATATTAATTCATTGCATTGCTGTCTGTTAATCATGATTGAAATTATTAATGTTCCATCCTGGCAGCCTTTCTTGGCAGGACCTCTGTGGCCTGGGCTGGCAGCGCTGTGCTGATTTTCAGGCAGAGCTGCTCTTGTTCCTGCAGTTTCAGGATGAGCTGTAAGGAAAGGGTGAAAGGACAACGTGCAATATGGCAGGTTGAAACGTGGTCACAAATTCTGTGGCTCTTTTCCCAGCAAGAGGCAGGGACTGTGTTCCCTGCCCTGGAATCTGGGTCTGCTTTGACCAATAGAGAATGGCAGAAGTGACACCAGATGACTCCCAAGGCTAAGTCACGGAAGGCAATCTAGACTGGGACCATTTGCCCTTGGGGTCCTGAGCTTCCCTGTGAGCGGTCCCCGGAGCCTGAGGACGCTTTGCTACAGTGACCACACGTGGGTGCTCTGGTCACCAGCCCCAACTGAGCCCAGCCTCTGGCCAGCCCAGCTAAGGGACTGGACACAGGAGCCAAGAAGCTGCCTGGTCAATGGGTCATCCAGCCCCATCCATCCCAGCCCCAGCCATGGGCCTCATTATAGCTGAGGCCCCAGACATTGCAGAGAAAAGCCATGCCTTCAGTTCTCTTTCCAAATTCCTGACCTACAGAATCTGGGAGCATGAGGATAAAATAGTTGTTTCATGGTTTATTATGCCACGGTAGGTAAGTGAAACATGCAACCGCTTCTCAGTCACTTCCTCAGCCTTAAGAATTAAATCCTGCATCCTCAACTCTCCAAGCATGGGCAAGTCATGCTGCTTATTTTTCCTTCTTTCATTTCAGTTGCAGTGGGAGCAAGTTTTGCAGGTCTATTATTTTCCCAGGGCGGTTGTAAGAAGTTACCACAAACTTGGAGGCTTAACATAACAAAATGTAAGGCCCTGGGAAGAGCCTTAGGATGTGTTCAAGTGGCCATATGTTTATAAAATTTGCGAAACTAAGACACTTAAACAATGGAGCCTGCTGGTTCTTTCCACTCTGGCGTCCTCTCTGTTTCTGTTTTTCTTGTGTGGGTGTTGGGAGTGGCCCGGGGTGTTTTTCCATATTTGCTTTAGTGGAGTGAGGAGTTAGAGATATATTTAGCTTTGGTTAAATGGGACCTATTTATGTGGTTTTCAGACAATTTCACATATAGCTGAGTTATGAATAGCCATCCTGATGAGGAATGACTTCCAGGAATACTCGCTGAGCCCACTGGGCTGATTTCTCTGATGCCAAGACATAAATGTGCAGAGTCAGAGAACACAGAGCGATTGATACCAGCCCTGGAGGTGTGTGGAGAGGGGAGGAAAAACAATGTTTGAAGTATGTGGAGCCAGCAGCTCGTCTGTGGCAAATTCTTCCAGCTATCACAGGGCAAAACTGATGATAGAGGACTCGATTCTTAATGATGTTCATTCAAAAGTGTGGTTCTGTCCAGTTCAGAATAACCTTGGGGATATAGTCTGGATACGTGCCCTCGCCCAAATCTCATACTGAAATGTAATCCCCAATGTCGGAGGTGGGGCCTGGTGGGAGGTGACTGGGTCCCGATGGCAGATCATGAATGGTTTAGCGCCATCCCTCCTGGTACAAGTTCTTTTGAGATCTGGTCATTTAAACGTGCGTATTACCTCCCCCTTGCTGTCTTGCTCCTGATCTGGTCATATGACATGCCTCCTATTCTCCCCTCACCTTCTGCCATGATTGTTAGTTGCCTGTAGCCTCCCCGGAAACTGAGCAGATGCCAGCATCATGCTTCCCATATGGCCTGTGGAACTGTGAGCCAGTTAAATGTATTTTCTTTATAAATTACCCAGTCTCAGCTATTTCTTTATAGCAATGTGAGAACAGACTAATATATTTGGTAATGCAAAGTATACAATTATAAGTTTGCCATATTTATGTTTTTAGCTTGTGATAGGAATTGCATGAACTAGAATTGTCAGAATTTCTATATTTACTGGAAACAAATCTGTAATATTACTATAAATAATGAATACGTCTACAAAAGCTCCTGTCTGAAAGAAAGACCATAGAGGTTTCTCCAAGCTTGATAACAGTCCAAATATTTATATGACATGATTAAGAATGAATTGTGAAGCCAGAAGAAACTTTTCCAAGCTTCTTGATAATAAAAAATTTTGACCAAATATGCTGGAGAAGAGGCTGCATTATATTTTCACTCTCCATACTTGGTCTTAATCAAAAGCTTGAGAAGCAATTATATTTCTATTCTTTTTATTTAAAAAGCTATAAAATAGGCAGCTAATAAACATATGGAAAACGTATGGTAGAGATGTTTAAAGCAGTTATTTAAAGAAAAATCTTATTTTTTTGGACTTCATGTTTGTGTTATTTGCCAGTTTAAAAAATTATTTATTGTATTGTGTTCTTTTCTCATTCTAAATATTAACATGCATATGTAATTTTATATTTATAACCTTACTTTTTTTCCTTTAACAGGATGCACCAAAGTTTATAAGCTTTGGGATCCCACAAATCCTGAATCTCCTCCTGTCTCCTTCTTTAATCCACCCAAACCTGCCTGGAATTTCTGTCATTCCCTCCCCTACTTTCCCATACTGAGGACCAGACCTGGGAAGAAGGCAGCCTGCCCTGCTTTCTCACTAGATAGTTAGATTTGAGCAGGGCAAAAAGTTTGTGCTAGGTTTTCTTTGGATTTCCTCTTTTGGAATTCAAAACATGAACGGGCTTTGATGTTGTTGGAGATAAGCTGATTGGACAGGGTGTCACGCCTCATTCATTCTTCAGTGGGGAAAGGGCTGATGAGTGGGTTTGTGGTTAACGGGGGAAGATAGCATGCGTTCCCAGACTTTAAGATGCCTATTCAAACAAAAATTATCCTCGGTTTTGGAGCAAGGGAAATAACACTTCCCATTTTCAAGCAATTTCTCTCTATATATATATACACATACATACATACACACACATGCACACACACATATATATATTTTTTTCTTTTTAAATTGTACTTTAGGTTCTGGGGTACATGTGCAGATCATGCAGGATTGTTGCATAGGTACACACGTGGCAAGGTGATTTGCTGCCTCCATTCCCCCGTCACCTATATCTGGCATTTCTCCCCGTGTTATCCATCCCCAACCTCCCCACCCCTGCTTGCTGTCCCTCCCTTAGCCCCCCACAACAGGCCCCAGTGTGTGATGCTCCCCTCCCTTTGCTCATGTGTTCTCATTGTTCAACCCCTGCCTGTGAGCAAGAACATGCCGTATTTGGTTTTCTGTTCTTATGTCAGTTTGCTGGTTTCCAGATTCATCCATGTCCCTACACAGGACATGAACTCATCCTTTTTTATGGCTGCATAGTATTCCATGGTGTATATGTGCCACATTTTCTTTGTCCAGCCTATCATTGATGGGCATTTGGGTTGGTTCCAGGTCTTTGCTATTGTAAACAGTGCCACTATGAACATATGTGTGCCTGTGTCTTTATAATAGAACGATTTATAATCCTTTGGGTATATACCCAGTAATGGGATTGCTAGGTCAAATGGAATTTCTATTTCTAGGTCCTTGAGGAATCGCCACACTGTCTTCCACAATGGTTGAACTAATTTACACTCCCACCAACAGTGTAAAAGGTTTCCTATTTCTCCACATCCTCTCCAGCATCTGTTGTCTCCTGGTTTTTTAATGATCACCATTCCAACTGGCATGAGATGGTATCTCAATGTGGTTTTGATTTGCATTTCTCTGATGACCAGTGATGATGAACATTTTTTCCTATGTTTGTTGGCCTTGTAAATGTCTTCTTTTGAAAAGCGTCTGTTCATATCTTTTGCCCACTTTCGAATGCATTTGTTTGTTTTTTTCTTGTAGATCTGCTTAAGTTCTTTGTAGATTCTGGATATTAGATTTTCAAGCAAATTTATGTATCCATGACAAAGAAATATTGAAGATGTTTCTTGGGAGCTGGAAACACCAGAAGTTGATTTTATGTAACGTTTTCAGAAATAACTATGGAATAGAATTGTTCAGTGAATTTTTCAAATCTGTAGTGTCATCAAAATCTTTCTTGAATTGAAATGATGTTGAACTGTAGAAAGACTTTTCAAGATCCCAAGAATGGGTAAAATGATGCTGGATTCCCTTCTCCCTGCAATATGAAGTTAGGTGAATGAGAAAAAGCAGCCAAGCAGCCCAGACTCTGCCTCTAACATAATTTCCCCTGTGACTCTTGTTATGGCCTGAAGGCATGCGCTGGAAGGAGTCCTACCACAGGCCTGTGGGTATCATTGGGCAGGACAAGGAAACCAGAAAAGGGGTAGCACTTAAAACAGAAAATCAGTGAGTCCCTGCTCCTGACATATGCCAGTTGCCCCCATGAAGTCAGGGAAGCAGAGAGAGAAACCAGTGCGATTGAATGGATGATCTTCCAATGGAGAACCGATGTTTTTACATGTTTACCTTTTCACAGCAGTATCTTTAGGTCTGAAAAATGGAAAGCTTCCAGGTCATCAAGAGTGTGAAGGAACTCAGTAAAAGCTAAGAATCCTGTGATGTGTGGGAAATTATGGGAAAATTCTTGAAGCTCAAAAGAGGTAGCTTGCAGGCTGATGAGAGTATGTACTATCTCACACAGCGGCGGCTCTGGGGACTTTGGCATGTGAGCAGCGTAGGCTAAGGAAGGGCTATGTGTGTAAACAAATAAACAGCCTCTGTGTGCATATAATTTTTTACTACTCCCAAGGATTCCTCAGATGCCTCGGAGGGACGAATAGGAACTTCAAAGTGATGCTGAAGTTCTGCAGTTTCTCAACGGTGCTAGGAAATGTGAAGCCTGTTATTCAGAGAAGTGAGAAAGAGCCTGTCTTTGGAAGCAGAACCTGAGTTTGAATCTAAGCTCAGCCACTTAACTACCTCTGTGGATTTTACCTCTCTGGATTTCAATATTTCATGGCCATGAGATTCCATTTCTCCACAAACTCACAAGATATTGTCAGGATTAAATAAAATAACACACGTAGGACTTGATAGACTGCAAACAGTCAACAGATAGCATATCTTTTTTTTTTTTTTTTTTTTTTTTTTTTTTTGAGACGGTCTCCTTATGTTGGCCAGGCTAGAGTGCAATGGCGTGATCTTGGCTCACTGCAACCTCTGCCTCCTGAGTTCAAGTGATTCTCCTCAGCCTCCCAAGCAGCTGGAATTACAGGCGCCTGCCACCATGCCCAGGTAATTGTTTTGTATTTTAAGTAGAGACGGAGTTTCATCATGTTGGCCAGGCTGGTCTCGAACTCCTGACTTCAGGCAATCCACCTGTCTTGGCCTCCCTAAGGGCTGGGATTACACATGTGAGCCACCGTGCCTGGCCAATGGCATATCTTAAGAACTCATTTGTACCTATACATTCCTAAGGCCTTGGTTACAAATAAAATATTATAAAAATATGTCCATTTTTACGTGTGAGCATTTTTATCAGAAGTCATTGGTTCATGGCCTTGCCCTATTTATTTATTATGTATGAGGGGCAAGCTCGCAGGGGTCCTTCCAGAAATTCCATCCCACTGCTGCCTCCTAAGGCAACTGCAAATCTTCCGTTCTATCAAACCTTGTGAAATCACTTTCATCAACACATGTCAGCTTTGGAATTCTCCTTATAAAAGCTCATTTCAGGTTTCCTTGGAATTCTTAAATAACTAAGCAAGTATTTGAGATCTGATATGCAGAAGGAAAGCACTGGCATAGGAAGAGATAAACTTCCTTAAATGCATACACACTCACAAAACAGGAATTGTTCTCAGCACTTTCTTTTAATATTTTGGGGGCCAAGCTACCTAGTCAAATGCTGCACAATAGGCTTTTTCTGAAATCAACCCCTAGCAAGGGATTAGCACCAGTTCTGAGAGCTTCCATTTGTTCTGTTCACAGACCTTGTGCAGTTTCAGAACACTGTGTTCCCTTTCTTGTAATGGCACAAAAGCAGCGCTGCTATGTGGCACTGGACGGGCTCCCCACTTCGTGCTGGGGTTTCCTTTGGGCTGGCATTTTTTTGTAAACAGCTTTGGGGCCTCTAGCTATCGGGTACAAAGGAAAAAAGCTTGGGCTTTAGAGGCATTCAAACAAACCTGGGCTCAAGTTCTGCTGTTACGTGCCATGTGCTTATTTAATCTGATTCTTTGTTTTTGTTTTCTTCTGCAAAAGGGAAATAATAAAATGATAGTCTTTGTAGGAGCAATGTGAGGACTGAATCAGACAATGTGTGTAAGTCAGCCACTATAGCGCCCGGCAGTGTGAAGCACTCCAATAAATGAAGTTTCTATTTTAAAATGGCAGTAAGGGAATGTGCAATGTGCTTTTCTTTGTTGTGATTTCCAATGTCAAACTGCTCTGCCTTTGCTTAAAGAGTTCAAAGACACACATCAAAATGTTTCACTGTAGAAGGTTCTGCTCAATGATATGACTCTTAGCAATAGTAACTATCTTTTCAAATGCTCTGGTGGCCTGGCAAAAAGGCTGTGTTTGTTGGTGACGAGCTGGTTACTCTCTGAATTCATGCTGCCTTTATAACTTATCTGGAGAAAGACAAGGAACACTTCCCTGGTTTGTTAACCGTGAAGCAGCAGATACAGGTGAGGTGAAGAGAAGCGGACCTTGCACTGATGATGACATGAACACTTACAAGAATCCAAAACACCTGTTATGTCTCTGCAGCTTAGCCTTGGCGTGGCTGAAGAGGGGTGGGTGTGGCCAGATTATATGTTGTTGATATACACAGTCATGTACAATGGACACTCACTTTTCTTTTCTTTCTTTTTCTTTTTCTTTTTTTTTTCGACGGAGTCCCACTCTGTTGCCCTGTGGACACTCACGCCTGGCCCACAAAACCCTCCCACCCATTTTTCGCTCTCTGATCCTGTCTGTTGGCTGCAGTGCTGGGGACATGCCTACAGGATGGCAGAGCCTCTCTCTCGGCGTGGGCTCCACAGGACTGTATGGCACTTCCTGTGCCAATTCCTGCATGAATGGGAAGTGAATTTCTGCTGTGCTTTACCACTGAGGTTTGGGGGCTTATGTGTCATAGAAGCCACATTACCTTAATTCAAGGGGATTTGTGATTCACTTTCTGCAGCATGTCAGTCCAGGCGTGCTGGAGATTTAGCTATGTAGTGACCAGATAATTGAGGGTGTCTGGTAGGGGATTACCCCAAGTAAGACAAGTTGCTTTGTGTCAACACTCAGTACCTGGTGACACATTTCAGGACAGGAGGTTTGGGGCCTTGAGGCTGAGTAGACTCATAATGCAGAATAAGCCCCAACCAATACAAAAAGAGACATCCATTTACTACACATTTTTATTATTTATTTATTGTTATTATTTTTTTGAGATGGGGCTTCCTTTTGTCGCCCAGGCTGGAGTGCAGTGGCATGATTATTCACTGCAGCCTTGACCTCCCTGGCTTAAATGATCCTGCCACCTCAGCCTCCTGAGTATCTGGGACTACAGGCACGTGCCACCATGCCTGGTTAATTTTTAAATTTTTTGCAGAGACAGGGTTTCACCATGTTGTCCAGGCTCATTTCAAACTCCTGGACTCAAGCGATCCACCTGCCTCGACCTCCCAGAGTGCTAGGATTATAGGTGTGAGCCATCGTGCCCAGCCTACTACAAACTTTTAAAGGCTCTTTCTTGGAATTTCAGGATCCAAGTAAACATTCTGGGAGTTAACTGCTCCCTAATGATTTCTTGATAGATTTATTTAATTGGAAAAGAAACACCAAGAACTTTCTATTCCCCAGTTTGTGCAAAATTGGTTAGATATCTTAAACAAAGAAAAAAAGAGTCCTGATAACAACCACTTGGATCTCTAAACTTCTTAAACAATGCCTATAGGCTACTAAAGTGGCCAGATAATATTACAAAATCGGCTGTGCTGTTTTTTTCATTTCGACTCTTTCTCTGAAGGAAAGGGTCCCCAGAAAAGAACAGTTCACTTTCACTTCAGTAACTGGTCGAGATTATCCTCCCTTCCTTTTTCAGACGGTCCCGTAGACTTCTTGCACTGGGAAATTTGCCAAGTTCCTCACATTTTATCCACATAAGGCAAAACTCACTGGAAACATGCATTTCCCTTCTTTTCCCAGCAACAATGACTTTACCCAGTCACCAGGAAGTCCTGTCCACGGTCAGCTGTGCAGAGTGTGTGTGTGTGTGTGTGTGTGTGTGTGTGTATGTGTGTGTGTATGTGTTTGTATGTCTGTGTGTGTATATGTGTGTGTGTGTATATATGTGTGTGTATGTGTTTGTGTGTGTGTTTGTGTGTATGTGTGTGTATGTGTTTGTATGTCTGTGTGTGTATATGTGTGTGTATATATGTGTATGTGTTTGTGTGTGTGTGTGTATATGTGTGTGTATATGTTTGTGTATGTCTGTGTGTGTATGTCTGTGTGTGTATATGATGTGTGTGTGTATGTGTTTGTGTGTATGTGTGTGTATGTGTTTGTGTGTGTGTGTATGTGTGTGTGTTTGTGTGTATATGTGTGTGTTTGTGTGTATGTGTGTGTGTGTGTGTGTGTGTATGCTTTACGCACAATGTGGCATGAAACAGACTTACGTAAAAACAGCAGAAAGGCTTTTTTGCAGCACTGCTTAGAAACGCTTATCCTGCTTGATAAGACTTCTTTGCTGTTTTGCCCCTTCAGAGGCCACTGCTGCCTAAGCTGGGTGGCGGTCCCCCACTGCATCGGTGGGCAGCTTACCTTGGAGGACACAGCACAGGGTGAGGGATCCCTATTCTCAGTTATCTTTAGGCACAAATATGCAGCTACTTTTCTTGTTTAGAGAAGTGATTCCCTTCCAAAAATATTTTTTTCTTCCTTCAAATAAGATAAACCTTTTTTTTTTTTTTTTTTTTTTTGAGACAGGGTCTCACTCTGTCACCCAGGCTGGAGTGTAGTGGCAGGATCATGGCTCACTGCGGCCTCGGCCTCCCAGCCTCGAGTGATCCTCCCATCTCAGCCTCCTAAGTAGCTGGGGCTCGAAGTGAGCACAATTACTCAGTTCATTTTTGTATTTTTTGTAGAGATGGGGTTTTGCCATATTGTCCAGGCTGGTCTTGAACTCCTGGACTCAAGTGATCTACCCACCTCGACCTCACAAAATGAGGGGTTAAGGAGTGAGCTACTGCGCCCGGCCGGCACTAGAATTAACCCTGTGTTCCTCTCTCCTCTCACCCATCGCTGTAGCTGATACCCTGGAGAAGCCACTGATTGTCCTCTAATTGTCCTCAGAGTTGGTTTCTCTATTTTTTGTTTTTGTTTTTTTGTTTTTTTGAGATGGAGTCTCACTCTGTCACCCAATAGCATGACCTCAGCTCACCGCAACCTCTGCCTCCCAGGTTCAAGGGATTCTCCTACCTCAGCCTCCCGAGTAGCTGGGACTACAGGCACATGCTACCATGCCAGGCTAATTTTTTGTATTTCTAGTAGAGATGGGGTTTCACCACATTAGCCAGGATGGTCTTGATCTCCTGACCTCGTGACTGCCCGCCTCAGCCTCCCAAAGTGCTGGGATTACAGGATCAAGCCACTGTGCCCGGCTATAATCAGAGCTCTTATCCAGGGAAACTTCCCAAACAACATAAATTCAATGAAAATATGTGTATTGCTCATGCCTGGTTCCCTTGTTACTGTTACTGCATAAGAAGTCACCCCTAATAGTGGCTTAAAATGGTCATCTTATTTATGCTGTCAGAGTCTGTGGGTTTCGAATTCAGACAGCAGGAGTGGCTTGTCTTTGCTGGATGATATCTGGGGCCTTGACAGCTGGGGATGGCACAGCAGTTGGGGTGTGTTTTCATCTAAAGACTCCTTCCCTCATGTGTCTGGCCCTGGCCTGGAGCACTGGAGGATGAGGTCGGCTGACTGCAGCGTCCATCTGGGTCCTCCCCGGCACTGTGGTTTCCTTCACAGCCTGGCCGCCTCAGGTGCTGGGACTTCTCATAGAAGCCCAGGGCTCTGAGAGCAAATGCCCCAATGAGACAGAAGCTCAGCCGCCTTGGAGGATCTGGAAGCTAGACAGCATCCATTCTACTGCCTTCCACTGGTTGTGAGTGAGTCCCACACCTGCCTTGACTCAGGAAGGAAAAGGAAGAGAATTAGACTCTACATCTTGACGGGATAGTGGCAAAGTTCTAGAAACACATGAGTAGGAGATAGTGTGACATTTTCATCTTTGGAAAATGCCATCTACCACACCTGAATTTGTTTTCAGGGGGTATAAGGGGATTTCCATGGCAAAATTTGAAGTCACATGTGGTCAGCACTTTGTACTGTGTAACAAAGTGCTCTGGGCATCCAGAGCGGGGTTAAGTCTTTTCTTACTGGGATTAAATCTGGCTGCATTTTGGGTAATCCTGGAAAATTGATCCACAAAAGCAAAAGACCAAGAAAGCTGCTTTTATCGGTGTCTCCTCCCACCCCAGCCTCCAGAAACATCCCTGCGTTCCTCAGTTTTCTTTGTGTTACTCTAAGTAAGGTAAGCTCTGCCCTTCTGGTGTGTTTTGGCATAAACGTAGGTTGCTATCTTGGGTTCTCATGAATATACTCTTACATCTTTACACACTTCATTTTGACTTCTTCTTACTACTTTGATTTATCATGTCTTTATTCAAAATGTGGAGAGAATAACCCACTTGGGCTCCCTTTTTCCGTGGCTGCATTCTCCACTCATTCTAGCTGTCTCTTTGCTCCATAAAATTATGCTCAATCAAGTGTCACATTTTTATCTGTAGTTGTATGTGTCCTTCCTGGGTCAAAGAGCCTACCCTGTGGGTGCCGTCCAGCCATCTTGAACATTTTGCAAGGCAAATTTATTTATTTATTTATTTTGAGACCGGGTCTCACCCTCTTTCGCCCAGGCTGGAGTGCAGTGGCATGATCATGGCTCGCTGCAGCCTCGAACTTCTGGGCTCAAGTGATCTTCCCACTTCAGCCTCCCAAGTGGCTGGGACTTCAGGTGGGCACCACCAGGCCCAGCTAAGTTTTTCCATTTTTTTTCTAGAGACGAGGTCTCACTATGCTGTCCAGGGTGGACTTGGACTTCTGGGCTCAAGTCGTCCTCTTGCTTTGGCCTCTTAAAGTGCTGGGATTATAAGTGTGGGCCACCGTGCCCGACCTGGGAAATTTATTGAAAATTGGGGCAATATGGAATCATCTTTGTATCCTACTGACTAGCAAGAAGCCAAGATACCATGGTTGGCTAATCACAATTCCTACCCAGAAGTACAGTCGTGTGTTATTCAAACCAGGATTTGGGAAGGAAAGCCAATTGCAAAATACCTTCTGAGAACCTGAATTGGGGTCCCCTGCTCTGGGGACTAGAAAGACAAAGAAACAGTATCCCCCTCCCCAAAAGAGCTCCCCATCTGCTGGGGGTGCCAAAGCTCAACACATAGGAAGGTAAATAACCACAGCACAGCAGGCAGGATAAGGACACCCCTAAAATGTCCACATCCTGATCCCCGAACCTGTGAATGTTACCTTACATGACAAAAGGGATTTTGCAGATGCGATTAAGTTAAAGATCGAGATGGGAAGATGATCCTAGATTACCCAGCAGGGCCCAGTGTCAAGAGGGTCCTGGTAAGTGGAAAAGGGAGTCAAGACAGTTGGAGCTGTGCGATGTGAAAAAGACTTGACCGGACGTGGCTGTCTTTGGAAGATGAGACGGGCTTTGAGCCAAAGAATGAGAGCACCTCTAGAAGCTGGTCAAGGTGGGAGGGAACACAGCCCTGCCTACACCCTGATTTCAGTCCAGTGAGGCCTAACTTGGACTTCTGACCGTCAGACTGTAGGATAACACAGCTGGGTTGTTTTAAGTCATTAAGTTCATGGACATTTGTGATCGTGGCATTTGGAAACTAATACAAACACCAAAGTTAAATGAGACAAGAATCCGGAAAAAAGTGTCGTGGGTCAATAAGCCAGAAATCGCCACACACAAGAGTTTCTACTGCAAGCTCACATGTGCATGTGCCTCATCTCCCACAAAAACTCTCATTTCTGGAAAACGAATGCTGAAAAATAGCTCATGGGAAAAGTAGAGGTGGGCAGATCATTCAAACTTACGGAACTTATAACCAGAGCCTTGTTACTGTCACCAAAAACGGTAATGGCGCTAGTGAAACATCAATATGATCAATACAGCTGACCCTCCACTGTATCACACTGCCCCCCCACTGGGCTTCCTTTGCAGTTTTATACCCTGGGCTTCTGGTTTCCTCCTTGAGAACGGAGTGTGCTTTTTCTTTTTTCAACTTTTATTTTAGAACTAGCGGGTACATGGGCAGGTTTATTACAAAGCTGTAATTGCATGATGCTGAGGTTTAAAGTAGGAATCAATCTGTCACCCAGGTAGTGAGCATAGTATCTAATAGATAGTTGTTTTTAACCCTTCACCCTCTCTCCTTCTCCCACCTCTTACATTCCCCAGTGTCTAATATTCCCATTTTTTGACCATGTGTACCCAATATTTAGCTCCTACTTATAAGCAAAAACATGCAGTATTTGGTTTTCTGTTTCTGAGTTAATTTGCTTAGAATAATGGCCTCCAGGTGCATCCATGTTGCTGCAAGGGATGTGATAGCATTCTTTTTTATGGCTGTGTAGTATTCCATGGTGTACGTGTGCTACATTTTCTTTTCTTTTCTGTTTTTTTTTTTTTTTTGGGGACGGAGTTTCGCTCTTGTTACCCAGGCTGGAGTGCAATGGCGCGATCTCGGCTCACCGCAACCTCCGCCTCCTGGGTTCAGGCAATTCTCCTGCCTCAGCCTCCTGAGTAGCTGGGACTACAGGCACGCACCACCATGCCCAGCTCATTTTTTGTATTTTTAGTAGAGACGGGGTTTCACCATGTTGACCAGGATGGTCTCGATCTCTTGACCTCGTGATCCACCCGCCTCAGCCTCCCAAAGTGCTGGGATTACAGGCTTGAGCCACCGCGCCCGGCCTGCTACATTTTCTTTATAACGTTTCTTTCTGAGAGTGTCCTGTTTTATTGAAATAAAAAATACAATCTGAAGGTAGCCTGTTTGGCCGAGCATTTCTTTTTAAACTCTAGGGTATATGTCTTTGCAGAGTCTTTATCTTCACTTAAACCTTCCCCAAATTAAAAGTCCAACTTAAAGTTATAAAGCCAGTTCCCACATGCACTGATGGAAGACACTTCTGCCAGTAGTCCAAATTTTTTCTTAAAGTTTTCATGCAGTGCTCTGTTTACAATAGCAAAGACCTGGAACCAACCCAAATGCCTGTCGATGACAGACCGGACAGGGAAAACGTGGCACATATACACCATGGAATACTATGCAGCCATCAAAAACGATGAGTTCGTGTCCTTTGTAGGGATATGTATGAATCTGGAAACCATCATTCTCATCAAACTGACACAAGAACAGAAAATCGAACACTGCATGTTCTCACTCATAGGCGGGTATTGAACAAGGAGAACACTTGGACACAGGCAGGGGAGCATCACACACTGGGGCCTGTTGGAGGGGTCAAGGGGTCAAGGACAGCAGTGGGTAGGGAGGTTGGGGAGGGATAACATGGGGAGAAATGCCAGATATAGGTGATGGGGGATGGAGGCAGCAAACCACATTGCCATGTATGTACATATGCAACAGTCCTGCATGATCTGCACATGTACCCCAGAACCTAAAGTGCAATTATATATATATCTATATCTATATATATATATATATATATGTTTTCATACAGTGCTAAAGTTTTCTATTTAATTCTGAAAACTCTACTGTTCATGGCATCAAAATATTAATGTGCCCGGAAAAGTTGATGAACAGCAAACTGTGATTGGTAGACACCATTACAGGGCTGTGGGTCCAAGTGAGGGTGGGGGCAGGTCGAGGAGGCCTCTTGCTGGAGGTGGGCTTGGGCTGAGCCTGGAAAATAAGTCAGACTGGAGCTCACAGCATCACTTTCCAGGTGGAAGGAAGACAGTATGGCAGCCTGATCCAACATGGGGTGTCCCTGGCGGGCTGTTTGGCCCAGACACCCCAGTTGGGGTATTCCTATTGGCCAGAGTAGCTGTCCTTCACACCCGCAGCGGCTGTTCTCACGGTCCTGGGCTGGGGCCTTGAGAAGCCCCTCTCCCGAAGGCTGGGCCAGCCCTAGGCTCACACCTAGAGACATTGCAGCTTCCTCTCCTGGCCATTAAGCCACTTGGCCCCTACGTCCCCCCTTCAAAACAGCCTCCTGAGCTATTGAGGGATTGTCACTCTTGGAGGAAATAAAAATATAGGAAATACAGCAGAGCACTCCAGAGAATGTGTGCTTTCTCAAGTTTTCTAGCCGCTGTCCTTTAAGTAATTACAATGCTTCTGGCTATTACAGGACATTGAGAGGGAAAGGCCTCATCAACATACCAACTGCAGGTTAGGTGGGCCTTCGGTGCACACACACCCTGGCACCCACAGAGGTCCGGGCCTCCCGTGGAGGCATGTGTGCCATGAATCTAGACCTATTTCTCACCTTCGGGGCTCTCTATTCCTCCTCCTTCATCCAAGTGGCCGTCTTGTGTAGGTAATTCTTTTCTCTCCCCTGCTTCTCCCTCCTGTACTTTCCCATTTCTCTCCGAGTCTCTTTCCCCCTTCAGCTTCCAGCGCATCCTCTGCATTCGAGGAGATCCCTTTCTCCAGCTGCTGCTGCAGAGCCCCAAGTGTGGTCCCCACATTCCTTCACTGTACACTCCAGCAGAAAGCACTTCTGTGTCCCCCGTCCTCGGCCTCCACCGCACCTGTCCTGCTTCGTCTCTTCCTCCTGGACTCAGGTTGGCCTTGGTCCCTGCTCCAAAAGGAGCACATTCATCACAGCATCAGACTTCCTCCTGCGGCTGCTGCTCCTCAAAAGCAAGCCCGGTGACTGCTGGTGTCCAGGTCTAGCCCATGCCTGGTAGAGCAGCCGTGGGGTGGAGAATCAAGTCCTCAAGAGGGCTGCAAGGAGAGCCGCAGAGACGGTCAGGGAAACTGAGGTCATGCAACTGGGAATAAGAAGGTGGGGTGCTGGGGGCTTGTCAGTGTGGCTTTTCCGCAGTGGATGGGAAGCCTCTTCATTTCTGCGCAAGAAAGTGTCTTCAGCATTCACAGAAGTCTCCCTAAGAGGAAAGTGTCGCAGAAGGGGAACTAGGAAGGAAATACAGGCTGGTGCTTACTCCATCCCCATCACAAAGAGGCTCAGAGAGAGACTTGGGAATGATATGCATATGCAATTTTTTCACTCACTCATTCAAGAAGTAATGAAAAATGAGTTACAGGCAATGGACTAGTAAGCGATCAGATTGACTGTGTAAGTGAATTACATTCCAGTTACACGGGAAGGAGCTCTATCAAGGGCAATTATGTGTCCTTCGGGAGGTTTTAGAAAGAGGAGGGGTGAAAGTGTTAAAACGGGGGCTTGTTAAAGGCAAGAGGAGTACAGAATGATTGAGGTGACTTTCTCTGTGTCCCATTTTCAGCTCTGCTCTGCCAAGCAGGCTTGCGGGAGTGAATATTTGCTTGCGCTGGGTTCAGCAAGTCCTGCGCTACCACGCCCAACCTGCTTCCAAGGTATCAGGTTTTAAGCTGGTGTGGCAAGAATGATATTGGCCTTTGTGTTCTAAAGGAGTGGCATGAAGCGTAGTGGACCTTGATCTTCACTTAACGCCACCATCTCCCTAATCCACTGAACTCCAGTCATCCCACCAGATCAGCCACCCTATCAGGCGGTGTTTTTCCATGCACCATGTGCTCAAGGACGAAGCTCTAAAAGCAAGCTTGAACGCTTACACGGTGCAGTACAGTGTCGGGGGTGGGCAGGGGAGAGAAAAGAAAAGGACTTAACATTTGCTTTAGAAATCGCTGCCAAAAGATAAGATTGTCTGTGCAACCATATGACTTCTGACACGGAGGCAGGGAGGATTGTGAAACTTGGATAGAAAGAATTCAGCCAGCAAAGAAACACACATTCACTTTAGCCAGGAGGTGGGATGGGGACACGGCTGAGAGTCTATGAAGAGGTCTAGAGTAATAGTTTTTGAAGCATTACTTATCTAGGGCTAGGCGTCAGACTTCATTTAGTTTGTATGCAGTGATTACTTGCAGTCTACATGCGGAAAGCCAGTTTATCAAATGAGGCGCAGGACTTCCAATGGAGGCTCCTTAATGGACCCAGACAACTGCCCTGGCCTCACCCTGCCTGATGGGACACAGAGCCTTACCATCTGGGACTAGGCTCTGGGACGCACTGAGGCCAGTTGGAGAATTAGAAAAGGAGTCAGCAGTGAGTACGTGTCCGAGCTACTAAGAAATGATCTAAAAAATGAAAACAAAGCTGCACATTGGGAGTTGGGAGCGATGTTTTACTGAAGGGCAGTCTGGAGACGGGCATTGGTTTCCAGGTGCTCACAGGCACTTCCTCTCGCTGAGGGGACCCTAGAGTCTCCTGCTATCTGCTCTGGGTCCCGGCTGGTCTAGACCTTGCCAGGCACACCTCTGCCAGGTGAGGCAGGCTCCGGGGGAGGAGGCCTTTGCTTTGTTAATTTTGCAGAAAAGCAGGGACTTTGATGACAATTTCTTTGATCTAATGACAAGCTCTTTCCTCTACTATTAGTGTCCCGAAGGGCAAATTCTAAAACCCAGGCCATTTGATAAAGCCTGGGGAGTTTACCGCAAGGCAGATGGACACAGCAGCAGCACATACGAGCATGTGCGTGGGGCTCCAGTCCCGCACGGGTGGCACTTTTCTCAGCAGAGAGCAGCAACACTGGCTTTGCTGGGGCAGCCCTCCCAGGAAGACCCTATAAGAGATGGTCTGAGGTGTCTGAACACTGTGAATGTCATGGACAAAACTCAGCGTAGGATGCCGCGGGACTTCAGGTTATTAAGATGTAAATGTTGGCCAAAAGCTTATGTGTGAATTTTATTTTTAAGTTGTGACTTCCTTCCTCTCTGCCTGGGCCAAGCACAAGCTAGAAGAGGGAGAGTCGGTATCACTAAGGTTTCTGGGTGTGTTCTTGAGTTAAGAGAAATCTGACACTGCTGAGAAGTAACTGACACAGGTTTTCCCCCAGAGGCAGGGTGTCAGGCACTGGCCCTGACCAATTCCATTGGGAGCTTAAGACTCCAGAACATGGGAGAAGGTCGTTTCTGAAGGTCATTTCTGCAACAGCGTTAGCTGTTCCACGGCTGAAAGAGGAACTAAAATGGAAGACAGGGAAGCAGCATTGTGAAAATGCCTATGGCAGCCACTGAGAGTTACAAAACAGAGAAATTATCACTGGGGGTTGGGGCCGGGCGCTGTGGCTCACGCCTGTAATCCCCACTTTGGGAGGCCGAGGTGGGTGGATCATCTTGAGCTCAGGAGTTTGAGACCAGCCTGACGAACATGGAGAAACCCTGTTTCTACTAAAAATACAAAATTAGATGAGTGCGGTGGCCCATGCCTATATTCCCAGCTACTTGGGAGGCTGAGGCAGGAGAATCACTCGAACCTGGGAGGCAGAGATTGCAGTGAGCAGAGATTGCGCCATTGCACTCCAGCCTGGGCAACAAGAGCGAAACTCAGTTTCAAAAAAACTCTAAAAAACAACAACAACAACAACAAAAAAAAAAAAACAAAAAGAAAGAAATTATCAATGGGGATGCATGTTTTCAAACTCTTATTGGATGCCCTGTATGCACCTGTTGTAAAGTGGAGAAATCACACCAGCACCAGCACTGCTTTCCTGATCACCTGTTGAAAACGTAATGGATATGAACTACCAAAAACAGCATTAAATTCCCCACCAAGAGGACATCTCTTGGTGTCAGCAACTTCCCAGTAGCTGCTGGGCTTTCACAAAATTGTGTTTAAAAACATTTTTTTCTATAGGCGATATTCACCTAGAATGAAAAACTTGGCTGGAATAGCTTATTTTACGATCTTAGATTCTCTCTGTGTTGGTATATCTCTCTCCCCCCATTTCTGAGCTCTGTTTGGTGTAAATGTGTACTGATCTGATCACTGAGCTTTTTCACAGAACTAGGCTAAGAGGACAAAATGTTGAGTTAGAAAAAGTTTTCAGCCAGCAATTTCCCAATAGTACATGATTTCCCTTTTTTGTCTTCTTTTTCATCTTCAGAGGAAAGCAGGGTGCATTCTGGAGTGAGAACATGAATATAAGTTGTAGGCAGGAAATACTGTTTCATGACACCAAATTAATTTAAAAGAAAGTGACTTTAGAAAATGGTCATCTATTGACTGGGCGCAGTGGCTTATGCCTGTAATCCCAGCACTCTGGGAGGACAAGGGGGGTGGATCACGAGGTCAGGAGTTTGAGACCAGCCTGGCCAACATGGTGAAACCTTGTCTCTACTAAAAATACAAAAAATTAGTCGGGTGTGGTGGTGGGCACCTGTAATCCCAGCCACTCCGGAAGCTGAGGCAGGAGAATCACTGGAACCTGTAAGGTGGAGGTTGCAGTGAGTCGAGATTGCACCACTGCACTCCGGCCTGGGTGACACAGTGAGACTATATCTCAGAAAAAAATAAAATAAAAAAGATAATGGTCATGTATTTATAGTCTACTTCTTAACGTTTTGTTTGATGTCACTAACTTCTTAATGCTTTCTAGTTACTTAAAATGTTGCTCACAAATCCCAATGTAAGCCCATGAAATTGACCTCAGTGGTTACACTTTTTCTAAAACCCTGGGGATTTTGTTTTAAAAGGTTAATGTGTTTTTTCAATTAGTTGGAAGATGATTATAGACCCTCCCCTGAGTGTAAGTGATGTAACGGGTCTTCGGGGTTACCAGTTAAAGAGTAGGCTCTGGCCCTGACCTCTGTATTGACAACCTCCTGAGAAGGTTGGTTTTGCTTGTGCTGAAAGGAGCTTGCTACATGGGGTCCCACAGGTTTGGGTGGGGGCAGTAGGAGTGGCAGTAAGGGGGCCCATGTGGGCCCAGAAACATTTGGCTGGGACCTCACATTCAAACTTATACTGAGCTCTGGGGGAAAAAATGAAAGTGGCTCAAGCCTCTCTTAACCCCTGGGAGACACTGGCAGGGAAGAGGCCACAACAGGGAAGAGCAAGACAGCTGTGATGAGTGCACAGTCACCCCAGTCTCCAGGGCTCTCCTGTTTCCTCACACTGTGTCCAAACCAATCATCCGGCTCTTGGTCTGTTCTGCCCAGCCCTCTTCCTGATCTTTGATGCTTACATCTCAACTCCCAAAATAGACCAGGAAGCTGCTGATGCCACAGAAAGATCTGGCTTTGGAATAAGTAAGCCCCGGTTCAAACCCCCTACCTGCACACATTTATAACCTTCGACTTTATGTTCCTAACCTGTAAAATGGGAACACCAGGACCTATGATTCAGGGTGCTGGGACAGTCTAAAGTAGGTAACATATGTCAGATACATAATGCAATGCCTGGCACATGACAGCTGATCAGTGAAGGTTACTTGTCCCTCCCGCTTGCCCTAGGAGGAGCTAGTGCCGGGATTCACCTTAGGGGCATGTGGGTGTTGGAGACAGGGCATCGAGTCCTGGCTAAGTGGCTTGCCAGACGAAAGATCATCTGTTTTCCTGTTTCTAAACAGGAGATAAGGTTATAAAGTTACTGTCAGGATTAAAATGAAAAGTGATAGAGCATGCCTGTCCCATCACAGGAACTTGATAAATGTTGATTTCCATCTTTAAACGTCTTTGAAATACGCCATCCCCATCCCTGTGATGGCCTCACAGGCAGCTGCATCTCTTGAACTCTCTCCTGGACCAGTGACCACGTCTGCATCTTTCCCTACCTCTGCCTCATGCATCTGTCACTGCCATGGGAGGGGCCTACGAGTCACTGGATGACTTGGCCAGGTGCAGAGGCAGACAGGAGGCTCCATGGCAAGGCTGTGAGACTGTCCCTTGCAAAACAAGCCTCCCTACACTTTCTGTCTTTATGCCAACCCTCGTTGTTTTGTCCCCTGATTTTACCTGATAAATCAATTCTGGGATAGGAACAAAGTTTCCTCCCGAGCTCTGACCATGCCTTATTTGTCAGATTGGTTCTGAGCTGTCACATCCTCCCAATCACCCCTTCCCCAGGGCTGTTCTTGGAGACAGCAGCATGATTTGAGCCCATGAAGGAACAATCACGCTCAATAAACCTAAGAGAAAATCTAAGAATAATCTAATGTTCTCAGTGCTCAGGTCTAAAGAGGAAGTGACCTCATTTCATAAGGGACAGTCATTGCTGGTTTAATAAAATAGCCTTTTGCATTATCACAGATGTAGCAGACCACATGTGTAATCATAGATAAAATAAAAAATTGTGGATAATTTTGAAGAAAAAACCAGGAGCATCTTTTGAGATTATTTCAGGGAATACAAGGAATTTAAGTATCCCTTTGCATAAGATGCCCCATACAATATATACAATGCATCAACCCGTCAGGTGTTTAATGAAGCACTTTCAAGTGGGTAAGAGGCAGGATCCTAGAAAGATTCCAAGGGTATTCTGCAAAGTGGAGTGTGAAACGCAAAGTTTTTTTTGTTTTTGCCAGAATTTACACATCTGATGCCAAACCCAAGGAGGAAAGGGGTAAATGGCCAGAAGGAAGAGGGATTTGATTGTCAGATGGTTAAACGTGGTGTGACAGTATTCCATTAAGAATTTTGACACGTTCAACATACATTCGCTTTGCTTCAAAGGGACCCAAACGGAAAGCATCTGGAGATGCGCACACTATGTGAAACGTCTGCATTTCACACGGTGCTGCCTATTTGCCTGTTGCCTCTCAACACCACCCCACTCTCCCTGCCCTTCTCTGTAGGAGCTGGAAGCCTGCGAACTACATTTCCCAGAATCCCCAGCCGGCTCATTTCCCAATAGCCTCTGCCAATGGGAGACACTGGTGGGAGCTTGGAAGGAGGGTAGAAGGGAGAAGGAAGCTCTTTTATTTCTCCTTCTGTTGAAGTCTCCGGCAGTGGCAGCATAGCAACGACAGTAGGTGACGAGTGAGTTTCTGTTCAGGTGAGTTTCAACAGCAGTGGGGGCAGGGGGTGCTCTTGCCGCCTCTGCAGCAGGGCCTTCCTGGGCCCCGGATCCCGCAGCGCCAGCGTCCGTGACAGGCAGCCCTTGGTGGGAGTCTAGCTTCCCGGCTTCCTGAAAGATTTCCAGGAGCAGCGGGTGTCGCAGCAGCCTCAGCCACAGAGCAGTCACCGACCCCGTCTGGATCACAGCATTCTTCCTTTTGCTCAGCCAGCCTTAGGATGGTGGTAGCTTCCTGCAGTGACGAATCTCCGTGTGATCCCAGCTTCCCGCCTTCATTCTTCTCCAGCCCTTCAGCACATTTGCAGACCATTTCCTACGTTAACTTTCTTCTGCTTGAAATTCCCGGTTTCTGGTCTGCAGAGTGGACACTGGGCAGTATACACATTGATAAACACAAATTTTAAGGCAAATCAAATACAATCTCATTTTGTTTAATTCCTTACCCCAGTTGCATTTGTGGGCTTCTAAGGGGAAAGAATAAGCAAGTCTTCCTCCCAAAAGTTTGACAACAAAACTCAGTTCCTTGTCATATACCCTGCAGCCTCCACCAAAGAGGTCACCATGACAAATACTCTTGAACAAGAGACTTTCTTTTGAGATATCCCTGTTCATAACCATAATGACATTAATAATAGGTGCCCTTTCAACAAATGTCTTTTATATATTAGGCATTTCAAGTATGTTATTTCATTTAATTATCAGTTATAATAATTATTTATCTACCTATCTATCTTTAGACAGAGTCTTGCTCTGTCACTCAGGCTGCAGTGCAGTGGCAAGATCTCAGCTCACTGCAGACTTGAGTTCCCAGGCCCAAGTGATCCTCCCACCTCAACCTCCTGAGTACCCGGGACTATAAGCGTGTGCTACCATGCCCCGCTGAAATTTTTGTATTTTTTTTTTGTAGAGATGGGGTTTCACTATATTGCCCAGGCTGGTCTTGAACTCCTAGGCAGAAGCGAGCCACCTGCCTCAGCCTCCCAAAGTGTTGGGATTTCAGGTGTGAGTCACCGCACCCAGCCTAATTGGCTTGTATTAGCAATTCGTAAACTGCGCCCCACTTAGTCAATAAAACAGACAAGAGCTCCACTGAGAGTGACAGAATGGTAGGATTTTGTAAGGTAGTTTGAGCAGGAACAAGGAAACAGCATAGTAAGAAAAGCATATTGGTTAATATCTGCTTACCTGGTTACTTCAGGTTATCTTGGTTACTTTAGGTTCCGTTCCTTGTGTAGATTAAAGCAGAGGGAATTTCCTTATCATGCCGATTTAGGTTGTCTGGACTCCTTTTGTTTTTTGGCAACCTGGCCTTCTTGGGATTTTCCTGCTTTTTAAAGTTTCAGTTTGATTACATGGCACTTAACATGAGTGACTCCATTTTGGGTTGGCCTGTTGGGACCTAGTGCAGGAATTCAGTCCAAAACAATGGCCTGCCCCAAATTTTATTTAACAGTGGCTATGCACCCCCCCTTTTTAGCACACCTTTTGCCATGTGACTAAGCCATCCTTTTTATCCGGTGCTACAGCCTATTTCTTTGCTCCCCAGAATTTCAGATGGTCTTGTGAATACTCAGGCTTACAAAATGAGCCTGAAGAGACATGTGAGTTCCAGAGGCCAGACTCAAGAGGTCTGGTGAATTCTGCCTTCAGCCATTTGGAACATTGTCCTTTAAAGTCCCCGAAGTGAGCAGGTCTGGCCTGCATTGGAGGATGAGAAGCCCCAGCCAGCAGCCAGTACCACATTCCAGAGATGTGAGTATGACCGTCGTTGACCTTCTAGCCCAACTGCTTTCCCTGAATGCAGCTGCATGAGCAAGCCAGGCAAAACTAGAAGGGGAAGCTGCCCAGTTAACCCACAGAATTATGAGCGATAAGAAATCATTGTCTTGGAGGGAGCGGAGGAAAAAAAAAAAGAAATAATTGTCTTAAGCCACTACATCTGTTATGCAGCAGTATATAGCATTCATTCAGCTTATGTCTCATGAGCACTCTCAGTTCTTTTGTAAGTTCTTTTTTGGTTCGAGTTAGCTTAAATCGGTTTCTGATGCTTATGACCAAAGGCCCCTATGTAATAGACTTCGAGGGGTTAAGAAGCTTGCTCAGCTCACACAGCTGTAAGTAGCAGCACTTCGTCTTGAACCCACATCTGTCCCACTCACTTTCCACAGGTCCTTGTTGGCGCCCTCCCTCATCCCTTCTAGTCTACCTTCCTTACTCATTTTAGCATCTGGAGATGACTGACCTTGTGTAATAGGTTCTTAGAAGAGGTAATAATCAAGCTGTGAACTGCAATACTGAGTTTGTCATCCAATAACCAGGTTGGCGGGTTGGTAACCATAGAAGGGCCTTTCCAAACTGGAGAAATAGTGTGTTGAGCAGAAAGTGGTGAATATTTTGAGAGTAATTGAAATATAATTGACATAACAATAAAAAAGTGCGTGTATTTCAAGTGTACGATTTGATAAGTTTGGTTATATTATATACACCTATGAAACCATCACCACAATTAAGGTAGTGAGATAGTGAGCATAGCTGTCACACACGAAAGTTTCCTTGTGCTCCTTGCTAATTCCTCCCTCTCTCCTGCCCACATCTCTCCTTTTCCCAGGCAACCCCTGATCTGATTTCTGCTACTATCAAATCGTTTGCATTTCGTAGACTTTTATATAACTGACAACATACATTAAGAACTCTTTTTCTCTGGCTGAGCGCAGTGACTTATGCCTGTAATCCCAGCGCTTTGGGTGGCTGAGGCAGCAGGATCACCTGAGATCAGAAGTTCGAGACCAGTCTGGCCAACATGGTGAAACCCTGTCTCTACTAAAAATACAAAAATTTGCCAGGTGTTGTGGTGGGCACCTGTAATCCCAGCTACCTGGGAGGCTGAGAGGGGAGAATCACTTGAACCCGGGAGACAGAGGTTGTGCTGAGCTGCAATCATGCCACTGTACTTCAGCCTGAGTGACAGAGCAAGACTCTGTCTCCAAGAAAAAAAAAGAGAACTCTTTTTCTCTAGCTTCTCCCACTTAGCATAATTATTTTGAGATTCAGCTGTGTTGCCCTGTGTACCAATAATTTATTTCTTTATATTGCCAAGGAGTATTCCATTGTATGTATATAACATTGTTTGTCCATTCAAGGACCATTGAAGGACGTTAGGTCTGTTTTCTGTTTTGGGTTATTAAAAACAAAGCTTCTGTGAACATTTGTCTACAAGTCTTTGTGTGGCTGTAAGCTTCCATTTCTCTTAGGTAAATATCTGGGATCATAAAATAAGTATATATCTAAATTTTGAAGAAACTACCAAACTTTTACAAAATGGTTGTATTATTTTACATTCTCACCAGCAATGTATGGAGGTGTCAATTCCTTCACATTCTTGCCAAAACTTGGTGTGTTCAGTCTTTTTAACTTTGACCATCCTAAAAACAACTTTTGAAATTATGTTCTGCCACAAAAAGGACAGATTCTTATTGAACCCATATTTTTTTTTTTTTTTTTTTTTTTTTGAGACGGAGTTTCGCTCTTGTTACCCAGGCTGGAGTGCAATGGCGTGATCTCGGCTCACTGCAACCTCCGCCTCCTGGGTTCAGGCAATTCTCCCGCCTCAGCCTCCTGAGTAGCTGGGACTACAGGCACGCACCACCATGCCCAGCTAATTTTTTGTAGTTTTAGTAGAGACGGGGTTTCACCATGTTGACCAGGATGGTCTCGATCTCTTGACCTTGTGATCCACCCGCCTCGGCCTCCCAAAGTGCTGGGATTACAGGCGTGAGCCACCGCGCCCGGCTGAACCCATATTAAATATTATATCGTCATGGATATGGTTTGGATCTGTGTCCCCACTCAAATCTCATATTCGGTTGTAATCTCCCAATGTTGGAGGTGAGGCTTGCGGGGAGGTGATTGGATTGTGGGGACAGCTTCTCATGAATGGTTTAGCACTGTCCCCTTGATGCTGCTGTTGTGGTCAGTGAGTTATTGTGAGATCTGGTTGTTTAAAGTGCGTAGCACCTCTCCACTCTGTCTCTCTCTTCCTTCTGCTCTGGAGATATGACGCACCTCACTCCCCTTTTGCCTTTCACCATGACCTGAAGTTTCCTGAGGTCTCCCGAGAAGCAGAAGCTGCCAGGCTTCCTGTACAGCCAGCAGAACCGTGAGCCAGTTAAACTTCTCTTTATAAATTACCCAGTCTCCGGTGTTTCTTTATGGCAATCTGAGAACACACTAATACAACCACGAACATAAAAATACTCAGTAATAGTTTCTGAATTATGGAAGGATTGGTCAGGAAAAAAGATAAATGTTCCATTTTTATTATAGAAATATATCTACTAAATTGTTACATATTACAACTAACTTAGGAGAAAAAGGAGTTCCTTACCTCCAGAAAATAGAACATTAAAGAACAAACAATGTTCCAAACAAAAAGCCATACAATTATAATCCTTCCTTAGTTGATTCAGTCCTACGTAATTAATTCTTGTTTTGCTTGCTCATGGGTTAGCAGTTTCATGAATCTGTCAGCTTCTCAACTAGAGTTCTGAAAATCCTCACTCAGTTCAGCAGCATGATATTAAAGTTATTCAGGCCATATCAAGGATTGGATGGGGGCCGGGGAGTTTGATGGGTAGAAAATTATTAAGAGAAGTAATTACCAAGAAAATATCAAGGGGAGGCGAATTCTTGCTAAACTGACTTTAACAGGATTCTTGCTGAAGGCAGACCAGAGTGATTAGAGGTCAAGGTTGGGGGATTCTCACGAAATTGGCTTAGCAGGATCCTTGCTAAAACTGAACTAGGCACGCTGGAGTCCAAGGATGGGGCCCGTTAAAAAGAGGGCTGAGAGGGCCCTTCTAAAGTTTGGGCACTGAGGCTGTCTTTGTCGAGGACCCTCCATATGTAGCATTTATGATGGTATTTTGGCTGGCATACATAGAGTTAACATTTTGTGCCTTTTATAGCAAATCAAAGAAGAGCAGAGCATTTAAGAGCTATCAAGATATCATGCTGGCCTTGGAACTGACAGCTTGAAACAAAAAAATAAAAAATGTTCTGCTTAATTCCCCTGATAAGCCCTTAAAAGAACTGAACTCTAACCCTGGTAACCGTCACCTACTTCATAAGTAGGAAACGGTTGGATGGAAATCACAGGCAAGAAGAGAAGGCCATAACTGTTTGAAGATGGGCAGATTCTGACAAAGGCTCCAGTCCAGAAGGGCAGGAAAGAGACAGGACTTTCCTAAGCCTTGAGCCCAGGCACAGGCCTGGGTCCCCAGTCTGGACTCTGGCAAGAAACAGTCAAAGATCCTAACAAAAATGTTATACTGTCTCAATTCATATTTTAAAATGTCAGCATAGGTAGTGGTGTCTGTCTCTGGGTTTTTTTTTTTTTTTTTTTTTTGAGACAGAGTCTCGCTGTATTGCCAGGCTGGAGTGCAGTGATGCAATCCCGGCTCACTGCAACTTCCGGTTTCCAGTTTCAAGCAATTCTCCTGCCTCAGCCTTCCGAGTAGCTAGGATTACAGACATGCACCACCATGCCTGGCTAATTTTGTATTTTTAGTAGAGACAGGGTTTCTGCATGTTGGTTGGGCTGGTCTCAAACTCCTGACCTCAGGTGATCCTTCCGCCTCAGCCTCCCAAAGTGCTGGGCTTACAGGCATGAGCCACTGTGCCCGGCCCGAAAGACTATTAAGAAGCTCCTAACACCATAAAAACCCTAGAAGAAAATCTAGGCAAAACCATTCAGGACATAGGCATAGGCAAGGACTTCATGACCAAAACACCAAAAGCATTGGCAACAAAAGCCAAAATAGACAAATGGGACCTAATCAAACTCCACAGCTTCTGCACAGCAAAAGAAACAGTCATTAGAGTGAGTCGGCAACCAACAGAATGGGAAAAAATTTTTGCAGTTTACCCATCTGACAAAGGGCTGATATCCAGAATTTACAAAGAACTAAAACAGATTTACAAGAAGAAAACAAACAAGCCCATTCAAAAGTGGCGAAGGACATGAACAGACATTTTACAAAAGAAGACATACATGAGGCCAACAAACATATGAAAAAATGCTCATCATCACTGGTCATTAAAGAAGTGCAAATCAAAACAACATTGAGATACCATCTCACACCAGTTAGAATGGCGATCATTAAAAAATCTGGAGACAACAGATGCTGGAGAGGATGTGGAGAAATAGGAACACTTTTGCACTGTTGGTGGGAGTGTAAATTAGTTCAACCATTGTGGAAGACAGTGTGGCGATTCCTCAAGGACCTAGAAATAGAAATTCCATTTGCCCCAGCAATCCCATTACTGGGTATATATCCAAAGGATTATAAATTGTTCTACTATAAGGACACGTGCACACGAATGTTCATTGCAGCACAGTTTACAATAGCAAAGACCTGGAACCAACCCAAATGCCCATCAATGATAGACTGGGAAAATGTGGCACATATACACCATGGAATATTATGCAGCCATCAAAAACGATGAGTTCATGTCCTTTGTAGGGACATGGATGAACCTGGAAACCATCATTCTCAGCAAACTGACACAGGAACCAAAAATCAAACACCGCATGTTCTCACTCATAGGTGGGTGTTGAGCAATGAGAACACATGGACACAGGGAGGGGAGCATCACACACTGGGGTCTGTTGGGGAGAAATAGGGGAGGGACGGTGGGGGGTGGGGAGTTGGGGAAAGATAGCATGGGGAGAAATGCCAGATATAGGTGATGGGGAGGAAGGCAGCAAATCACACTGCCATGTGTGTACCTGTGCAACAATCTTGCATGTTCTTCACATGTACCCCCAAACCTAAGATGCAAGTAAAAAAAAAAAGAAGCCCCTGCTCTAGAGTCAGCTGTAAGAACTTCCACTGCTCCCAAAGGGCACCAACAGCTCTGCTATCTGGCATAATGGACTTTAGAAGTAATTTTCACTGGTGAAGTAGGAGCTGTTCCAACTGTTACGGACTGACCAGAAGCACTGTATCAGATTGTATCTCCTTGCAGGGACGGGGTATTACGACCTAGGAAGCCTCGTGGTAACGTATGCCCTTTCAGATGTCTCTGATTCAGGATTTGAATCAGGACTTGTATCCGCAGCTCATACAAAGGTTCCTGCACCTGACCCTGACTAGACTCGAAGCTAAATCGTGCTGTTCAAATACTGTCGCGTCTGCCTTAAGTGACCTGTTATGCAAGGCTCCTGTCAGTGTGCCAGCGAAGCGAAGCCCCAGTACTTGGTTGAGTTTACAGAACTGGTTGTACCACGTTTTTGAGCCTGCTGGCTTCTAAATGTTTATTTTATGGCTGCATTCAGCCTGAGACTTGCTTTCATTGTAACATAGCACCTGGTAATGAAGTTAAGGAGACCTGTGGCCCTCACCTACCTCTATTACAGGCCCACGTACAAGTGTTTGTGTTTCTCAGTTTAGGGAGGTTTTCAGAAGCCCTGAGGCTGGAGTAAAGCTGGGTTAAGGACTCTTGTTGTAGTAGAAATGTTCTTTACTATCTTTTATGACCCTTTGTATTGCTGCATATTGGTTCTTCACCATTAATAATAAACCGCCTCAGTTCTTTTCTTAGAAGGACATTGAACACTAACTGTATGGCATTGAGCTAGGGGTGAATGAATATGGAGCTCCCTGCAACTCCAGGAACCATTTTCAAAATGTGTCTGTCTGTGTTTATATGGTAATGTTCACCTGAGTAACACCTAAGGTGAGGCTGAAATTCTTGCAGTCAACAAGACCCCCAAGGCTACAATTTCTACCTAGCCTGAGTGCAAGCTGTTTTTCTTCAGTTTCAAAAAGCATAGAAAACCTCCTCCATTCCAGCTGATTTTTGCATCGAGGCTGGTTTGTCAATTGTGTGTTCTTTTGCTTTCCTTAAGCGCCATTGCCCAGTGTGGTGTGAGTACTGCGTTCTTTCTGCTCCAAGTCTCACTTTTTTTTTTTTTTTTTTTGAGATGGAGTTTTGCTCTCCTCATCTTGTCGCCCAGGCTGGAGTGCAATGGCACAATCTTGGCTCACTGCAACCTCTGCCTCCCGGGTTCAAGTGATTCTCCTGCCTCAGCTTCCAGAGTAGCTGGGATTACAGGTGTGCACCACCATGCTGGCTAATTTTTGCATTTTTAGTAGAGACGGAGTTTCATCATGTTGGTCTTGAATAGGCAGGCTGGTCTTGAACTCCTGACTTCAGGTGATCTGCCTGCCTCAGCCTCCCAAAGTGCTGGGATTAAAGGTGTGAGCCACCACACCCGGCCCCTGCCTCACATCTTTGTCCCACACATATAACTTTGGTTTTGTAAGTAAGAAAATGCTTCCTCCTTGCTGTTAATTACACTGTGAGATTCCTTTTGAGAACCCCACAAATAAAGTCAATAAAACCATCAGGAATCCTTAGACTCATTAAAATTCCAGACCCTGTGAAAACAATATTTCCCGTTGAATGTTAACATGAACAAAGTGATGAGCTGAGAGTGAAGCGTGAGGGTGGGATGAGCGAGTTTGGACATTAACAGCACGATGTGTAGAGGAGGCGCATCTCATGTTGACACTCACTTGTCCATGTGACACTTCTGCCTTCCTGACATGCACTGGTGAATACCACGAGTGTGTGTCGTGGCAAGCCCGCACCATGGAGCAGGCGCAGGGGGCTGACCGTGCTGGGTCACTGCAGTGAAAAGTCATGTGAAAAAAAGCTACCATCCATTTCATTTTTTTCACTTCTCACTTTGAACTCAGCTTTGTGACCGCTCTGTGAAAACAAAACCAACACGGATACCCTGCCACAGAATTGCCATGTGTTAAAAGATTCCACAGAGGTGTTACTGGACAGCAAACAGTGTTTTTAGAAAGGGCCTTTGCTCCCTGTTGGTGGCAAAATGAACGTTCCCTTAGGAGGGCAGATCCCTTTTCTCACAAGGCCAGAGGATGGGGATGGGGAAGGGGGTTGACGGTCTGATTGGGATTTATGCCGGTGGAGTGCAGTCAAGTTGCGCTTATGAAGGCCTTATGCTCCCTCAGGTTGAAGCACGGGGCGAGCCAAGGAGGCTCTGTGGATGCACTAAACTACAGGGACCCTTCTTTTATTCAAGATTGAATATTTATCATTAGGTCTGATATAGCAGAAAGACTCCTGGATTTGGAATCGGAAACTCTGGACAAGAAGACCCTTATTTAGTCACTGTAAGGGAGGACTATCCCAGGTTCAGGGCTGAGGCCCATACAAGAAAAGACAGATTAAGAAGAGAAAAGCACACACGTTCAGTTAATCTAATCTAAGTTTTATGTGACACGGGAGCCTTCGTAAGGAAATGAAGACCCAAAGAAACAGCTCAGCCTGGCTTCTTTTGTATAGCAGGTTTGATGAAGGGTGGCCAGGTGCACGGAAAGGTGACTGGGGAAGGAGTGTGATCTGACGGTAATAAACCAGGGGAAACTGAGCAAGGCCTGTTTGTTCAGCCTCTTCTCTGTGGTCCTGTTTTCAGAAATAAGGATGTTTCCTTTCTCCAGGTCTAGGAGGGCACCGCTCACAGGAGGATCCTAGGATGACCTGCTTCCCGAGAAGGTCAGAAGATCCTGGGGTTTATGACCTGATTCAGGAGGAAAGGCAACGGGAAAGGTGAGAAAGAGCTTCCTGCATGTGCCATCTCAGATTCTTTCAGCTTAAGATGTTCATTGCGTCAAGTTACCACATTTTGGGGTAGCATATCCTGAACCCTGTCATTACTTACCCATTCTGAGCATAAAGCTGTCTTTTGTAAAATGCGGGTAATATCTCACACCTTACAGGACAGTTTAATCAGAGGAATACGTAAAAGTGCCTATGCAGGTACCTGGAGCATAGTACATGCTCAATAAATGTTTTTGCTCTCAATCTAATTTAAAAATTAATTATATAGGTGTAATCCTTGCATGGTTCTTATTTTTTAAGTTTGACTCCACAAGGGGGTTGTAGCATTCTTCATGGTAAGGACCCTAGATTGCCTTTTGTTGAAAAGTCAACAGCAGCAAGTGAAAGGAATCACTATACCTTAAATTTTTTGTCAAATGAATGTCACTGGTTTCTAAAAGTACTTAAAAAACGCTGATAGTACACAACTTCTTCCTAGCTCTGGAGACATCCTGGAGTTTGCCCTTATGACTCAACTAAGAAGACCCCTCAGGACGGAGGGTGGGACAGCTGGGCTGAAGTTGGGAACTGAGAGAGTGATGGAGAAACCCCTCTCCATTCTGTGCTCTAGGACAGGGGCCAGGGCACACGTGCTGCTCTTGTTCATTGCCTCGCTGGCCAGCAGGCTGCCCCTTGCCCTCGCTTTCAATACACTAGCACCTGTGCAGGAAAACAGAAGAAAAGAACGCACATTCTTCAGGCTTTTGTGATCCCTTCTGTGTTCATTCGCATGAACTACAGTACTACAGCTGGGAAAATCCCCATGGCTATGCATGCAAAGGCGTGTGCACAGGCGACTCCTTCCGGGGTACTAGCCGGAACAACAAACACTATGTTATTTGTTCTCTGAGGTCCACGTGGTTGAACCTGAGTCTGAGAAAGTATCTTGTCTGATGGGTTCACCCAGAAGCATCTCAGGTCAGCACAGAAAAATCCTGACATCAGGACCATCTGTGCTGCATTGCCTTGAGCAACTGGTCACCCTGAGTGTGGTGGACACTGGATTTACTCTGGTTATTGAGGCACGGCTTTCCTTTTGCTCTCTTTAATATAACTTCCTTCCTTCACTAAAAATGAGGTTGAGAAAGTATGTTGAGGCTTAAATATTTCAACAAGATCAAGCACCCAAAGCCAGGAGCTTCCCAGTGTTTCTGAAGCCTTTTCCACTTTTCCAGAAGCAATCCCTTTTTCTATTGACTGTCATTCATTAAAACATTAAAACCCTGTCAACGTCACCGCTTCTGTTTTGAATCTTCCAGGCCTGGGTTCGGTAAACTATTTTCAATTCATTGACTGTTAATCGTTCCTTTATCTGCATGTTCAGTGACACCAGAGCATTTGCTGTGTTCCTTTTATGTGCTAGTCACTGAATTTTACAGATGAACAAAATGAAGCTTGGAGGATAATAACTTCTCCAATGGCAGCTGCTAGGAAACAGAGCTGGGATTTGAAAGAAGCTACGCAGGCTTTCAGTCTCATGCATTTTATTCAATACTTAATTTCAACATCTGGCAAAACTGGAAAACTGATGATAATCTACCTGTAATTAGGATTCTTTCACTTTTTTTTTTTTTTTTTTGAGTCAGAGTCTTGCTCTGTTGCCCAGGCTGGAGTGCAATGGCATGATCTTGGCTCACTGCAACCTCCCTCTCCTGGATTCAAGCAATTCTCCTGCCTCAGCCCCCCTAGTACTGGGACTACAGGCATGTGCTACCATGCCCAGCTACTTTTTGTATTTTTAGTAGAGATGAGGTTTTGCCATGTTGGCCAGGCTGGTCTCGAACTCCTGACCTTAGGTGATCTGCCTGCCTCGGCCTCCCAAAGTGCTGGGATTACAGGAGCGAGCCACCGCACCCGACCTATCCTTTCGCTTCTTAAAGGAGGCTTTCCAGCTATTCCACCCAACAGGCTGCCAGCATTACCTTCCTAAATAACTTCGTCTTTATCATATCTAGGTCAACATACCATCAGTTCAGGAGGAAAAAGATAGGTTTGAGATTAGAGATTGGGACTATTGGTTCAGAGGCCAAACCTTAACTGCAATATCTCCTATATTTGTATTCATACTTGTAGGGGAAGAAACACATTTTTCTCTACTCCCTTCCGTTCAGTGGTTGGGGGCCCTGTGAATTGACACAAAAAAGACTAACAAGAGAGAAAAACAGATGTAATCATGCGTGCTAGCACAGGAGTTCACAATGAAGTGTGACTGGAAGAGGCGTTAGAATTTGGAGCTTATATACTATCTTAGCCTGGACAAAGGAGAGTGGAATTTGGGCTTCTGAGATGGGAGGTAAGTTACAGTGAAGGGAGAAAATGTGTAATAAACAAGTGTTGTTTAATAACATGTGTTAGGCAGATAAGAGTGGCCTCAGGTGCTAAAAGTTGTCTCTGGAATATTTGTCTTCCTGGTATGGGAGAAGGAGACACCTTTGCAAATGGAAATTTATGCCCTGTTTTTAGATAGGATAGGGGATGGCAGACAGCTAATTGCCTTCAGCTCAAAACAATTCTGATGCCCAAGTGGCGTATTTTGGAGGGGCATGTTCTAGTTCCCATCATGCCCAAGACCGTGAATCTGCAGTCCTGCTTGTCTTAGTACACCTTGCTTCCACTGTTACTTAGCTCTTTCCCAAGGCTATAAGCTATTTAAGGGGAAGAGAAGCGGTTTCCTTAGTTTTGTGTCTGTGGCATTCCCTCTTAAACGCTACTGTTTATTTAACAGCCATGATATCTCATGTTCTTTACCTACATTACCCCCAGAACACTTCCAGGTAATATAAAAATCTCCATTTCACAGATGAAGACATTTAGCCTCAGAGAGATTCATTGGTTTACTCAAATCATTCTGCAAATATGTAGCGGAGGACTTAGGATTTGTTCCTAGATCTTTGTATTAGCCAGAGTTTTCCAGGGAAACAGAACCAACAGAATGTGTATTTAGGTATATAGAGAGATTTATTTTAAGGAATTGGCTCACGTGATTACGGAGGCTGGCACGTTCACTGTCTGTAGGGTGAGCCAGCAGGCTGAAGACTCAGGGAGGAGCCGATCCTGCAGTCCAGGTCTGAAGGCTGTCTGCCGCCAAAGTCCTTCTTGCTCGTGGGAGGTCAGTCTTTTGTTCTATACAGGCCTTTGTGAACCCCCAACAGTTGAGACAGATCTAAGTTAATTTAGAAAGTTTATTTTGCTATAAAAATTAGCCAGGCATGGTGGTGGGTGCCTGTAATCCCAGCTACTTGGGAGGCTGAGACAGGAGAATCACTTGAACCTGGGAGGCAAAGGTTGCAGTGAGCCAAGATTGTGCCATTGCACTCCAGCCTAGGTGACAGAGCGAGACTCTATCTAAAAAAAAAAAAAAAAAAGGGAAAGAAAGTTTATTTTGCAAGGTTGAGAACGCATGCCTGTGACACAGCCTCAGGAGATCCTGGTGGCATGTGCCTAGGGTGCTTAGAGCACAGCTTGGTTTTATACATTTTAGGGAGACCCGAGATATGAATCAACATATGTAAAACAAATTGATTTGGCCTGGAAATGCAGGACACCTCAGAGCAGGGAGGGGGCTTCCAGGTCACAGGTAGGTAAGAGACAAATGGCACATTCTTTTGAGTTTCTGATTAGCCTTTCCAAAGGAAACAATCAGATACGCATTTCTATCAGTGAGCAGAGGGGTGACTTTGAATAGAATGGGAGGCAGGTTTGCCCTAAGCAGTTCCCAGTTTGACTTCTCCCGTTAGCTTAGTGATTTTGGGGGTCCTTGATAGTTTCCGTTCACATCTTCAACTGATTAGATGGGGCCCACCACATGGGGGAGGGCAATCTGCTTTACTCCAAGTCCTTCAATTTAAAGGTTAATCTCATCCAAAAGACCCTCACAGAAACATCCAGATTCATGTTAAGCCACAAATCTGCACACTGTGGCCCAGCCAAGTTGACAGAAAAGTAACCATCAACATTTTCTGGTAGCACATTTCACACTCACTTCTTTTTTATCACATCAGAGTTCTTCTCAGCATAGGTTAGTTGGTGACCTTGAGTCAAATGCAAGCCGTGCATGTTAACCTGAAGCAAAAGCCTCCACCCCCAACATCTTATGTGAAATGTGTAATCACTCTTTGTTTACAAATAAAATTTCTAAGGGATTTTCTTTCTCTGAAAACTTTTTTTTTTTTGAGATGGAGTCCACACAGTCACCTGGCCAGTGTCTCTGGAAACTTCAAAGGCCAACCTGATGTGAGTGGTTTTAAAAAGTAGAGACATTCTCAGAGGATCCTGTCTCTGGAGCCCGCTTTAGGGACCTCTTGGTTAATTCTGGAAGACAATCTAATACCAGGAAGTAGATGAGATGAGGAGAGAGACTAGTTTTTTGTATTTAAGCAAAGCCACTTTGTTCTTACTTTCTGAAATGAGAGAAAAGGAAAATATAAACTGATTGACTGTGGGGCAGCAATTGATAGCACGTGTAATTAAGTTTCCCTAAAGTTGCAGTTATATTTTAGCCTGCTTTAAATAGCAGTTTTACTTTCAAGGTATTTAATTTGTTTGATTAAAACCAAAAGGAAAGGCTTTAAGAAAGCTCATTTCCCAGAATGTGTTTCTGTGATTCTGGAAGTTTTTCTTGGTGGGGCTAAGATCAGAAGCAGAGCCGTAAGATCAGCAGAATGGTGGGGAGGGGCGTGGAGCTAGAGGAGAGGGACTTACAAGTGGTCTGGGATGAAAAGTCTTGGGAACATGTCTGGTCTGTCTTTTCAGCCAAAGGCCCCCAGGTGGAACTCTCTGCCCCGAGGTGTTCCAAGTTTTTATTTATTTTAATATTTGTACTTTTTTATTGTGAAGAAATAGACATAAAATTTGCCATTTTAACCATTTTTAGGGGTACCCTATGCTGGCACTAATGATATTCACAGCATTGCGTAACCACTGCCACCATCTATTTCAAAAATGTTTTCAATATTTTCATCATTCCAAACAGAAACTATGTCCGCTGAACAGCAATTCTCTCTCCCCTCAGACCCTGGTAACCTCTCTTCTACTCTCTGCCTCTATGAAGTTGCCAATTCTAGGTGCCTTGTATGGGCAGAATCACACGGCGTTTGTCCTTTCGGGTCTGGCTTCTTTCACTTAGCAGCGTGTTTCCATGGTTCGTCCATGTTGTAGCCTGTGTCAGAACTTCATTCCTTTTTATGGCTGAATAATATCCCATTGTGAGGATACATTTATTTATGCATTTCTTTCTTTCTTTTCTTTTTTTTTTTTTTAGACAGAGTCTTGCTCTATTGCCCAGGCTGGAGTGCAGTAACTCGATCTCGGCTTACTGCAAACTCCATCTCCCAGGTTCAAACAATTCTCCTGCCTCCGCCTCCTGAATAGCTGGGATTATAGGCATGAGCCACCACACCCAGATAATCTTTGAATTTTTAGTAGAGATGGGGTTTCACCATGTTGGTCAGGCTAGTCTCGAACTCCTGACCTCGTGATCCACCTGCCTTAGACTCCCAAAGTGCTGGGATTACAGTCATCAGCCACCAAGCCTGGCCTGCATTTATTTCTTGATCCGACTTTTTGAGAAAATTGTCACTGCTTTATTTTAAAAAGAGCATTTTTTCTCTGACTGGTGTTAAAGTGGATATTTCTTTCTGTTGAACAGGATGTGGTATATAGGTATTAGTGTAAGGCTGCTAACTAAAAGCACACAACATTCCTGTGAGTGGAACAAGAGCCTAATAAAAATCAGAATCTACCCTGAATTTCTAGATGAATTTACCTTGTGCCAAGGGCTTTAACTTTTCCCTAGACTCCGGGAAAAGCACACTCTCTGTGGCCTAAAGTTTGTGGGGTGAGAAAGCTTCCACCTGGTGAAATGTTTGCAGCTGATTACATTTTGGGGGCATTGAAGTTTTTAAAAATAAAAAATCTAAAATGTGGTACATATACACCATGAAACACTATACAGCCATGAAAAAGAAAGAGACTATGTCTTTGCAGCAACATGGATGAAGCTGGAGACCATTATCCTAAGTGAATGAACTAACACAGAAACAGAAATCCAAACACCACATATTCTTACATAGAAGTGGGAGCTAAACATTGAGCACACAAGGACACAAAGAAGAGAACAGCAGACACCAGGACCTACTTGAGGGTGGAAGGAGGGAGGAAGGTGAGGATCGAAAAACCACCTATTAGGTACTATTCTTATTACCTGGGCAGCAGAATAATCTTACACCAAACTCCTGTGACATGAGGTCACCTAAATAACAGACCTGTATATACACCCCTGAACCTAAAATAAAAGTTAAAAGAAAGAAAAAAGATCTAAAAAACTTGTTGACATATTAAATGTTATACCTATATAAATATTTTTTGAGATGGAGTCTCGCTCTGTCGCCAGGCTGGAGTGCAGTGGTGCGATCTCGGCTCACTGCAACCTCCGCCTCCTGGGTTCAAGTGATTCTCCTGCCTCAGCCTCCCAAGTAGCTGGGATTTCAGGTGCTTGCTACCATGCCCTGCTAATTTTTGTGTTTTTAGTAGAGATGGGGTTTCACTGTGTTGGCCAGGATGGTCTCAATCTCTTGACCTCATGATCCCCTGCCTCGGTCTCCCAAAGTGCTGGGATTACAAGCACGAGCCACTGTGCCTGGCTAAATGTTATACTTTGTTGTTGTTTTTTTTTTTTTACAAAAACAAAAAACTAAAATCTACACAAATGATTATTTACTCCTTAAAAACCATGTAGGACAGCTGGGCCTGGTGGCTCACGCCTGTAACTTTGAGAGGCTGAGGTGGGTGGATCCCCTGAGGTCAGAAATTAGAGAGCAGTCTGGGCAACATGGCTAAATGCTGTCTCTACTAAAAACACAAAAATCAGCTGGGCGTGGTGGCAGATGCCTGTAATCCCAGCTACTCGGGAGGCTGAGGCAGGAGAACCGCTTGCACCTGGGAGGTGGAGGTTGCAGTGAGCTGAAATCACACCACTGTGCTCCAGCCTGGGCAACAGAGCAAGACTCTGTATCAAAAAAAAAAAAAAAAAAAAAGTAGGGTGATTTGAAGTTTTAGAACATTTGTGCAGAGAACATGGTACAGAAGAGAACGTGACTTTTCCAATTGCAGAATGTTTTAGTCTGATTTTCTGGAAGCCCCATCACAAGCAGCGATCTTTTGTTGCTTATCCCTCTGGTTTTGTTCCATCATTAGCTCTCAACCCATTTCATCATTATGCACTACTTAATCCATATAGTAAGTAAATTAATAATTAATAATTATCACTAATAGATTAATAAGTATATTTAAAAGAATTAATTCATAATAAAATAAACAATTCATGGCATTTGTTAATAATTTAACCATTATGCTACAGGAAATTATTCAGTAATTAATAAAAACTAAAATTTATTTCTTTTTGTCATATTTATTCATGATTCTCTGAAAGGCCTCCCCCTGGATATTCTTGATTAATCACCAATAGGCCTTACTCTCTTGACACGCTAAGGAACCAGCCTTTTAATCCTGGAAACATTTCTTAGAGTTGACAGTCATGTTGAGAGGCACAGACTGAATGTTCCTGGAGGATGTTTATGCTCAACTCACATGGAAGTCATCACCCTAAGTCATCTTGCCATAACCCCCATGCAGTCTAGGTGCTGGTGAATAACTAACTTTGTGTGCAAATTTACAGGACTATTTACGGTACTGGGTATTAATGGATCAGACATGAGAGGGAAGTGAGCTGTAGAGAATTTAAGTTGCAGAGAAGAACTTGAACCCAAATCCTCACCCCATAAATGCTGCTGTTTCCTTCTCCTCTGAATAGTCCTTTGAGTATGGCTTTGAGGAGTAGGAGGGAACAGGGCTTTGCAAAGTTCAGTTGAATTAGCTGATGAAAGTCCTTCAGGTGTTAGGAAGCCAGGAGCCTTGTCAGACCTCCATTGACGGGAAAGCTTAGATTAGTCCATCCACGTGTCCAGAATGAACACTTTGTGGTTCACAGGGCGGGTCTGATGTTGCTGGAGGTGTGTGCTCCTGCTGCAAATAGCTGGGCTCTGTTGCTAGAGGTGATCATCCTGTTGTGGGCTGAATGTTAAGGCCTAGGTCATATGCGCAGGTATGAGCCTCATTCCTTGGGTCTAAAATTTGAGGAATTAAAAAAATGCTTAAAAGGAGGATTCTAGGTGGTAGGAGTTCAGTATGGCTGCAGGGCCTTGGAGGCAGTGTGGGGAACCTACACCAAAGATGAGAAAGCTGTTTGTTTGTTTGTTTGTTTTGAAAGAGTCTTGCTCTGTTGCCAGGCTGGAGTGCAGTGGTGCAATCTCATCTCACTGCAATCTCCGCCTTCTGGGTTCAAGCGATTCTCCTGCCTCAGCCTCCCGAGTAGCTGGGATTACAGGTACCCGCCACTGTGCCAGGCTAATTTTTGCATTTTTAGTAGAGATGGGGTTTCACCATGTTGCCCAGGCTGGTCTCAAACTTCTGACCTCAGGTGATCCGTGTGCCTGGGCCTCCCAAAGTGCTGGGATTACAGGCGTGAGGCACTGCAACTGGCTGAAAGCTGGATCTTCTAAGAAAGAAAATTCGGAATTCTGTTTGCTGTCCATAACATTGGCAACATTTCGGTTTAATAGGTCAAGACTGCATTGGCTGTGTAGCTGGGGAGGTAGGCTGGGTGAGGCAGCAAGGAGGGGAGGATATTAGAAATAGAAGGAGGGAGAGGCACCTCTCCCTACAACCATGCTGAGGTCAATAGGCCTAAAGGGACAGAGCTCCGTGACAGGGCCCACCTCCCCTTCTCAGCACTGGGGGCACCAGGGATTTCCCAAAGCAGATACCTTTTTGTGGCTCTTTTAATATTTCAGGGTCAAACAAGAGAGTGCACTTGTGCCTCTACACAAAGAGAAGTTCAATACGTGCTGCCTCTTTCATGCTCTCTCTTCTGCCCACGGTGTGTGTCGGAGGTTCTAGTGCTGTGGAAATTCCCCTGGCCTCCCACCAGCATTTAGCTTATGACTATCTGCGTCTGAAGTTTTCGTCTCTATCTGTTACCATGCTCCGCCTTGGAGCCTGTCGAAACACCAGAACATACGACCTGATGTTAATAGGTGCCCCAATCATAAGGTTAAAAAATTTTATGGAGAAATTTCTAGAAAATTGACTCATCAAAAATTGCAAGGAGGGGCTTCCTAAAAGAGATTAAACTGGCTGGGCGCGGTGGCTCACGCCCGTAATCCCAACACTTTAGGAGGCTGAGGCGGGCTGATCACGAGGTCAAGAGATCAAGACCAGCCTGGCCAACATGGTGAAACCCCATCTCTACTAAAAATACAAAAAAATTAGCGGGGCGTGGTGGCGTGCGCCTGTAGTCCCAGCTACTTGGGATGCTGAGGCAGAAGAATTGCATGAACCCGGGAGGCGGAGGTTGCAGTGAGCCGAGGTCGCGCCATTGCACGCCAGCCTGGCGCCTGGTGACAGAGTGAGACTCTATCTCAACAACAACAAAAAAGAGATGAAACTGAAATTTACCTGTGGGGCAGACTGTTCCCGCTTGACTGGGTCCTCATCACTAACTAGGCGTCAGTTGTACATGCTTGTGTAAGGAACCAGTCTCCATCACTTTTTTATGGTACCCACGGGAGGTGGCACAAAGCGGGAAGGAGTGATCCCCGGCCCCACACGGACTGAGAGTGAGCTCCACTGCAACCCGCGGGCACCCAGCCCTCGCCGGCTCCTGTTGCTGTCAGGCTGTATTCTTCTTTGTGCAGGTGTTTCTAAGAGCTGGAACGCTCCTGGTGGCATTGTGCAGGAAGGACAAACAGAATCACCCGCCACGCTGGAGGACAGAATGGCGCCCAGTGCCCTGTGGCGTGGACCTCTGGGGCCCTCGGCAGACGCATGTCCCCACCAATTCAGATGGCTGCAGGGGCCAGGAAGGCGACACAGAGGACTAAAGGAGACCGTGGGCATCGGCAAATCGGAGACCGTGAGCTCCAGTTAGAGGAAGGAGCTGTGTCTTAAGCCATTTTGTGTTACTTATTATAAAGGAATACCTGAGGCTGCTGCATATACACAAGATGGTCTATTTAGGTTCACGATTCTGATGGTTGGAAAGTTCATGGTCAGGCGTCTGCTTCTAGGGAGGGCCTTGTGCTGCTTCCACTCAAGAGTGGAAAGTGGAGGGGAGCCGTGTGAGCGGATTGCGTGGCAAGAGGAAGCAAGCGTGCTGGGAGGCGCCACGGTGTTTTTAACAACCTGCCTCTCTTGGGAACTAATAGAGCGAGAACTCATTCATTTCCTTGAGGAGGGCACCACGACGTTCATGAAGGATCCGCCCCCATGACCCCAACACCTCCTACCAGGCCCCACCTCCAACAGCAGGGATCACATTTCAACCGGAGATTTGGAGGGACAGCATCCCCCCTACAGCGGCTGCCGCAGAGTTCCAGTGATGGCTGACGCGCAGATCCAGAGGCTGAATGTCGTTTTCAAGAGAAGGCAGAAATTTTGATTTTTTTTAACGTAAAGTATCTCAATGGGAATATTGGTAACAGCTCATATATATTTTTTAAACTGCATGACCCAAATGAAACAGATCTGCGTGCCCGATTTGCAACATCTGGACTATGATGTGCAGGAGGAATTGTGTGACCGGGGTCAGGAAGCAATGCTGCAGCCCATGGGAAAGGGATGGGATGGGGACTTCCCTGAATGGAGTGGGAATTCCCACTGCCAGTCCTTCTGGAAAATGGCCTGTCCTAGGACAGGAACTGAGGAATAGGGAGGTAGAGTTTGCTTCCCACGGGTGGAGGAGCTCCTTCCCTCACAGACTCTCTGGAGGGCTGTCCTGCACGGTGGGTGGGGGACAGGTGTGCTCACAGCATCCTGGTGGGGCATGCCCTGCCCCAAGGAGGCAAGCCCGGGGGCCTGACTGAACAGCACCACAAGCAGCCCCAAGGTTCCTTGTTTTGAGCGTCCCTCCTGAAACTTCAACCCAGGCCTGGTTAAAGCGGGTAGCCCAGCTTAAGCCGGGTGTGGAGGGGGATGAGGAGGTGCAGGGGAGAAGGTGGGGAGCATGTGTCCCTTTTGCAAGGCCTCAGCTGGGGGACCCAATGGCACCAGAACAGTGGTGATCTTGAGAGTTCCAACAGCTGGGAAGCCAGCCCTGGTCACTCAGGAGAGGGGAAGAAGAGCAGACCCTGGGGAACATATCCCAGAGCGCGTGTGACATAGCCCAGGGGAACCCCCAGAAATAACAGAAAGGTGCTTTGAGGGGTCTAACTTCCTGCGTGGGCAGACGTGGAATGCATGCATTGGCTGGAATTAGAGTATTGATGGAAACTTGCCCCCATTTTTCGTAGCCACAGATGGTTGAAGCTGGGCTCTTTGAAGAAATGACAATAGACATTTGCCTGGAGGTTTAGTGTTTACAAAGCGATCCACTAACACCGTCTCTTGGAATCCTCACAACAGCAGTGGGGAGAAGGCATTGTAGGCATAATCCGTGTTACAGCTGTGGAATCTGGGGCTCACCGTTTGGACAACTTGTTGGAGGTCATGCAGCTAGTCAGACAGAGCTGATACAAACGCGGGTCTCAGAACTCTACACCGGGGTTTTCCTCTCTGCCTGGCACTCGGGGACAAGGTGAGGGGATGGGCTACCCTAGCCACTGTTATGGGTTGAATTTTGTCCTCCTAAAAGATGTGTTGAGCTATCTGGATGTGACCTATGGATGCGGCCTATTTGCAAATTGAGTCTTTACAGATGTAACCTTATTAAGGTGAGATCACTAAGGTGGGCCTTAATCCAGAAGACTGGTGTCCTCATAAGAAAAGGGAAATTTTGCTAGGCATGGTGGCTCATGCCTGTAATCTTAGAATTTTGAGAGGCCAAGACAGGAGGTTTGCTTGAGGCCAGGAGTTTGAGACCAGCCAGCAACATAGCCAGACTGCATCTCTACAATTAGAAAAACAAATTTTTAATTACCAGGGTGTGGTGGCTGGCATATGCCTGCGATTTCAGCTACTCAGGAGGCTGAGGCAGGAGGACTGCTGGAGCCCAGGGGTTTGAGGCTGCAGTGAGCTATGATTGTGCCATTGCACTTCAGCCTGGGCCACTGAGCAAGAACCTTACTCTAAAAAGAAGTTGAGGAAGAAGGAAGGAGGAGGAGGAGGGGGAGGGGGAGGGGGAGGATGGGGAGAGGGGGAAAGAGG
>NW_022436979.1:17686529-17791781 GCF_009761245.1 Sapajus apella | reverse complement strand
GGGGAGGGGGAGGAGGAGGATATTTGGACACAGGTGCACACAGGGAGGAGAAGGCCATGTGGAGACAGACACAGGGAATGAGACCACGTGAGACGAATCAGGGTGATGCTGCTAACAGCCAAGGACCTCCTGGGGCTACCGGACACGGGAGAAGCAGAGGAAGGACCCTCCCTTCAGGGCTTTGAAGGGAGCACGGCCAGCTCACACCTTGAGTTTGGACTTCCAGCCTCCAGAACGGTGAGAATGCGCTGGTGTTGTTGAACCCCCACCCCTACCCCGTGTCTGTATTTATGCCGGTGGCACAGATAGAAATAGGTTTGCAAGTGCAGGTTCAGGGCAAGGCTGGGGCACACTCAGGGCCTGGCCTCGGCGTCTGCCTGGCTGGCTTCTTGCCCAGGATGACTGACAGAGGGGGGGATGGTGTGAGCAGGCAGCTCTTCTCCTCACGACGTAACCCCAGTTCTCACTCCACGGGTTCATGACAACCCATTCTTCTAGAGACCGTGCCTTAAATCCTCCTCTGCTGGTTTCCCTCAAGTGCGCCTCGTGAGCTGTGATTTCACTGGGAATCTTACACCATTGTCTGTGTGCTCTTCTACCAAAGCTTTCAAATCAACTCAATTAAACCACGTCTATAGTGGTTTTCCATTTTCCTTTTCTTTCTTTTTCAATGGTTGTAATTTTATCAAATGGATGTCTGTATATTAATGTTTTTTTTCCTTTTGAATTTACTTTTTTTAAAGAGCCATTTTTTGGCTTAGAGCAAAATTGAGCAAAAAGTCCCGGGAGATCCCCCCCTGCTCCCACACACAGCTCCCCGGCTATGGACGTCCTGCACCGAGGGGTCCGATCCATACAAGTGAGGAGCGTATGTTGATGTGTCATTATCACCCAAAGCTCACAGTTTACACGAGGTCTCACTCTTGCTGTGGACCCGCGTTTCTTTTCCCAGCGTGTTTCTGTGTCCCTTTTCCCTCTTTACCCTTCCCAAGCCCTGTGCTGTTTGGAAGAGCTATCATCACGGTTCTGCAGATGAGGACACTCAAGGAAACAGCTGAAAAGTAGAACCAGGACTCAAACCCAGATCTCATAACTCTGGATCCAGTGGTGGTGGCTTCCTCTCCTTAATGCAGTGACGAGACTCCCTTCTGAGCTTGTGTTCTATCCCTGCCGCTAACACACACACACACATACTTTTGCCAAGGTTAAGGACATGCTCACAACACAGCCTCAGGAGGTCCTGACCACGTGTGCCCACGGTGGTGGGCCTACAACTTGGTTTTATACATTTTAGGGAGACATAAGAACATCAGTCAGTACCTGTGAAATGTACATTGTTTCCATCTAGAAAGTTGGGACAACTGGAAGTGGGGACTTCAAAGTTGGATTCAAAGATTTCTGGATTGGCAGTCGATTGAGCTGTTATCTAAAGACCTGGAATCAATAGAAAGGGATGTCTGGGTTACAGTAAGGGGTTGTCAAGACCACGATTTTATCATAAATTTGAAACCTCCAAGTAGCAGGCTTCAGAGACAATAGGTTGCAAAGGTTTCTTCTCAGACTCAAAGAGGCTGTTCTATCAGTAACTCCAAAAGGGAGGAGGGTATCATGAGGCATGTGTGGCTCCCCTTCCCTCATGGCCTGAGCTGGTTTCACAGGTTAACTTTGGAATGCCTTGGCTGAGAGGCCATCCTTCAGATGGTTGGGAGGGCTTAGAACTTTGTTTGGTTTACAGGGACGTGCACTCACAGTGGCCTGGCTGTCCGTGTGTCTAACCTGGCGTGACGCACACTTTGAGTTTTCTCATTCCTGCTCTGTGCCCTCATTGCATGAGAGCCTCACCTGCAGGAGTCACATCTCCTCCTTGTTCTCCAGAGTACAATTGTTTCTTTCGATAAATATGCACAGACCGCCAACTTTGTTCCAATTGCTGTGGTAAGCTCTGTAGATGAGGTGGAAAAAAGTAAAGAAGGAAAGACATGATTGCTGCCCGTATTAGTTTTCTAGGGTGGCAAGGCTTCACCGATGGGGCAGCTGAAATCACAGTAGTTGATCGTCCCACAGTTCTGTAGGCCGGAGGTCCCAGACGGGGTGGCCAGCAGTTGGTTCCTTCTGACAGCCATGCGTTCCTCCCAGCTGTGGTTTGCTGGTGATGTCTGGGGTTCTTGGCTCGTAAAAGCTCACCTTAGTCTCTGCCTTCATTCTCACCCAGCCTTCCTCCTGTCGTTCTCCACATTCACCCCTTTTAGAAGGACACTAAGTTTTTGGATAAGAGGCCACTCTAATGACCTAATTTTAGCCTGATTTGCTCTATAATGGCTCTATGTCCAAAGAAGGCCACGCCCTGGGGAACAGGACTTCAAGGTGTGAGTTTTTAGGGGACACATTGTCCCAAGGCTTGTGGTGTAGCCGGGTGGGGGCCGTGCTGCACAAGGACACGCAGGTGCATGTGCTCACCTGGGCGGTGCACCTTGTCTGTGGCTGGTGAGCCGGAAAGGCTTCCTGTGAGCCGTGAGGGACTTCCGACACCAGAGGGACAAGTCAGAATTACCTAAGGGGTGGGAAAGGATGTTTGGAGCTGAAGAGAAGGCATGGGGGAAAGTCCTGAGGCAAGAGAGAGTGTGGTTCGTTTCAGAAACCTCAACAACATGACCGGACACAGCACAGGGCACGAACGGGGACTGGCAGGGCTGAAGCTGCAAGGAAAGGAAAGCCTCGCTTTCAAAGGGAGCGCCTTTGGTGCCGTAACGAGGAAAACTAGACTTTGTCTGAGGGCAGGGGAGAATCCCTGAAGGGTGTTAAGCACTGGAAGAACATGATTCATGGCACTTTTGCAGAAGCTCACAGGCTCCTAGGAGAAACAGGCCCTGAAGGAAATCAGTAATCCTGGGCAGTGAGGCCAACTAGAAACTGGGCCCAGGAAGCACAGATGCCAGGGCAAGGCCTGTCCGCGGGAGGGTTCGGCCAACGCTGGGTAGTCTGGTTCAGGCCCTTCTTCCCGCAGCAGAGACGCCTGGCGCGCTGCCCCTGGGGGTCTTCGCTGGAGGGAGCTGGGAAGCCGGTGCACACCTAGGCTGCGTGTATTCTTGATATCTTTTGGCTTAAACGTGGAGTTCATGTTCTCACTGCTTGTTGCCGCCGCTGCTGCTGCTGTTATTGTTGAGGGGATATGGACTGAGCCACGCCGCATGCTGGGGTGACCCTAAAAGCCTGCCAGGAGTCTCTCTGGAATATCCCAGTGTGGGAGTTGGGGAAGGGCATTTAAGTAAATGTAGTGCCGCCCAAGTGTGCAGCGTTGATGAAGTCTGCAGCGGTGCGTGGCAGTGCCCTGGCCTTCACAGTCGCTCACCACTCACTGTCACCCAGAGCCACTTCCAGTCTACAAGCCCCACTCATGGTCAGTGTCACCCACTTTGCCCAAAGCAATTGAGAAATGTTCACTTCTAAATAATAACAGCTATCCCAACCCCCTCCCCCACTTTTTTTTCCAGTACTAACGTTCTAACCCACACCGGGCTAGAACGTTATGTCATGAATAGAAATGGTGGTAGGGGTTTATGAGGAAGGGACAGGGCGACAATGGCAAAGATCCAGGGGAAGCTGGAGTGGGTTTTGTGCCTGAGGGGATGGTGTACCTCCCTACAGCTGCCAGGAGGGTCACAGCCCCTGAATGGGGAGCAGGGCAGTGTGACTGAGGCAGAGGACGTAACAATTCACTGCATGACCCTGAGAGTGAGTGCCTCCTTGTGGCTAGGGTGGCTGCAGGGAAGCTGGGGAGGGGACTGGGGCAGGCTGCTGGCCCGCGGGTGGCCATGCCCATCATTCACAGCCATTTCCTCTCCTATCATTTCCTGGAAGCATCACATCAGCCCTGAGGTTGGGGGACAGGGATCGTTGACTCTGCTGCAAGTGAGAAAGCAGAGCCAGGCTGAGCCACTGCCCAAGGGGACTAGTGGTGACAGAGTTGGCCTGGCTGGGCTGACCCCTCCTTGACCTCTCCCTTTCCTCCCAGGGCTCAGGGCTATGGAGATGCAGTACCTCCTCTGTTTCCAATCCCTGGAAACAGGATTGGTTAACTAGGCAAGTGACTGTCAGTTGTATCTTAAAAATTCAAAATGGGGAGAACAGATAGGCGCAGGTGTGGCTGTACCAAAGAAGGGCTTAGAAACCACGGGCCTCCTGTGCACACAGCAGCGTGGGTGGATCTGAACATTTCTGTGCTGAGGGAAAAGGGTAAGAAACAGCAAGAGATGCGTGGTGCAACACTCATTAGGTAAATTAAAAATACACACATAAATGAGAACACATGGACACAGGGAGGGGAGCACTACACACTGGGGTCAGTTGGGGGGAAATAGGGGAGGGACGGTGGGGGGTGGGAAGCTGGGGAGAGATAGCAAGGGGAGAAATGCCAGATGTAGGTGATGGGGAGGAAGGCAGCAAATCACACTGCCACGTGTGTTCCTATGCAACAATTTTGCATGTTCTTCACATGTACCCCAAAACCTAAAATGCAATAAAATAAATGGGAAAAAAAAATACATAAACACATTCCAGTGGTTACCTATGAGGAGGTGAGGGGAGTAAAAGTCCATAAAAAATAAACCACAGGAAGGGCCTTGCCCAGCCTTCAATAGAGGGTTATATGTCTTCCACCTCTGCAACCAGAGGTACCACAACTCCAAACAAATGAACAGATAAAAACCAAGACAACACCCTGAAAACACCACAGCAGCATCTCGTGTGGATTGTGTACCAGCTTGGATTCATTCTGTCTGTCACATTCAGGTACACCTATCAAATGTAGATTAGGTCTTTTCACGTAATCCCATAGTTCTTGGAGGCTTTGTTCATTTCTTTTCACTCTTTTTTCTCTAATCTTGCCTTCTCATTTTATTTCATTGAGTTGATCTTCAATCTCTGATATCCTTTCTTCTGCTTGGTCGATTTGGGTACTGAAACTTGTGTATGCTTTGTGAAGTTTTCGTGTTGTGTTTTCCAGCTCCATTAAGTCATTTATATTCTTCTCTAAGCTGTTTATTCTTGTTAGCATTTCGTCAAACCTTTTTTCAAGGTTCTCAGTTTCTTTGCATTGGATTAGAACATGTTCTTTTACCTCAGAGAAGTTTATTACCCCCTTTCTGAAGCCTGTTTCTGTCAATTCATCAGACTCATTCTCCATCTGGCTTTGTTCCTTTGCTGGTGATGAGTAGTGATCCCTTGGAGGAGAAGAAGCATTCTGGTTTTGGGTGTTTTCATCCTTTCTGTGCTGGCTTCTTCCCATCTTTGTGGATTTATCTACCTGTGGTCTTTGTAGTTGGTGACTTTTAGATGGGGTGAGTGGACGTCTTTTTTGTTGATGTTGAAGTTATTTCTTTCTGTTTCTTAGTTTTCCTTCTAACAGTCAGGCATCTCTGCTGCAGGACTAATGGAGGTCCACTCCAGACACTGCTTGCCTGGGGATCATCTGTAGTGGCTGCAGAACAGTCAGGGTTGCTGCCAGTTTCTTCTTCTGCTGTCTTTGTCCCAGAAGGTTACACACCAGATGTCAGCCTGAGTTCTCCTTTATGAGGTGACTCTTTGGATATACGGGAGTTGGGGAGCTGCTTGAGGAGACAGTCTGTCCCCTATAGGAGCTCAAGTGCTCAGCTGTGAGCTCCATTGTTCTGTTCAGAGCTGCTGGGCAGGTACATTTAAGTCTGCTACAGAGGAACTCATAATCGCCTTTTTTCCCAGGTGCTCTGTCCTGGGAAGATGGGGCTTTATTTATAAGTTCCTTTTTATGGAACATATAAATGTGCTGCTGCCTTTTTTCAGAGCCGCCCTACCCAGGAAGGAGGTAGCTTAGTCTTAGTCTGCCAGCAGAGGCGTTGCTGAGCTGCCGTGGGCTCTGCCCAACTGCTGCATGAACTTTCTTGCAGTTTTGTTTATAGGGGTATAGTTAGAACTGCTTTGGTAATGGCGGTCTGCCTCAGTAATGGTGGATTGCCTCAGTAGTGGCGGACGCCCTTCCCCCAACAGAACTGGACCATCTGGGGTCCAGCTGAGCTTGCTGTAAAACTCCCAATCCAGAGGGTTTCAGTTTGCTGGTCTTTGTAGGGGTGATACCTGCCGAGCCAGATCACCTGACTCCCTATTCCAGCCCCCTTTTTTTCAGTTGAATGGGCAGCTCTGTCTCCCAGGCATTCCAGGCGCCAGTTGAAATGGCCGCCCAGATTTCTGTGAGTTTTTGTGTGGAGACCCACTGCTCCGGCTGCTGTGCTGGAGACTCGTGGCACTTTTCAGCCCAGGAATCTCCTGCTCTGTGGGCAGTAATAACTCCTTTGGAAATGCGGTGATCACTCATCCTCTGTGTTGTTCTCGCTGGGAACTGCACTCCAGAGCTGTTCCTATTTGCCCATCTTCCTTTATGATTTTCTTAATAACATTTCCTTTTCTCTAGCTTACTTTATTGGGAGAACACAGCATCTAGTAGTAACATACTGCATAAGGGCATTTTGGCGAGTGACACACCGCATATATGACAGTGGTCCCGTAAGATTTTTATTTTTATTTTTTGAGATAATCTTGCTCTGTTGCCCAGGCTGGAGTGCAGTGACATGATCTCTGCTCACTGCCACCTCTGCCTCCCGGGTTCAGGTGATTCTCCCACTTCAGCCTCTCGAGTAGCTGAGATTACAGGCATATGACACCATGCCTGGCTAATTTTTGTATTTTTAGTAGGGATGGAATTTCACCATGTTGGCCAGGCTGGTCTCAAACTCCTGACCTCAAGTGATCCACCTGCCTCAGCCTCCTAAAGTGCTGGGATTACAGGCATGAGCCACCACGCCGGGCCCCATAAGATTTTAATGGAGCTTAAAAATTCTTATTGCCTACTGATATTGGGGCTATTGTAATGTCATAGTGCAACACGTTATTCATGTATCTGTGGTGATGTTCGTGTAAACAAACCCACTGAGCTGCCATCATCTGAAAGCATAGCACATACCATTATGTACAGTATATACCTGGATTATGTACATAATATTATACTTTTTATCATTATTTTAGAGTGTGGTCCTTGTACTTATATTTTTAAAAGTTTGCTTTAAACCAGCCTCAGGCAGGTTCTTCAGGAGGTTTCTAGAAGGAGGCATTGCTGTCATAGGAGATGACATCTCCATGGGTATTACTGCCCTGAAGATCTTCCACCTGGAAGAGACATGGAGGTGGAAGACGGAGATACTGATGATCCTGACCCTGACCCTGTGCTGTGTCTGAGTTTTTACAAAAAAGTTCAAAAATTTAAAAATAAGAAACAAGAAAAATTTAAAAAGCTTATAAAATAAGAATACAAAGAAGAGACATTGTTTGTATATCTGGATAACATAGTTGTGTTTTAAGCTAAGTGTTATTACCAAAGAGGCAAGAAAGTTTTTTAAAAATTTAAAATATTATAAAGTAAAAAAGTCACAGTAAGGTAAGGTTAATGTATTATTGAAGAAAGAATGTTTAAAGTAAATATACTGTAACCCAAGTGTGCAATGTTTATAAAGTCCGCAGTGGTGCATAGTAATGTCCTGGCCCTCACAGTCACTCACCACTCACTCATTCATTCACTCACCTATAGCAACATCCAGTCCTGCAAGCTCCATTCATGCTAAGTGTCATGGACTTTTCCCAAAGCAACTCAGAAATGTTCACTTCTAAATAATAATAGCTACCCCAACCCACTTTTTCTTTAGTATGTTCTATATTGCCAGTTAAAGTGCAGAGCATTTTCAGTGTTTTACTTCATTTAACCTTCTGTATGAACATATGAAGGTGGGTGTTTTGCTCTTGTTGCCCAGGCTGGAGTGCAATGGCACGATCTCAGCTCACTGCAACCTCCACCTCCCAGGTTCAAGCAATTCTCCTGCCTCAGCCTCCTGAGTAGCTGGGACTACAGGTGCGAGCCACCATGCCCGGCTAATTTTATATTTTTTAGAGATGGGATTTCTCCACATTGGTCAGGCTGGTCTTGAACTCCTGACCTCAGGTGATGATCCACCCGCCTTGGCCTCCCAAAGTGCTGGGATTACAGGTGTGAGCTACTGTGCCCAGCCTTAATTTTTGTATTTTTAGTAGAGACAGGGTTTCACCCTCTTGGCCAAGCCGGTCTTGAACTTCTGACCTCTATTATCTCCATTTTTATAGATGAAAAAAACTGAAGCTTAGGTTAAATAATTTATCCAAGGTCGCATGGTAATGAAGAAGGGATTTGAACCAGGTATTTCAATTCAAAAGTATTCCTCTTTTAATTTACTAGATTAGGGGTCAGCAACCTTTTTCTATGAAGAGCCAGAGAGTAGGTAAATATTTGAGGCTTCATGGGCCACAGTCTCGGTCTTAACTACTGAACTCTGTCGTGTACTGTGAAGGCAACCGTAGACATTAGGTAACCAAATAGGCATGACTGTGTTCCAATACAACTATATTTACAAAACAAGTGGTAAGCCAGGTTTTGGCTGGAGGGCTGTAGTTTGCCAGTCTTTGCCTTAGGCAATGAAAATAGATTTATTGCTTTTTTCATGGTTCTATATTTGCCCCCTTATAAAGGAAATAAGCATATGAGGTGGTACACAATTTCATGTTATATAGTCACCTGCAAAAAGAAAAATCATCACAATCGAGAAAATAAACATATCCATCAACCCCAAAGTTTCCTAGTGCTCCTTTGCGATGTCCTCCCTTGCCACTATTCACTCCACATCCCAGAGCAACCACTGATCTGCTTTCTGTGCTATTGATTGGTTTTCATTTTTATAGAGTTTTATGTAATAGAAACATGCAGTTGTACTCTTTTTGTATCTGCCTTTTTCACTCAACATAATTATTTTGAGATTTATCCATGTTGTGTGTAGGGGACTTTGATGAATTCTAATTGATTGCTTTTCTGTTCTTTTATGGTCTATGCTTTTTGTGTTATAGTTAAGAGATTTTTATAAACCTAAGCTCACTAAGATTTTCTCCTGTCTTCTAGAAGTGTTGTAATTTTAGTTTTCTCATCCCATAGTTTCACTGTGATCCAATTCAAGTTAATTTGTTGTGTATGGAATGAGTAAAAATCAAGATTCATTTTTTTTTTTTTTTTTGCATGTGGCTAATTTGCCCACTACCATTCACTAAAAAGATCTCCTTCTCCTCAATCAGTTGCGTTGGCACCCTTGTTGAAGATCAGCTGACCATATGTGAGTCTATTTATGGACTTTCTATTTTATTCCATGGATCTATTTTTCTATCTTTATGCCAATACCACATGTTCTTCATGATGGTAGATTTTTAACAAATCTTGATATTAAGTAATGTAGTCCACCAACTTTGTACTTTTTCAAAGTAGCTATTATATTTGAAATACTTTGTATTTCCATGTAAATTTTAGCATCAGCTTGTCAATTTTGTATAAAAAAGCCTGCTGCAATTTTAATTGAAATTGGATTGATGTATAGATCAGTATGGAGAAACATGTAATCAAGACATTGATCTAAAAACATGATATAGCCCTTCATTTATTTACATGTTTTTAAATTTCCTTCAGAAATGATCTGTAGTTTTCAGGTACAGGCCTTGCATGTCCTTTGTCAGATTCCCCCCTCAGTATGTCATATTTTTGGATGCTGTTTAATGGTATTTTAAAACCTCAATTACAGATAGTTCATTGCTAGTATATAAAAATACAATTTGTTTCGTATATTGCTTTCTTATCCTGCAACTTTGTTAAATTTACTTATTCACTATATTGGGTTTTTTGGTAGCTTCCTTAAGATTTTCAACATAGATGATTATGTCATCTATGAGTAAAGACAATTTTATTTCTTCCGTTCTAACCTGTATGCCTTTCATTTCCTTTTCTTGCTTTATTGCACTGGCCAGGACCTCTAGTACAATGTTGCATAAACATGGTGAGTGTGGTCACCTTTTCCTTTTCCTGATCTTAGATGGAAGACGTTCAGTTGTTAATCATTAAGTAAATGTGAGCTGTAGGCTATTCAAAGATGTCTGCATCAAATTGACATCCATAAGGCGGAGAAATTTCTCTTTTATTCCAAATTTGCTGAGGTTATTTTTTTTAAACCAGGAATAGATGTTGGATTTTGTCAAATACTTTTTCTCTGCTTATTGAATAATCATATATATTTTCTTTTTAACTCTGTTTATATGATGAATTACACTGATTGACTTTTGAAAGTTAAAACAGCATTTTAAGTGTGTTAAACTAGCTTATCCCAAGTTATTAAACCAACTTAGGATGACGCACACTTGGACAAAATGTATTATCATTTTCATAAAGTGTTGTGTTAGATTTGCTAAAATTTATTAAGGATTTTAACAAATCCTTATGGGAGATATTTATAGTGTTCTTGCAATATCATTATCTGGTTTTAGCATCAGAGTAATGCTGGCCTCAGAAATTAAGCTGGAAAGTATTTAATTCTCTGTAAATTTTTGGAAGAGCTTGGATAAAATTGGTATTCTTATTTTCCTAAATATTTGATAGAATTCACCACTAAAGCCATGAAACCTTATGGACCTGTATCTTTCTTTATGACAAACTTTTAAATTATAAATTCACTTACTAGAGAAAAGGCTATTGATGTTATCTATTACTTATTGATTGATCTCTGGTAATTTGTGTCAAGAAATTTTAAAACTTTATATAAATTGTTGAATATATTGGCAGAAAGTTGTTTATAATATTTCTGAATTGTCTTTTTTAATATTGGTGGACTCTGTAGTGAACTAATTATCATTTTTAGTATCAGTAATTTGTAATTTTTTCTTTTATTCCTGATCATTCTGGCTAGAGATTGATCAATTTCATCTTTTTAAAGAAGCAGATATTGGTTTTATTGATCTTCTCTATTGTTTTTCTATTTCATTGATTTATACTCTGACCTTTATTGTTTCCTTTCTTCTGCTTTGGGTTTCATTTACTTTTTGTTTGTTAAGTATTTAAGGTAGATAGTGAAGTTCTTGATTTGAGGTTCTTCTTCTATTCTATAAATGGCATTAAGTGCTATACGTTTCTAAGTACTGCTTTTGCAGCATCCAGCACATTTTAATATATTATCTTTTCATTTTAATTCAGTTTGAAATACTGTTTAAAATATTCCTAATTTTCCTTCTGATTTCTTCCTTGAACCTAGGTTATTTAGTAGTATGTTATTTAATTTCTGTTAAAGATTTTCTAGACATATTTCTAATACTGACCTCTAATTCAGTTACATTCCATTCAGTTCAATAAACATACTTGTATGACATTAATACTTTTAAATTTATTGAGATTTATTTTATGTTCCAGAATATGACCTATCTTGGTACACTGTTTACTTGGAAAGGATATTGCTGGGTGAAGTGTTCCAAAAATGTCAGTTAGGTTCAATTGATTGATATTGTCATTTTAATCTTCTATATCTTTACGGATTTTATTTCTAGTTCTTCTATCAATTGTTGATGGAGAGTTGTAGACATCTCTGACAATACTTTCCAATTTGTTTCTCTTTGCTCTTTTCTCCATTTTGTTTAATGTATTTTGAAGTTCTGATGTTAGATGCATAAATGTCTAGGGTTGTTATTACCTCTTGATTAGCTGACCTCTTAAACATTGTAAAATATCCTCTTTGTGTCTAGTAATAATCTTTGTTCTGAAATTTGCCTTGTGTAATAATAAAATAGTCATTCCAGTTTTCTTTTGATTAGTATTATCATGTTATATAATTTTCCATGTATTTTCTTTTCACCTGCTTGTTTCTTTATATTTAAAGTCTTATAGGCAGCCTAGTTGGGTCTTGCTCTTTTATTCAATCTGACAATCTCTGACCTTTAATGGTGGTATTTAGCTCTTGACATTCAATTTTATTGTTTATATTATTGGCTTTAAATCTACCACATATTCAGTTGTTTTCTATATATTTCATTTGCTTTTGTTACTTTTTTCTTTTTTGTCCTTTTAGTGTTCCTCTAGGGTTTATAATTTACATATTTCACCAGTCACAGTCTAACTTAAAATAATGTTATACTACTTCATAAATAATATAAAAATCTTATATCAGTATACTCCCATTTCCCACTTCCTTGATTTTGTTCTAGTGTTGTCATACATTTTACTTCTATATATGGCTTAGACCCCACTATACATTGGTACTAGTTGTAATAATAAAAAATCATCTGTTTAGGAGTCTTTAAAAATAAGAAACAATGTTATATTTAACCACACAGTTACTGTTTCTGGTTTATTTTATTTCTTTGAACAGATCCAGATATTCTTCTTTTTGTTTCTTCCTTAAAAAATCCTGTAACTTTCCTTATAGTACAGCTCTGCTGGGGATGATACTTTTAGCTTTTGTATATCTCAAAACATTTTTATTTCACCTTTGTTTTTTTTAGGATATTTTAGCTGACTATAAAATTGAAGGTTGACAGATTTCTTTTTTTAGTGCTTTTAAGATGTTGTCCCGCTATCTTCTGCTTGCACTTTTTCTGACAAGGTGTCCGATTTATTCTTATATTTATTCCTCTGTATGTAAGGTGTCTTTTCTTCCCCAGGATGCATTTAAGGTTTTCTGTTTATCATTGCTTTTAACAATTTTGAATATGAGGTGACTTGTAGTTTTCTTCACATTTCTTGTGCTTGGGGTTTATTGAGCTTCTTGGATCTGTAGTTTCATAGTTTTCATCAAGTTTGAAAGTTTTTGGCTATTAATTTTTCAAATATATTGTCTGTCCTTTTTTGATCATTTATAGACATTAACTGAACATATATGAAACTACTTAAAGATGTCCCACAACTCACTGATGCTCTGTTCATTTTTATCGTCAGCCATTTTTCTCTCTGTGTTTATTTGCAGTTTATATTGCTTTTCTCTAAGTTTACTGATCTTTTCTTCTTCAATGTAACTGTGATTAATCCTATTCAATATATTTTTATTTTAGAAATTATAGATTCCAAAAAGTTTAAATTACATTTTTAAAAATGTTTTTTCTCTCCTTAATGTGTTCAATATTTCTTCTGTTTTCTTAAACATATGGAATATAATTATAACTATAATCTCTATCTAGTTCTCTTAATTGGCTTTTCTCCTCAGTATGAGTGATATTTTCTTGTTTCTTTGGATATCTGGTGATTTTTTGTGGCTGTCAGACATTGTGAATTTTTCTTGTTGGTTCCTGGATAGATTCACATTCTTACAGATATTCTTGCATTTTGTTCATGGATGCAATTAAGTTGCTTAGAAACAGTTTGATTGTTTTGAGCCTGATTTAAGCTTTTTTGGGGAGAACAGAACACCTTTTAATCCAGGGCTAATTCTTCTCCAATATGAAAGCTAAACCTTTAAATACTCTATGAATTATGAGGTTTTCTAACATTGGCTAGTTGGAATACAAACTATTCCGGCCCCTGGCTCCCTTTGTTTCTTTTAGGCAGTTCCTTTTCAGCCCTGGGTAGTTCCTCTTAGGCACGTTCTGATCAGTATTAGGCTGAAGTCTCCAGGGTGACCCTCTGCAGGTCTTTGGTGTTCTTTGTGTAACTCTCTCCTGTCTAGTACTCTACCCTGCCAACTCTATCTTGGTTTCTTCCAACTCCCAAGCTGTCTGCTTAACTCATGGAGACTGCTTATTGCCCTCCCTATGTTAAGTCTTGGATACTCTCCTGGCACTAACCTGGGTCAATCATGTGACTCAACTCTCTCAGGGAGCACTAGCCTGTGATGCTTGATATTAAATATCTGAAAACCATTGTCATATATATTTTGTCCAGTTTTTTTTTTTTTAGTAGTTTCGGAGCATGGGTCCTGTTACTTCATCCTGTTCATAAGCGGATGTCTTGGTAGATTGATTTATTTAGTCAAGTCATTTCCCAGTGACATCCCTAGGTTCTATGTCTACGTGCTGTAGTCTCTGAATCCTTGCATATCTGCAAATACCTTTCTTTTGCTGTAACAGAGAATGATAACGTTGCTACGTATAAGATTCTTAGACTGTAGCCCTTTTCTTTCAGTATTCTATGTTTCCTAGTATTCCTTCTGATTCTTAGAATTGCAGAAAAGAAGTCAAATGTCAGCTAATTTTTCCCTTGGTATGCTACTTGTTCTAAAGGTCAATAAGTTTTTTTTAAGAAAAGCTTGTCCTTGGAATTCAGAATTTTTAAAAACTGGGTGTGATCTAGGATATGATCACTCCAGCGTGAAATGTATTAAGCTCTTTCAAATGAGCTTTCCTTCAAATGGGTATAATTTCCCCTGAGTTCCTTCACCGTTACCTTTCCTCTGTGTGCATCCTTTTTCTTCTGCTGGAAATCCTAATACAGGCTCGTAATCCACTATCTCAAGTATTTTTTTTATTTTGTTGTTATTAAAAAAAATAAATTTCTTACAAACATATTTGGTGGAAAAAAATAACCTGAACTGATGTGAAGCTATTTTTAGCCATGAAAAGTATTCGTGTAACTATATGTTTTGCTGCTGAAAAACTAAAATGTTTGATTTCAGAATCTATCCTGTATCCTCCTTGGGATGTTATGTAATATAAACAGTATGTAATATATATAACATGAAATATAATTTCCTTTTTTTTTTAGACAGAGTCCCACTCTGTCGCCCAGGCAGGAGTGCAATGGCACTATCTCAGCTCACTGCAACTTCTGCCTCCTGGGTTCAAGTGATTCTCCTGCCTCAGCCTCCCTAGTAGCTGGGAAGACAGGAGCATGCCACCATACCCGGCTAATTTTTGTTTTTTTAGTAGAGACAGGGTTTCACTGTGTTAGCCAGGATGGTCTCAATCTCCTGACCTCATGATCTGCCCAACTCGGCCTCCCAAAGTGCTGGGATAACAGGCATGAGCCACCGCACCTGGCCTACATGCAATATAATTTCTAAAAATTGGAAAAAAAATCTAAATTCTAAAACTCTTCTGGCTTTGATGGTTTCACAGAAGACAGTGTAGATCTGTAATCACATATTTCTCTCCTGGATCTATCCCCAAGGCTTTTTCTCAGTATTCCTCAGTCTGAATTTTTCTTCTAGGTTATGTATTCTTATCCACTTGAATTTTCTGGCTACTAATAGAGGTCTCAATTCTTGTAATCATTGACTTCAAATTACATATCCTCTTCTTAACATTTGAAAATCATGCTTTTATTTATGATACAATTAAATTTCTTTTGTGCTCTTTCTCTCTTTTTGATAAAGACCTTATATATTTTCTCTAGGAGTTCTATTTTATTAGAGATCTGTAATAGTAATTATCCTGCATGGGAGCTCCTGTACTAAGTCTTGTAATAGTAAGAGTTTGGTGTGATTGCAATTGACTGGTTCTTTTTCACCGCCAAATGAGTAAAAACAGCTACTCAGGCAAGACAGTTGTTTATTTTCACATAACCATGGACAATTCAGAACCGTTGGTGTGTGGACCCCACAATTTTCGGAACCAAATCCTTCTATTTTGTTGCTTTGCCATCTTTGACATTTGAATTCCAAGTTGTGGGTGGAGTCAACTATTACATCAGCAATCCCGCCTGCGGGAATAAGCTAAGAACTGGAGCAGGACACAGCATTTCTGTTTAAGGACATTTCCTTGAAGTTGCATTTGTCCATTCTCTTTCCATTTTACTGGCCAGAACGTAGTCAAGTGACCACACCGACATGGAAGGCAGTCTGAGAAATGCAGTCCATGTTTGAGTGGCTGTGTGCCCAGGTGAAAATCTTTATAGACTGTGGGGAAAGGAGACATTAGGAGACTCCTTGCCATCTCTGCCACTGGCTGTTTGGTACCTAATTTTCCTTTCTCTTCTTATTACTGTATTCATTCTTCAATCAAGAGTCAAGGTCAAGTAGTTGGGGTCTCTTATGTGACACAGACCCATGAGTGATAGGAGGTCCGTGGTCTACATCCCTGTGGGGCAAGGACTCTAGTCAACTGTCCCTTAAGACATATGTCTTCTTGGAAATGGTAAAAAGAATGCAATTATAGCTTCGCTATTCACGGATACAATAATAAAATATTGAAATACAGAGTTTGGAAGCAGTCGACTTGAATTAAATGCAGGCAGAACAGATAACAACTTTGGTGGTAATAATCTTCACATGACACTTTAACTTTTCAAAAGTATTACCATATTCTGAATATTATTGTACTTGATACTGAAAATAATCATAATTTGTTGAAACTTATATTAGTTTTCTATTGTTGCTGTAAGAAATGACCACACATTTAGTGGCTCAAAACAACACACATTTACTATCTTACAGTTCTGGAGGTCAGAGTGTCGGAAATAGGCCTTACAAGGCTGCCCTTAGGGTGTTGACAGGTTGGATTCCTTCTGAAGGCTCCAGGGGAGAATTCATTCCTCACCTCTTCCAGCTTCTAGAAGCCATCAGCATTCCTTGGTTCATGGCCTCACCCTCCTCTGCTACTCATGCTGACCTCCTGCCTCCCCCTTCTAAAGATCCTTGTGATCACACCAGGCCCACCTGGCTAACCCAGGATAATCTCCCATCTCAAGATTCGTGTCTTCTTCATACCTGTGAAGTCCCTTTTGCCATACAAGGTAACATTCACACGTTCCAGAGATTGGGGCATGTGTTTTTAAATCATGAGCGTTGTGGACTGAATGTATGTGTCACCTCAAAGCGCAGGTATCCCAATCCTAACTCCCAACGTGACGGCGTTTGGAGGTGAGGCTATTCTTTGGAGCCCCACCTATGTCACAAGGGTAGAGGCCCCATGAATGAATGAGTGCCTTTATAAAAGAGACCCCAGAGAGAGCTTTGGCTTCTTTCAGCCACAGAGAAAAGCCGGCTGCCCGTGAGCCAGGAAGTGGGCTCTCACCAGACACTGAGCCTTCCAGTGCCTTGACCTTGAAGTCTCCCACCTCCAGAAGTGTGAAAAATAGATATTCACTGTTTAAGTCACTCAGTCTATAGTATTTTGTTATAGCAGCCCAATTAGGCAAAGACAGTAGGTTTTATTATTATTCAGCTATGGTGAGAGAGATGGGGTCAGGAGATGACCGCCATTGCCCTAGAGAGTGTGATACTGAGGGTTCAAGAGGAGAGGTCACACCACGCCATACAGGGCCACACGGGGAAGTGCCAGGATTCATCAGGAGGCAGCAGGAATGAGAAGAAGACATGGGCAAGAGACTTTATTATGGGTTGTGAGGAGGAAAGGTGGACGGGTAAGCAGGCCTAGTATTGCCTATTTTAAATAATTTCACTGGTCTCTCGGGCATTGTGGCTGTTTCTGGTTGTTTAATATCTGGATCTGGGGTGATTCGGGCAGGGGCATGATGGCTCTGCAAGTGAGAGCTAGATAAAGGGTGTCACTGGGACCATGTGCTTTGGATTGGTGGCTTGCATACAAAAGGCACACTTGCAGGTGAATCCCTTCCTACCGCTAGGAACTGACCGGCCCTGGGAGGGAGAGTCTCTTCAAGATCAACAAGGCCCCAGAAGTCAAAACATCAGAAAGTACAGAAACTAAAAAGGCATGATTAGAATAACATGGACATCTTGTAATATAAGTATGATATTCAGTATAAGTGTTACATTCAGTATAAGTGTTATATTCAGTTTACAGATGAGAAATTAGAGACTCAGATATTCAATCACAGCTGTCATACAATCTCTAAGAGCTAGAGACAGAATTCAAAGCCAAATCTGCCCAAATAAAGCTCATTTTCCTTAAGTAATTGTTGATATCCCCATTTTACAGATCACAACCATTTATCAATGAAAACAGCTCAATACAGGAGGCATCCTTCATGAATTCTTCCTCCCATTTCCACAATTCTAACAATTAATCTAACAATCTGAGCCAGTCTTCATGAGAAAAACTGTCTCTAGAATGCTGAGAACATAGTCAACCATAGAACATAATGACCTTATGGCAGAAAATCGCCCACAATGTGGAAGAAAGGAGACCTTCGTCATATTTTCCTGTCGTGGACGGCTTCTCTGTGTTGAGATGTGCTGTGACTTCCATGGAAGGGGATGGCTGTGTCCTTCTATGCATTTTACATTCATTCCCATCTGCAAATACCATTCCTGTCTGTAAATAACAGTCACTTGTTAACGCCAGCAGCTATTGACTTCCCTTTCTTCAGTAAACACTGCTGGGGGCTTGCTGTCTGATGCCTCCTTGCAGCCATGGTAACCGTTGTTGGGTAATGCATGGTTGCCAGGCTCCTGAACAGTAGTGAGCTTTTTTTTAAACCTGATGTCACATACAGAACAAACAAGAGAAGCCCTTTTACCCATATAGGACTCCTATATAACAAGAGTCTTTTGGAAGAGATTTGTAGGACCTAAGGTGTCTCCTCCAGCTACTTTGGGAAGGGTCCTCCTCCCGTAGAGATCTGCCTCTATTCTGAGATGGAGAATGGTTAGAGACCTTATGCATAAGACGCCTGCTGTGCCAGCGTCCATAGGTGGACCAATTCGGTTAATCCTCGCCACCGCCTTCGACGTAGGTACTCATATCATTGCCATTTTACGGATGAGAAGAGCTAAAATTTGGAACATCGATCCTAATGTCCAGCAGTGAGGGTGGAGCTGGGATTTGGACCCACTGTGAATGATTCTAAGTTAGAGCACGTGCTGTAAAACACTCTTGCTGCTTCACCTGAAGTTTAGTTGCACACACCATTTTCATTACGTGTACTATATTACCTACTAGCTTTCTTGTTCTTGAGGTGAAAGGATAGGTTCTCCTAGAAAATACAGACTTCCAGGAAATTGGTCAAACCAGGGCAAACTTTCTCCAACAAGGAGAAAGGTGTCAGGAGGGGGTCCAGTTTCTGTTTTCTGCACATGGCTAGAAAAAGAATGTATGACCAACATACTTGAAAAGATGCTTACCCTCACTAGAAATTAAGGAAATGCGAAGAAAACACAAGGTTCCATTTTTAATCAAAGTGGCAACAATCAAAAGTTTGATCATCCAAAGCATGGGCGAGGCTGTGGTGGCACACGTGCCCTCAGCTGCTCTCCGGTGAGAGTGTTATTTTGCAGCTACTTTGGTGAGCAGTTTGGCAGTATCTGTTAAAATAAGAAATGTTTCTCCTTTATGACCTAACAATTCCGCATTCGGGATCTCCCCAGAGAGACTTTTGCACATGTGCACAAAGTGAAGATCGAGTGCCACATTGTCTGTCTTAGCAAACGCCAAACACAGCCCAGGTACCCAGGGATAAGCAAATACCCCAATAAATATCAGCTTATCCTTATTACAGAATTGCACGCACCAGCTGCAGATCTTCATGTTGTTGGCGTGGAAATGTCTGCAAGACATACTGCCAAGTGAACGTATAGCATGTTAACATCTGAGCACCACTCAGCCTCACAAATAAAAACGATGCAGCATGTGTGTGTGTGTGTGTGTGTGTGTGTCAGAGAGAGAGAGAGAGTATATGTATACACACACACACACACACACACACACACACACACACACGCTGAATCGTTTATATACACCCTTTAACTGCTTGAGCAGGGGCTGGGTCAGGCCAAGGACAATGGCCTCCACATGCTGGGAGATCTTTCCAGACCAGAGAGGAGAACCTGTTGAGCACAGAGGCCTTCTGGTATGCTGGACAGCCGTGTGCATTCCCAGCTCGGCCCTTCATTCTTCCGTGGAGTAAAAAGCCCCCCCTCACCTCCTGAGAGCAAGGCTAGGCTGTGAATATCCTTTCCTTTGACGTACTGAGAAACAGGTCCGCGTTCATTCAGTCATGAGAAATGTCACTCAAAATGGAAGTTTCCTCTTTGAAAGTCAAGAATGAATGTTAGAAAATTAAGTGGCAGAATTAGTCAAAGAGCAACTGCTCAGTGGAATAGATTTGACATTACAGAACAGGAACAGAAAGGAGAGAGAACAGAAAAAGGGGGTGGGTAGGTAAAGGGAGGGAGAGAGAGAGAGCTTGATTTCTGCTTTTACAAGTGACAATGAGGTTTTTCTCCAACTGCCTGCCGCAGCAGTGCTGGGACGCGAGGGCATCTGTGCCCTGCCACGCACAGGTGGAGGGCAGAAGGTCAGAACGACGAGAGGCCGGGAAGAGGGCAAGATTTGTAACCCAGCTGAAAACTAATCAGGCCTCTAAGCACAAGGCAGTTATGGTTAAAAAAAATTAAAATCAGCAACGAAACCAATCGCCCAACACATTCAAATCCCTGCATGAGTCTGAGGATAGAGAAGTGGAAGATTTGAAGGAGAGAAGCAAGGAAGACGCGCTTCTGCAGGAGGCAAACGCCAAGTGTCAGAAATGAGTTCAACTCACTATTTCCATTTGTTCATTTTTTTCCTCCTTTTCTACCTGCATGACGTGCTTACCTGTGGTGAAGGGGAGGAAGAAGTCAAAGCCTTTGTTTGTTTTACAAGTGGACTCTAGCATGGAGTGGGAGCTCGGGAACCGGGGGGAGCCGGGCTGCTGGGCAGGAGGGCCTCCGCGTGCCAGGGTCCAGCAGACTTGCAGACCTGCCCAGGGCAAGCGGAAGAACTGGTGAAACCTGCACATCTGCTTTCAAGATCTCAATAACAGTTTGCTCTCCTTCTGTGGTTAGGTCTGCAAACATACATATTAAAACCCTTTCTGGGTGATTTGTCGATGGATTTAGTTAAACAATTCATAGCCTGACCCTGGGAATCGGTCCGTGCTTTTGAGTAACACTGACACCACGTGCTTGAATCTTTAGGACTGAAAGGAAAGCAAGATCATGAAGGGAGCAGCAAGGAGAGATCCCAAATAGAGCAGCTCTGATTATGTGGACACACTCATTTTACCCACTGAGGCTCTGAAAGGGTCAGCGGTAGTCAGCTGGCTTGGCCTCTGCCTTCTCTACCCAAAAGTGAATGTGGGTGTCTGTGATTCTTGGGGGAGTCCTTTTAGGTAGAAAAAATCATTCAGGGACTATTTTGATTTGAAAATTAATATTCAACTTATTGAAGTTAATTCTTAAGTTTATAAAGTTCAACTTCTAAATCTTATGACTTTATCTATTAGGAAAGTGAATCTCAACAATCATGTTTGATATTTGGGAAAGTCTGTCAATCCGAAATGGAAATATTTAAAAAGAAACCTGAATACAAAAAATGGAAAAAGTACACTTATGATATTTAAGCGGGCTAATTAAGTTTGCTGTGGGATACCCTCAAATATTGACATTTCCTTTACAAATTTATTACATTCAGATTTTTTTTTCAAGGGAATCTGACTAAGAAGCTTCCCCAAATGCTTAAATAACTTTTAAAAATCATATACAATCAACTTATAAATAAAGCAGTGCGTTCAGTTGCTGAGAAGACCACATATTGTTTTCAAATTTTAAAAATGTATGTTTTCAATTTAATATCACAAATGTAAATAACTGAAAAACAGTTAACATTAGAATCATGAGCCTCATTGATTATACCCTTCAATAGGGCAAGTTATCTTTAACACTGTGGATACATTAAATTCCAAATAAACACAGATTAAGCTGAAATGTAACACCATAATAATAATACTATAGGTTCAATTTACATATTATTCCAAATCTTTCTGGCATTACAAGTCACCCTAGAAAGAAACTGTTAGATCAACCCAACCCAAGTCCACCGTGTTTCCTGACTCAGTGCTTGGAGGTTGCTCATGGGTCTGTTGGGGAGCCGGCACCATCCTCCCCTGTGACACTGGTGGGACACAGGAGACTAATTATAGCCGCCTTTCCAGTAAATGATCTAGTAGTCCACGCCTCTGGGTCTGAAGTATTGGATCATTATTATTTTCCTCAATCCTCACCAAGACTGCAGATAACTTCCCTTTCTGCTTCATCTGAATTTGCATTTCCTTGACTTGCTTGTGTTCCAGCACCAGCGAAATTATAATACAATGATTTCTTATTACTTCGAATTTTTATTGTAAATTTCCTGAACAGTCTCTTTTCGACTTAGTTGTATTTTTAATTATATAATCATCTTTTTGCAAACCTGAAAAGAAAGTGAATGTGAAATAAATCGGCTAAGGTACTCCTAAAATTCCTTAGCATTCAGAGTCTAACTCTTTTGAATCCCTTTTCTACTTAGTTTTTGATACCTATGCGTTTCAAAAAGTTATGAAACAAGACTGTCTTGAAACTCTTGAATGAACACATGTCAGAGATTAATGAGGGAACCAGAAGGAGCCTGAAGTTGGTTCAGAGGAGGATTAGAGGAACTGGGTTATATGGGAAGGGAGAAAACATATTGGGCCAGGCGTGCTGGCATGTGCCCATAGTCCTAACCACTCAGGAAGCTGAAGTGAGAGGATCACTTGAGCCCAGGATTGACTCAAGGTTGCAGTGAGCCGTGATCACACCCCTGCACTCCAGCTGGTGACACAGCAAGACTTTGTCTCTCAAGAGAAATGTTGGATTAAGGTTGCTACGTTAGAAACAAGACTGGTTAATGTCCTACAGGACAATCAAATATATCTTTAGGGTTATCTTTTTCATTAGACAAAAGTCATTTGCATATAGCAGACAAATCTACAAGTGAACATGTAACTTCACAAAGCAGGAACCTTCACCCAGTAGTAGGTAGCAAATCAAACAACAGTGCGTTCCTGGCCGAGCATGGTGGCTCACCCTGCAACCCTAGCACTTTGGGAGGCTGAGGTGGACAGATTACCTGAAGCCAGGAGTTCGAGACCAGCCTGGCCAACATAGTGAAATCCCATCTCTACTAAAAATACAAAAATTAGCCGGGCATGATGGAGCGTGCCTGTAATCCCAGCTACTTAGGAGGCTGAGGCAGGACAATCGCTTGAACCTGGGAGGCAGAGGTTGCAATGAACCAAGATGGTGCCACTGCGCTCCAGTCTGGGGGACAGAGCGAGACTCTGTCACAAAAACAAACAAACAACAACCAAAAAAACCCCAGCACATTCCATTGGACGATAAGTGGGCTGTCCAACGTTGAGAGGGTGTGCTGCCCTCCCTCTGCCTCATTTCCAAGTTTTGGCTAGTTTTTCCTAAAATTGTTATCCACAACTTTGGTGATGCAGCATTTTAAAAATAACCCATTGAGAAACCAAAGCTTCTGGTTCTGGCTCTTAAACTAGCTGAACAATGATGGAAAATCAGCCAACTCTGTCTCTTCCTTGAGAAGTGCTGCTGAGCACATCTGGTTAGTCAGTTCCCTTGCCTCCTCCTCACAGCCATTTGGTTCCTGTGGCCTGAAAGTGTGTTGTGTGATTGGCGCTAGGACTTTCTATCTAGTCACTGTAAGTTTTGCTGCTGGCACTTTTACTTGGATTTTTATTTTGGATTTGCATTTCCTTGACTTGCTTGTGTACCAGTGCCAACTAAATTAGAATACAATGGTTTCTTATTACTTAGAAGTTTTGTTTTAACTTTGCTCAGAGTTACTTGGTAAATATTGATTGTAGGAGGCTACTGATTTCAGAGAAGTCAAATTGTGGGTTGAGGGGAACGTGTCTCAGATTTGATGAAACGTGGGACATCACAGAGTAGCTAAAAGGTTAAATTGAGAATCTAGCATGCAGAACACAAGTAGCATCTATTTTTGGTTCTTCATAAATGTTAATTCCTCTTTCCTTCTCCCAATACTAAACTTCAGGTGACTTGACTAACGTACATCTTCCTCCTGGAAAAAGGACTTCAGAGTATTAGGGAAGAGACAACCATTACAGGGGATCCCCCAATGGCAGCTTCTATAGACCCTAGTTCTTCCTTTATTCTTACCTGTGTGGGCATCTATCTGATAGGGCTGGAGGAAGGGTTGGAGGTCCACCTGCTGCCATGACGTCACGAACATGTGAATCAGAATGCTATTAGGTTTAGGTATAACTTTGCTTCTACTGATGCCCTAACCTACAGAGTAACACTTGACACAATGTCATTTTTGGGGGGATGTATTTCTTTTGCTTTTTAAAGAAGTGTGCATAAATGTATAGTGTACAAATGCTATTTTGTTGCATGCATAGATTGCATAGTGGCCAAGCCAGGGTTTTCGGGTACCATCAGCCAGATCACACACATTGCATCCATTAGGCAATTTCTTGTTATCTACCCACCTCCTGCCCCGCACCCTTCTGACGCTCCACTGTCCATCATTCTACTCTGTATATACATGTGGACACAGTTTTCAGACTCATTTATGAGTGAAAACATAAGACACTTGACTTTCTGTGTCTGGCTTGTTTCACTTAATATAATAACCACCAGTTTCACCCATGCTGCGGCAAAAGACATGATTTCATTCTTTTTGATGGTCAAATTGTATTCTATTGTGTAAATAACCCATTTTCTTTATCTAGCGGATTTTCTTCCATTGATGGACACTTTGATTCTGTATCTTTACTATTGTGACTAGCGTTACAATAAATATATGAATGACTAGGCGGGTGTTGAACAGTGAGAACACATGGACACAGGGAGGGGAGCATCACACGCTGAGGTCTGTTGGGGGGGCCAAGGGAGGGACAGCGGGGGGTGGGGAGGTTGGGGAGGGATAACATGGGGAGAGATGCTAGATGTAGGTGACAGGGGGATGGAGTCAGCAAACCACATTGCCATGTGTGTACCTATGTAACAATCTGCACGTGTACCCCAGAACCTAAAGTACAATAAAAAAGAAAAAAATATATATATATACACACACACACACACACACACACATACATATATGAGTGAAGGTATCTTTTTGATAAATTGATTTCTTTCATGTAGATACCCACAGTGAATTGCTGGATCAAATGGTGGTTCTATTTTTAGTCTGAAAAATCTCCATATTCTTTTCCATGGAGGTTGCACTAATTTACATTCCCACCAATAGTGTATGAGTTCTTTTTTCTCCACATCCTTGCCAACATCTGTTATTTTCTGTCTTTTTGATGATAGTCGTTCTGTCAGGGTAAGATGCTATCTCACTGTAGTCTGATTTGCGCTTCCGTGATGATTAGTGATGTACAGCATCTTTTCCTATACCTGTAGGCCAACTGTACGTCTTCTGAAAAAGGTCTGTTCCCTTTTGGCACCCTTTTTAATGGGATTATTTGTCTTTGTTGTTGCTGAGGTGTTTGAGCTCCTTGTCTAGTCTGGATATTGGTTTCTTGTTGGAGGAATAGTTTGCAGATATTTTCTCCCATTCTGTTGGTCGTCTGCTCACTCTGCTGATTGTCTCTCTGGCTGTGCACAAGCTCTTTAATAGGCAGCTTTGGTCTGTTTTCGGTTTTGTTGCCTGTGCTTTTGAGCTTGCAGTCCATGGTGTCGTTTGGTGTGAAACAGTACTGGGGGTGCTTCCCAACCTCCTCCATGTCACAGCACAGGCAACAGATGACATTCATCCAGCCGCAGGGTCAGGGGGAGGCTCCTGCAGACGGATCCTCCTACCTAGGCCGCAGGAGGACGCCTCTCACACCGCAGTCTCCCTGTTCCTGCTGAGGGTGGATAAGAGACTCGTGGTGTTTTGGAAGCACAGGAATTACTTGACCTAAGGAAGAGTGTCTGTCCCGAGAAGCGGGGAGCAGGGTCGGGGGCATCCCTGGCGAGGGTGATGTTTGAGGAAAAGCGGCAGGCTGATCTGGCCAAGCTCCTGGGCAGCCTTGGGGGTCTACGCGGCCCGGGGAGCATCAGGAGCCTGGCAGAGGGGTCCTGGCAGAGGGAAGCGGAGAATAGTCCCGGGACCACGTTTTGAGAGCCTCCACCCTGGCTTCCTGCCCCAGAAAGCCCCATGCCGTCCCCAGCAACGCCACTCATGGGCAAGCTTAGCATGGCTGTAACGGGTCTGGGTCCGGTGGTGCTCAGCCTGGGAGATGCCAGAGAACCCGTGGGGTCGGGGGTGCTGCCCGCTCTCCAAGCCACCACCCAGGCTGTGCACGATGCCAGGACAACTCTGCAGGACTGAGGCACGTGGCTTCCCCGGGCCCAGCACCTGAGCAGCACGTTCCATGGGTATGCCCTGAAATCACACCAACACATGTAGCCGACCCTGAGATTCAAACCCAAGGTCAGGACACGGGGCCAGTGCCTGGACCAGCACAACGGGGTGCCCAGCTGGGACTCTGCCTACCCGGCAACCCTGAGTCTGGTGGCACTGGAGGCTTAGCGTCCCAATGATCCTTTCTTGTGATACCCCCCACAAAAAAAGTTTAACAAATAAAGGCCATTATTCCTACTTTTTTTAAAAAAGGACTGACTGCTCATGGGTCTGCAGCCGCTCAGCCTTACCTGACCTCCAAGAGTGAAGAGGCAGAGTCCTCACCTGTCACCACCTGCGAGACAGCCACGTGTCCCTGCACTCTCATTGGCTGGGAGCCTCCAGCAACGGTTATAGGCCCCATTGTGGACCCAAAGTGAAACTCTGAAAATAGAAATAAAGCAGCTCGTGCTCCAGCAAACAAGTACTATGATTTCTGTCCGCTGGAGGAAATGAGTAACCAGCCTCTCACAAGTCAGAATTCAACGGCAGCATGTTCACAAAACCACTCACACTGTCCCCAGATGGGCACAGATGTTGACTCTGCATCTCCTTCGCTGTTCTGATTTTCCCCATGAGCCCATGCCTACTGGGTAATAAGAAAAACAAACTAAACTATGTTTAGCATGAGCTGGTAAACGTAGTCGGTTTGCGATAACAAAGTGGTTCCAGTTTAAAGCAAACACTCGGCCCCTTAGCAGAAATGTGCAGGCATTCAGATTTGACTGCCCTCCCTGGCTCCACGGCAAGGTGAGGCCGGCGCTCTGGATAGAGTGACCATTATAAATCATCTTCCAAAACGGGCACTTTTCTCATTTTTAGAAACAGGTGCCTGGTTTGGCATGCAATGCACATAAAAATAACACAGCACTGCCTGTGTCCCCAGCCCATCTCCAGGTGACCACAGTTAGCAGTGTCCTTCCAAATATGCTTCCTGCATAGAGGAACCTTACACACAGAAGTGAGCTTTTCCTCGTTATGACTTGGAATCACAGCATCCACCTTATTTTATGATATTTATTTTTTAACCACTCATGTCAGATCAATCCGAGATGTGTTTGAGAGAGAAAGAGAGCGTTATTAATAATTACGTCAGGACAGCAGGCGATGTTTGTTCACCCTCGTTAGAGAGGAGAGGCGTGGCTTAGGCAAACTCACGGCAGAGTAGACAGTGAGGTCCATTTCCTGTCCTGTATTTACACGCCCGTCTGTGCAGCAAAGCTGCTGGGTTGGGCTCCTTCCTGCACTGTTGCCCACTGAGGTGTGGCTGGCCGCCTCTGGCCTTTTAGGGTGACGCACTGCAGGCCCTGGTGGAGCCTGAGGACCTGGCAACTGTTTTCTGATGTCTGATTCGCTAAGGCTCGTTTGAAGCTATCCAAGATCCCTGTGTGCCAACGCATTCTCAGCGTGGCTGTGTGCCCATCATGTGGCTAGGGGAACTGTCAGGACTCCAGGGTGCCACAGGCAGGCCCCTGCACCCTACAGCCCTGCCTTGGGTTTAACTGTCATCCGCTTGCACTATTTTGTACGTGGTGCTGAGCTAGAATTTGCTGGGACCAGAAACTTCCCCTTCCTCTGCTCAGAAAAGTGGACAACCAAGGTTCCCAGGCTCGCAGATGTGGCTGTTTCTAAAGCCTCTCTCTTCCTGCTTGAGAGCCGATTCTGTCCTGAGAGAAGGGGTACACCGAAACCCCAGGTATAGTCATCCTTGATCTCGCTCTCTCTTTCCTTTCCTCCTGCAACCTCTCAGTTCCAGAAAATGCAGGCTGTCCATTTCCTCCACGTCAGAACCTCCTGCTAAGGATGTCATTGAAGGACTGAGGGGATTTCTCCAAACTGATCTGGGCCTATGATCTGGGTCATCTAATTTGGTTTTTGACCTACTCAGAAAACTCTCTCAATAGAAATCTGCTTTCCAGTGGATTATCTTACTACAGACGCAAGCAGAAATTCAACATGATGGTTTGCAACGGGCAGAAATGCCACAGTAATGCTGGGTACTGCCTTTCCCCTGAAGCGCTCCGCTCCAGTCTGCCAAAGGGCGGCAGGCCTCGAGCAGTTACAGAAATGGTAGCACGTGCCTGAGCGTTGCCAAGATCTGCTTCATTCTTTGGCTGTTGAACGGGGGGCTTATGGCCCCTGAGCCCACGACAAGGAAAGAGAGAAAGACAAGTGAAAAAGGGGGCTCCCACCACCCACATACCTGCTGCTGTTTCAGCTCATCAAAAACAAGTCTAAAACAGTTGCTGGAAAGTACCTTGCATGATCCGCTCGCTGAAACAGCAGAGAGGAGCAGCTGTGTGGCAACCACTGGTTACCAGGCAGACACCTTCCCATTGCTTCTCCTGCCTTTGGCCTCCGTTTATCTTGCTTCTCCCGTAAGCCAGGCATCAGATCCCATTTCCCTCTGAACTCGCCTTCTCCTCCCAGCATGTTAGAAAACCAAGTCCTGTCCCCAGAGCCCCTGGTCAGTGCTCCCGGCACACCCAGGAGGAAACAGCAGGTTGGGGGCCAGGCAGTGGGCAGAAGGGACACAGGACTGTGCAGAGCTGGGGCTGAATCCCAGTGCAGATGCGTGGCCTGCAACAATTTCCTTATTCCGAGTCTCAGTTTCCTTATTTGTAAAATAAGAATATTATCATCTTCTTAATGGGCAGTGGGAGTTAATATGCTCAGGGGTATATGATTGATTCTCTGTGAAGAAATGTGTCCTTGTGTGAACAAGCCAACCATGCTTCTGTGAACTGTGCACCTGAAAGAGCCAATCCTTCAAGACAGATCCTGAACTGCTCACTGGACCTAAATTTATAACACAGCCAAGCGGCCCTTTGCTGGCTAGAGGTCACACATGTACTCTGAGCTCTGCGAAAACCTACACCTCTGTTTAACTGTGGACTTTCAGAGCTTGCCTGAACCAACCAATCAGAGCTCATCCACCTTGGCCAATCAGGGCTTAGCTGTGTCAACCAATCAGAACTCAACTGCACTGACCAACTAAAACGAAGCAAGTTGAATCCTTTATTTAAATAAACAGACCTGATTTAGAACCTCAGAGGAAACTTTCTCTACAAAAGCCAAACCCTCTCTTTGTTCTCTGAAATGAATACCTTGTTCTTCTTTCTTTCTTTCCCTCCCTCCTTTCTCTTTCTTTCTTTCTCTCTTTCTTTCTTTTTTCCTTTCTTTCTCTCTCTTTCTTTCTTTCTCTCTTTCTCTCTCCCTCTCTCCCCTCCCCTCCCCTTCCCTTCTTTTCCCTCCTTCCTTCCTTCCTTCCTTCCTTCCTTCCTTCCTTCCCTCCCTCCCTCCCTCCCTCCCTCCCTCCTTCCTTCCTTCCTTTTTTAAAGACAGAGTCTTGCTCTGTCTCCAGGCTGGAGTGCAGTGGCACGATCTTGGCTCACTGCAACCTCTACCTCCTGGGTTCAAGTGATTCTCCTGCCTCAGCCTCCCGAGTAGCTGGGATTACAAGGACGCACCACCACGCCTGGCTACACCTTTCTTATACAAGGAGACAGCGGCCCCTGTTTCCAAACTGTTCACTGGAATAAAGTCTCTCTCCTTCAAATTCCTTGTCAGATAACTTTTGTTCAAACTTCAAATTATGTAGCTGCCCACAGGTGTCACAGCTGAGCTCTGGGGACAAAACTATGGCCTTTATTGCTGACATTTTTCCCGGGAACTGCCTTGCATAATTTCAAAACCAGAATTGAAATTAATTCATGGCAACAATTTTTATATCTAATTAAATGTGTTTGTGTTAATGTGAGAAACAACAAATTTGTTTAGTTGCAAAGAGCTTGTGACCACGAGTTCAAAAGCCAGCTAAAAGCCCTACCTAATGTTATGAGCTTGAGCAAGTCATCCAACTTCCTGAATGTTAGTTTCTTTATCTGCAAACACAGGGTCAGATTCAGAGAGTCTCAGAGCACCCCTCAGCTATACATACTTTGATTTCTAATAACATCTAACAATGCAGCTGGTTGCTCTTTTTCCTTTTCCAGTGTTCCCTGGTCAGTACTTGGATCACTGACTTTGAGTCCTTTACTGAATATCAGGCCGTAATCCCAGGTCCTCAGTTCTCCAGGTCCCCTAGTCCCTTCCGTAGGCACAGCCCTCCAACTTCCCTTTTCAGTTCATACCTATAAGGAGGGTATGCTAATGAGAGCTGGGCAGACTCAGCTGAAAGATTAGCCCAGTGGCTCCCCATTACTTCAAGCCCCTTGTCCTTTTTCTTTTCCTGAAAAGAAGCCATTCATACTCTCCCTGCCTCATGCTACAATCATGCAATTTGAGAACCGTTCCAAACAGAGGCTGCTTGGCTCTTCTGACAAACCCATTCAAGACACTCTTTTAAACAGTAACCAGATTCTTGATTCATTAAAGACCCATATAGAAATGTTCTAAATAGTGTCCCCTGTCACTGTGCCCCTATCTGTCTTAGAAAGACAGTGCCCATGTGGCACTTTCTCCAACAGAGCATCATTGGCTGGATAAATCTAACCCTGTCTTCAAAGCTAGGAGGAGGTGAAATCATGGGCCAAGCTGGATTCCTGAATTGCCTGTATGTAACATGAGAATTGCAACAACAAAAATAATTTTAACAACTTCACTGAAGTATTTTGGGGAAAGTTAGAAAAAAGTAAAATAATGTAAATCTTGCCATTCAAAGTGAAGTCTAAGAACCAGTAGCACAGGCCATCATCTGGGGGTCTTTGAGGAACACAGAATCGTAGGTCCCATTCCAGAATTACTGAATCAAAATCTGCGTTTTATCAGGATCTGCAGGAGATACCAATGTACATTAACATTTGAAAAGCAGTGGTCTAAAATACTGGAAAACAAACAAACAAACACAAACTAGAGAACCTCTGTGTTGAAAGGTCAAGGATTTATGTTGCCAGTTCTTTAAGTAAAACAATCTCCAAGAAAGGCATCATTACATGTGAATTTACATTCATTTTTAAAAAATGTTTATTTTATCTTTCTAGAGACAGGGTCTCACTATGTTGCCCAGGCTGGAATGTGGGGGCTATTTACAGGTTTGATCTCACTACTTATCAGCACAGAGTTCTTATCTGTTCCATTTTAACCTGGGCAGGTTCAACCCTTGTTAGGCTACCTGGTGGTTCCCCACTCCCAGAAGGTCACCATATTGATGATGAACTTAGTGCAGACACCCAATGGGCATAGCACACTATAGCCCAGAACTCCTAGGCTCAAGCCAATCGCCTGCCTTTGCCTCCTGAGTAGCTGGGACTATGGGTTTCTGCCACTGCACCTGGCATGCATTCATATACTATATGACAGAGACAAGTATACAAAATCTTCCTATCTTCCTCTTGCCTTTTAATAATAATCGGAAGAGCTGTAGATATGAAAAAGCTTAGCATAAACAAAGAGACAATAGAAGGTTTCCTTAAGTGGAAAAGAAAAAAATCATAAAATTGGGAAGGAAGAAAGGAAAAAGATGAAAAAATTTAAAGAACAGCTTCTGTGATGAATGGAATTTGATAAACCATTTGCTGAGATGGGTTACAACTTTGCCCTCTGTTTTGGAGTTGGTTTTATTTTAAGATACAATGGCACATGGAAGTGGGTCATAAAGTGGGAGAAAAGTCCAAGAATTTCCCAAGACCCACATGTAAGGTTTTCTATAATTAACTTTGTATGCTACAATTCTTTGCCCTGCACAGTGCCAGGAAAATATAAAAACGTGAAATGGACAAGTGTTGTTTCAGAGTTTAAAGATACTTTGGATGTAATGACTCCAATAATATCACCTTACGGCTGAACACCTGTATTAGTCCATTCTCATGCTGCCATGAAGAAATATCTGAGACTGGATAATTTATAAAGAAAAGAGGTTTAATTGACTCAGTTTTGCATGGGTAGGGAGGCCTCAGGAAACTTACAATCATGGCGGAAGGCACTGTTCACAGGGCATCAAGAGAGAGAATGAATTTGGAGGGAAGGGGGAAGCCCCTTAAAAAACCATGAGCTCTTGTGAGAACTCACTCGCCTTATGAGAACAGCATGGGGGAAACTGCCCCCATGATTCACTTTTCTCTATCTGGACTCACCCTTGACATGTGGAGATTATTAGAATTCAAGGTGAGATTTGGATGGGGACACAGAGCCAACCTATGTCAACACCTTTAGTCTTGAGACTCAGAGTACTTGCCCAAATCCACAGGGAAAAGCTTGGCTTAGATGGTGGGGTGTGACTTCCATACATTCATCACAAAGTGAAAAACAATGCCATAACAAAACTGAACACCTAACTCTTTTTCTGAAAACTTTTAAAGCATTAGAACTATCAGGTCTTCTGCACAGCTCAAAAGGAAACGTTATCTGGGAATTCCCCAACTCCTGTGGACATTCCCAGCTGGCTCCCTGTACACTGCAGATACCTGAAGTGGTTTTGAAGAGTGGGCAGCTAAGACTTACGTGAAGAAGGGTTCCTCCGCAGCAAGGGTGACCGAGAGCCCAGTTGCTCTGTTTCCTCCCCGGCTGGAGTCTCTTCTCCACTGGCGGGCACTGATCCCCACAGAAGCTGCCCCAAGCTTCTGGAACCCAGCAGCACCTTTGATGTGGTAGCCAGTGCTCCCAGTAACATCTCCTTTCTCTGCAGCACCCAGCTCTTAGACTCTGGAAATGCACAGAGCTTTCCCCGATTCCTTTAATAAACTCAGGAAAGGGCAGGGCTAGGATGGGCTATGTCAGTAACCTGGAAGACTTAACAGGCCCAATCACTTTTCTATTTCAGCCCTCAGCCCAACTCAGGTGACTCCTATTTTCCTTCTGGAATTGAGAAGCGGACATCAAGGAAGGGCTGTGGAAGAGACAGAAGTCAGGAGGCTGCCGGGAACTGAGGGTGAGTCCAGTGGTTCCGCGGGCCGGCATTAAGGCGTGGGCAGTGGAGCAGCGGCGAGGGTGGAGTGGGCAGTGGAGTATCGAGAGCGATGGCCACTGAGGAGCGGCTCCGCCTGCCCCAGACATTGGTCTGAAAGATAAACCAAGGCAGATGCCAGTGAAGTGGTAAAGACAGATTGTAACATACTACTGCAGCAGGGAGGAGGCCCAGCGCGAACTGAACTCCAGTTTGGTTTGTGCAGTAGAGACTGGGCGTTTTAAAGGGAGAGTGAGAGAACTGGGAGGGGCTGAGCAGGGCTCAGTGGGGTCCGAGAAGTGGAAACTTACAAAAAGCAGAGGGGGCTTGGTCCACGGGAAACCCACTTGGCTTTGCTGACAGCCTCCCTCACCGGCTGGGGCCCAGGGGCCTGATCTCCAGGCATTGGCTGGAGCAAATGGCAAACTTGTTTGGCAGCCCCGGGTGTCCCTGGGAGGCACCTAAGGGGTCTGGGGTCACCTAGGGATGTGGCCTTGAGCTGTGAGAGGCCATGTTTGTCCAAGGCTTTCTAGGCCAGCGTTGAGGCCTAGCTGAGGAGAGGGCTCAAGGGAGCCTCCGTCGAGTCTGGTCCAGGAGAGAATCTGCCACTGAGGTGGTCTTCATACTGAATGTCTTCAACAGTGGCTTTGGTTGTGGGGCCAGGCGCTAAACACGCAGAGCCGAGAGTCAAGGCTGCGCTGAGCTGGGAGCCTGACCACGCGATTCAGTGTCCTTGGGGTAGGGCTCAGGAGGGTGCTGGCAGATTTCCGCCCCGGCCCAGGATGCCCAGATGGGGACGGGCCCGCCACTCACGACCCACGGCTACATCCAGGCTTTGGGTGGACTTGGAGCTGGCTCTTGGTTCTGCCGCTCCTGGTAGGAAGGTAGACTCTTTCCTCTGAGCCTCCATTTCCTCACCTGCAAAATGAGGGCAGGGCCTTTCTCCTGGGGCTGGTGGATCTGGGAGAAGCATCCCAGTAATGTGAATAGCACTTAATTAGCATCCAGTAAATGCTCATTTCTCTCCTCTTCCTTCCGAGGAAAGTTCAGGAAGTGTCTGGTTTAATAAACAGGTTAAAGACCAAAACGCCCCTGGTAAGTTGGTCGCAATTTAGAAACGTATTATATTTAAATTCCCAAGACCACTAAATGCTCATTTATGGTGTGTGTAACATAGAAACATGTTATACTTAGATTTCCAAGACCACCCACATTCATTAATGCTAACTATGGTCACTTCACCACATGCCTATGACGAAACGTAGAGAAGCAAAAAACCAACTTTTTTTGCCAGCTTGTTTCCATGGCCAGACGCTTGTGAGTGCGGGCCTGATCTGAAGGGCGCCGTGCTGACCTCCTCCTGAGAGTGCAGAAGTCAGGCACCTGAGGTCAGCTCTCGCCGCCCTCACCCGGAGTTTCTGTGAATGTTAAGAGAACACAGCACGTGTAAGCTTTGAGTTCACACTTGGACTCCCCTGCTGAGTCATTGTGTGCTGTAGGGCAAGTCATTTCACCGACCTAAGCATCAGTTCCCTCATCTGTAAAATGGACGAAGAACAGTTCTTCCTCAGAGTGTTCTTTCGAGGGTTAAATGAGAAAACTCTTGAAAAGTGGTTGGTGGAGAACCTGGCCAGTCACTAGGCCAGTGTCCCCTGGGGGTGTTCATCTTTCTGCTGTAAGAGCTTGTTGCTTCACATGGTGGCTCATACCTGTAATCCCAGCATTTGGGGAGGCTAAGGCAGACAGACAGCCTGAGACTCCATCTCTGCAAACAGTCCAAAAGTTCCAGGCACAGTGGTACACACCTGTCGTCCCTTGGGATGCTGAGGTAGGAGAATTGCTTGCGCCCAGGAGGTCAAGGTTGCAGTGAGCTGAGATCGCACCACTGCGTTCCAGCCTGGGAGGCAGAGGGACACCCTGCCTGGAAAAAAAAAAAAGAAAGAAAGAAAGGGAGACCCTGCCAAAAGAAAGAAATACGAAAAGACAGAAAGAAGGATGAAGAAAGGGAAAAAGAAAGAAGAGCTTGTGCACAGGTGGTGTTCGGGGAATGTCATGTCTGGAGACCTGATCTCGAGCTGCCACCATGGTGTCTGGGTGGCCTCCTGCCTGGAGGCCTGGAGCTCAGGAACAGAAAGTGGGGAGGGAGCAGGACTCCCCCGACCTTCAGGACAGCTGCCTTTACGACAGCCACAGACAGGAACTGGATGGTGGGGTTTCTGCTGAGCTACTTTTACAGACTGAATAGGTGTGGAGCCAGAGGAAACAAAACTTTAGAAAACAACTGTCCTCCCAGCCCCGTGCGCAAATTCTTTCTGGAAACCCAGGCAGGAAGCTGCATCAAGCCCTGAGGCTTCCCAGGAGTCAGAACTCTGGTTTTGGCTCACAGTGACTGAGAAGTGAAGGGTAGCCAACACTGTAGCGTCACAAAGGACATTTTTATTTTATCTCAATGAATGCTTTTTGTTGGAGGAGGGATGAGATTCTAGCACAAAAGTGTCCATTGTTGATGCCTCTGTGAGGCCAGGAAAACCCATGGGTTTGGACCTGCAACCCTGGTGAGTCTTAAATGTGTTGACGGTGGCTATGCACCCAGGCAGCTAGCCTCCTCATTGATTGATTGACTGATTCGTTGATTCATTCATTCATTCATCAAATGTGCTCCCGTGGTGTGCTGGGTACTATTCTAGACTAAAGCAGAAAAACCCCGGCCTGCTTCAGGGGACCAAGTGGACACAGATATGCTCCTGTCCTTTGGAAATAATTCAGAGTATGGAGTGCAGGAAGGAATCAAGAAGGAAGAAAAAGGACAAGAAAAGAAAGATAAAAGCAGCGGGGGAGCGCAAGGAGGAAGATGCCCGTGTCAGAGCCCAGAGGAATCCAGCACGTGGCTTGGGTGCTTCTGGTTATTGCCATGGTTACCGGCCCTGCTGGCTGCCCCCGAAGCAGAAAGCCCGGTTCTGTTATTCCTGTAACATTCATAGATGACAGTTCCAAAGCCTCTGTGTGGGTTGACTAAAACCTGCTAGTGAACATCTAGTGCTGAGGAAATGATCCAGAAATTCTCAACATTTGGTTTTCTCTCCAAGACTGGGCATATCTACAAAAAATTCAAACATTTTACACAGAGAGTTGTGGGGATTTCATTGGACCCTGTGATGCATTTATCAAAATATGGTTGCCAATTAGAAAGGAAGTCATGCACGCGGAGAAAGAGGGAAGCCAGAAGGATGAGGGCCTAGGAATGCCTGGTCCTGGGCATTGCTAGGACAGGCCTTGGGGACGGGGCTGCCACAATAGGATGCCCAAGTCAGCAGGAAGCCTTGAGCCTGTGGGCACTGGATGACCAGTTTCTGGGCAGAGCATGATTATATGCAACAGGGGTTAACTGCCTCTTTGCCATTTTCCCAGGGACCAGCTGTACCCACCTGACCTCCAAGAGAACTCTCCATGCCATGCACAGGACATTGAGTGGATGCTTGTCTCATTTCCCCCAGCATGGAAAGTCATTCCTGGAATGCTGGGGGCCATGGAGAGGCCCTTCCCCTTCCAGCATGGGAAAGCCAGACTGGTTGGGAAGCAGCTCAACTCAAGCTGCTGCTGTTACGGGTGGCCTCTCCTAGTCCTTCCCTTGTCCCACCTGCACTTCCCCTCATTTTCCATCTGGATATGTGCCACGTTCTCCCAAATCCAGCAACCAACATGCCTGGTCTCACTGAGGGCTTGCATCATCTGAGCTATTTCAGTGTAAATATTGAAAAACAAAAGTATCCTTTTCCACTGATCTCAGCCAAGGCAGTTGAGAATTTTTTAAGAAGATTGCTCAATAGAGCAAGAAGGAAATTAGAAGAAAAATTCAAAAGCTTAGATGTGGATGAGCTTACAAAGCATAGCCCTCTCTTACAACATCTAAATTCTCCTTCCAGGCTGACTTGGGCTCAGGGCATGGGCCCCAGGCTGTGGGAAACCAGACTAAGCTCTTTGCCTCTTAAAGAAAATTTAGTTGGCACCGATTGGACTTCATGTCCTTTCAGAACCAGCTTGTAAAGTTAGAAGAATAGGACTGGGGAAGTTTCCAGGCCATCCTGCTGCTTTGTGGCTGTGTGTAGTTTTGATTCCCCTGCTCTGAATGAGAGATAGACAGATGGATAAATGAGTGGATGGATGGCTGGCTGGATGGATGGACAGATAGAGAGATGGATGGATGGATGAATAAACAGACAGATGGATGGATGGATGGATGGATGGATGGATGGATGGATAAACAGATGGATAGACAGAGGGATAGATGGAAAGATGGACAGATGGGCAGATGACAGATGGATGAATGGATAGATGGATGATTTAAATGGGTGGATAGAGGGATAGATGAATAGATAGATGGATAAACAGATGGATGGAGGGATAGATGGATGAATACATGGATAAACAGATGAATGGATAGATGGATGGATAGACAGGTGGATGGAGGGATAACTAACTGGATAGATGGAAAAATAGATGGATGGATGGATAGGTAGGTAGGTTGATGGATGCAATGAATGGATTAGATAGAGAAATAAATTCCAGAAACTGAGGGGACTGGTTTGGAAGGATCAACTAAATCAGTGGTCAGCAAACTGTGGCCCATTGGCCAAACCCAGCCTGCTACTTGTTTTGAAAATAACGGAATACAGACAAGCCCATTCGTTTGTATATTTCCTATGGTTGCTTTCATGCTACAGAGGCAGTGTCGAAAACCAAAAACACTTGTTATCTGACCCTTTATAGAAAAATGTTCTCCAGCTTCTGACCTTACTGGACATTGCACTTACCACTGTTTGTTGGCTTAGGTGAACAAACAACATTCTACAACAAAAAAAATTTAATGTAATTTCTTATAATAATACTCCTGGTGTAATGGCTACAGGCCAGCTTCCCTTGAAACTATGAAAACAAACTTTTCAACATCCAGGAAAGCTCTTTGCCCACTTTGTATGCAGATATTCTGTTCAGCTTTGTGAGAACAAGATACAGAATAAGTGTCGACTTGAGTTATGTGCTAACAGTTTGGTAAATCGTCGCTAAACGTTCCCCTACTTTATTATGAGATGTAGGAGCTGCTTCCTCTATCTTCTGCAGCTACCCGTGTATCAGCTAAAGCTGAATGATGGGATAACTCACTTTCAATTCCCAGTACTGGTTATGAGATCCAGTCCAACTGAGTCAGTCCTGGACCTAATGAAATACGTTCGGAGCAATGTATAAATGTTTTATCCTTATTTCAGAGAACCTCAGCTCCACCAGCAAAAGAGTCAGGAACCTGCAGTTCTTTAGAGAGACCTTCCCAGACCTTATTTATTTAAGACCTTCCCATTTTCTCCATAGCAATTATTAATAATTAAATCTAAAATATTCTTACTCCTTTTATGTCATAACTTGGCTCTGGAGTCACCCTTGTTAGACAGAGTTGGGTAAGGACATGTAGATAGTACATTTTCTTAGTTCTTGCAGGTGTGACAATATCTCTTTGTTGCTTGCTCACGTAAGTAACAAAATTGGCTTGCTGTAGAATTCATGAGTCATGCTTACTATGCTTCAAAATACAGACATAGCTCCATTGTCTTCTGGTAATTGCCACACTAACTTTGCATTTTTCTCTACACGTAAGTTAAAAAACTTTTTTGATGATTTGTTCAGGAAATTCAAGCATTTCTGGAGGAAACAGTCCTGTTTTGGATTCTAATTTTCCGTGGCAGAGGGTGGACACTTTCAGACGCTGGTGTTGGTTTCTGGAAACTGCAGTTACATTTCTGACTGTTGTTTGCCTTCAGTTACTCTGGTTTCTTTTTCAGAAATGCTAATCTGGTCCACAGGACAGCTTGGCATTCTCTGCCATCTTCTTTCTCCCCGCTGTCATCTCTGTTCCTGTTTCCCTGCGTTGTGGGGACTCTCAGGTTTGCTTTCGGCATCACGGTTCTGTTTTCTGCAACTGCAGCTCTGCCTTCGCTGCCTGCAATGAAGTTTCGGTTTTGCTATGGGGTTGTGAGCCTCTCTGACCACCTTCCGTAGCCTTCTTCCATGCTGCTCACGCCAGAAACCCAAATCACACCTGATGCTTGCTGCCCCTCATGCCTTCCTCTCGTTCATCTGTGGCTGAGGTTGCTTCAACCTCCAGAGTATTTCTCCCAAGGTCACTTTGTCTCCGTCCTGACTGCCATCACTTCCGTTCCTGGGGCCACCATCTCACCTCCTTTTTGCCTCCCCACTGCTCCTCCGAGTCTGTTCTCTATGCAGTAGTTGGAGTAATTGATGCCTACACACACATTTAAACATGTGTATGTACAGTTGACCCTTGAACAACATGGGTTTAAACTTACACGTGGAGGTTCTTCCGCCTCCACCACCTCTGAGACCGCCAAACCCACCCCTTCTCCTCCTACTCCTTAAATTTTCTCCATAACGTTTTCTTTTCTCTGGCTTACTTTATTGTAAGAATACAGTATATAATGCACATAACACACAAACTGTGAGTTAATCAGCTTTCAATCAACACTAGGCTCAATAGTACTTGAAGCTTTCAGTTAACAAGAGTTACGTTTAGGGAAGTCAAAAGTTATGGGTGAATTTTCAGCTGCTGGGTGGGGTTGGCACCTGTTCAAGGGTCAACCGTGTGCATGTGTATGTGTGTATAGATGTATGCATGTGCATATACACATACACACATGTATACATTGAATGCATACACACACTCACACTTTCAGTAGCTTTGTTTTGTACTAAGAATTCAAAGCGCTTTCCCAGCTGTGAAGCTACTGCATGAGCTGACACTGCTTATGTCTCCAAATTCAGCTGTGCCATTTACCAGGCACATGGGTCTTTTTCAGTTCTTCAGGCAGGAGGAGCTCTTTGACACCTTAAAGCAATTTGTTTCCTCTGCCAGGAATATGCATTACTTTCTTTCCATATCTGGCTCAGATGAAATACCACAGAAGCCTTTCCTGCCTACTTTATCTAAGGAGGTGCTACCTGCCCCTGATCAGCCCCTTGTTTGATTTATTAATAGCAATTATGGTTACAAATTATTTATTTATTAGCGCATCGTCTGTGAACCTCACCGAAGTGTAAGCTGCCTCAAAGGTGACATCTTGTTCGTTCTACCCATCTCTGGATTCTCCACCCCTAGTAATCTCGGCTCACTGCAACCTCCACCTCCCAGGTTCAAGCGATTCTTGTGCCTCAGCCTCTCAAGTAGTTGTGATTACAGGCGTGCACCACCACGCGCAGCTAATTTTTATAGTTTTAGTAGAGATGGCGTTTCATCATTTTGGCCAGGCTGGTCTTGAACTCCTGACCTTAAGTGATTCTCCTGCCTCGACCTCCCAAAGTGCTGCGGTTACAGATGTGAGCCACTGGGCCTGGTCTTCATAATGGGTTTTTAATAAATATTTGTTAAAAGCATTGGTTCATCACATATTAGTAATTCTCATCTTATACACTGTATATAACTTTTTTTTAGTATTATGTACATTTCATTGGCTTAAAGTCTCTAAAACAACTTTTTAGACTTATTTCTATAATTAAATCTAAACTATTCTTACTGATTCCTTTTATGTCATAACTTTGTTCTGGCTGTTCCTTATATTATTATTTACTATGGTTATTCCTTATCATGTTTTGTTTGTTTCATACAGGTTCTATCTTTTGATATCCTATAGAGGATTCCAATGTGTTGAAGCTCTTCAGTCCTCCTGAGGGAATGTGTTCTCTTTCCGGGTCCACAAGGGGGCGTAGTTTTAAGGGCAAGAACTTCCCAGCACCCATGTCCCACTCCCATGCCTCTCCATCCGGGAGATTTAACGGTTTCTGTTTTAATTTTCGCGGGTCAAAAGTCAATCACTCCAGCGGAAGTTCTAAGGAACTACTTTCATTGGCCAGAGGGCTTGGAGAGGGAGGGAATTCCTCCCCGGTTAAAAGCCCCTTTCCTCCACACCCCTTTGGACTCCATGTTTGGACCCCCTTCCATGAGCATTCTTTTCATGGAAGCTGTCTTTCCTGGATTTCCCTTCTGGGGTTCCTTTCCGCACACTCTCTCTCGTGGAAACTTTCTCTCTTTCTCTCCCTTTTCTCTTTCTTTACCTAAATAAATCACTTTTCTGCAAAAACTTTGTGAGTCTGGTATTTAGGAGCACCCTGCGCCGTGGGCTCCTCTCCCATTCTTGAGAGAATGATAGACGAAGAACCTGGAGAAACGCCCTCTCAGGGGAGCTGAGGACTCCCCTGAACCTTCAAACCCAACACTCCTATAGATTATTTTTAGAGTCTTCTGAAGTCTTCTAAATCATCAAGATGAAATCTCTTTCCTATTTTCTGTAGCTTTAAAAAATTATCCACCCCGCCTCCACCCCATAGAGTTTTTCCTCCCTTATTTACTCATCCTTAACGGAAGTGACGTCTGTAAAGCGCCAGGGCTTGTTCAGGGCGAGGGTGAGCTGATTGTCGCCGTCTGGTCCTCGTGTGTGGAGCCCCGTCCTGGTGCTCGGTGGAGGACACTGGGCAGTGCTCCTGCCCAGCCTGATCCTGATTCCTCAGACAGTTGCCTACGGAAGCTTGATTTCCCCAGACTTCTAACTTCTGCCTTATCTGATTGTTCTCTGGTACTGTATCCTGAGGCCAAGGACGGCATGAGAAGCTTCAGTGTCTAACATGCTGCTCTGCGAGTTTCTTTCCTCCTCTTCTCTCACTAAGACAGCTTTACGCGTGTGCGCTGCTTTTCCTAAAATGTGATAAGCCACCAGCAGTTTCTTCTACTTTCTGCACAGGTGGATTTTGTTTCCTTGCTTTTTAAGTTTCTGTCTCTGAATGAATCTAGATTAAAAGAGGGATGGGATGAGGGGTGGATAGCACTAAGAGTAACTGCACAGCACAAAGAGTGACTCCCGTGTGATTTTCTGGTAGTTTCTGAGTTCAGATTCTGGGTCCTGGGAGGAGAGAGCTGACGGCAGTGTGGTGAGAAATTCTTCCAGTCTTTTTTAGATGCTTTCACTTTTCTGAAGTAAAGCCTGAATATGCCATTAAGAGCAGCTGTGGTAGGTTTTCCTTCCACCCAGTTCTATCTGCCATGTAGTTAATGAAACATCTTTCCATATTTTCCATGTGGTTACTAGTTTTGGGGATGGTGTGAGTTTTGTTTTGTTTTGTTTTCTTCTGGAGGCTGAAAAAAAGTTGCATTTTAGGGTTGCTGATAAGGGTTGCTAATTAAAACCCAATTTTTAAAATATTAGACACTGAGAGAATTTTCCCCAATATAGCATAAATAATGGCCATTAAATATGTGCTTTTCCCACCGTTAGCTCTATACTAGGAATTAGCACTAAAAATAATAGAAGAGAGATTTTATATATACATATTTGGTAGAGACTATTTAAAGAATTTTTTCATCTTAGCTACAATGGACTCTCTTACTCTGGCTTTCTTTCCTAATTAAGCTGGGAACAACAGCTATTGTCTGTCTCTCTTCAATTTTAATCTACATTTTCTTTTTTATTTTCAGCTATATGTTAACAGATACTGGCTAGGGAAACATGAAAATTAAATAACTTGAGTGGGTCAATAAAAAGATTCTGTTTCTTTCGGGGTTTTTAAGGACTATAATGAATAAAACAGAACCAGAGAAGTTATAAAGCATGTGTTTATCACTCAGCAACAGAGAATTTTAAATCAGTACTTTAAATCATTATTATACAAAAATACATTTAGTATATTATTGTACATATAAATATATATTTAATAGGTGTTTTAAATATAATTTGAGTTTTCAAGCATGTATCACTCAACAGCAGAAAGAATTTTAAATATAATAACGATTATATATACATGCAATGTATATTTTATATAGTTAAAATTTAAACATATACTACATATAATTTTACATTAAAACATATTAAATATGTTTTATAGTCTACTTACATGGCATATATTAAATATATGCTGCATAGGTTTAAAATATATTTAAAATTCCGTTGCTGATAAACCCCATTTTTAACTTGTATTTTTGTTTTAAATATACATACATATATGCATTATGTGTTATACGTATATATGTGTCACACATGTATGGGTGTATTTCTCCATTGTACCGTATTTTCTTTTAAAACAATAATCTAGGGACAGAAATTGAGAGCTTTAGCTCCTAGTGAGTACAAACTGTAGACTGTAGGTTGGCACAGAATCTGAATGGGAGCCAGTGGATTGGGTGAATAAATCCTTGCAACAAGCCCTTTGATGGTCTAAAGCTAAAGACATTTCAGCTGAAAGCCCGGTAGGGATTAGGACAGTATTTTCTGTATTTTGAAAATAGCGCTCCCCCTTGTGGCCATTCCCATGCTGACTTCTAAAGTTGAATTCTGAGAAGTCTTCCGGTTTTAAGAGGAGCGTCTCTCCCAGTTTTTCTTTCTGCTTTTATATTGCAGCCCTGTCTTTGAGGTGGATTTCAGTCTCCACTCGCCCCCTCCGTGAAGAAGCATTGTTTATTGTTATGAGACATTGATGATGTTGACAGACCCTGCCTGGAGGGTCTGTGATCAGGCAGAAGAAGGGTGATGGGTCCGGACTCGTTTCTGCTGCGTTTGACATCATCCCAGGGTCGGAGGCTAGTCGTGGGGAGGTCAGCAGGCTAAGACTCCCAGGGCACCAGGTTTGGGTCCTGGCTGTGTCATTAAATGGTATTGTTATTTCCCGTGCAGGGCTCAAAGCCGTTATTTATGTAGACAGAGGCCTCAAAGATGATTACTCTCCAGGACAACTTCCCGCTCTGAGAGACTAGCTCTAGAGTATTTGGGAAGGGGGTATGTTAGACCCTGGCTTCATTTTTCCTAGGGGCTTATTCCACATGCCTGGCTTGCTGTGAGTTCAATCGTGTGGTTGCCTGGGAGCCTAGTGAGAAGAAAACCCAAGCACAAATCCACTTGGAGAACTCTAGCAGCATTTCAGCGAGGAGGTGCCATGTCCTCTACACAGGGGCTGGCGGGATGACAGTTTGTACTGGTGGAAGGGTTTTTGGAAGAGATCCCCAAGGGACACACATTCCTTAAAATGTGACAAGCACAATGAGGGACTCCATTTTAAATCTCTAAAACTAACAAAGATTACGCTCAATGCATGCAAGGTTTGGTTAGATGGGCACGTTGATGGGGTTGAAACAGGTTGATTTTTGTGTAGGCAGTTTGGAAATATGAAGAAGTTTGAAAATGTTGGTTACTTTTGTCTTGGGATTTCAATCCCAGAGGTAGTATGTGAGCAAAGATGACTATACAAAGTCATTCACTCTGGCTTCCAGTCTGTTGTTAGAAAACCAGAAACAACCGAAATATTTAGCTTTAGGGAAGAGGTTTAAGATGGTGGTAACCAAGGGTTACGTTTTTTGTCTTGCCATGGATGGAGCCTTTCTTCAGGGGAACTATTACGTGAAACACTACTGATGTACAATGGGATTGATTCCAATTGGGTGGTGGTTGGGCGAGAGGGCGGTTTCTGCTGTGGCATTGCACCCAGACTGCATGACCGGGCCAGTCCTCCGCCTCCCCTGTGGCAGCTCATGAGGCACTTCCATGGCAAGCATACCCCACGGCATAGCTAGAACGTCCTGCCTCAGACAGCTGTGGGATGTTAGTATCAGCCTTTCCTTCTGACTGGTGGAATTATGCACACGTCTCTCCCCAATTCTTTTTACTTTTCTGTACTTGCCAAATTTTTCATTATGAACATATTACTTATTGCACTAAAATATCTAAGATATTAAAAATGATGCCAGTTTCCATTATTTTAGAATTAGAAGTAGAATTGTCATAGAAACCACAAACCTTGGGTCAGCCTGGCCAACACATTCTTTCCTTTTTGGCAGCTATTCAGGCTCGTGGAAAAACTGATGAAATAGCGATTGGAAGAATATAAAAACCACTGATAATCCCACCACCTAGAGAAACCTACTGTTAGTATTTTGAGTGTATTTCCTTCCAACTTTTTTTCTATATATGTGTATGTATGTATAATATGTACTGATAAGTTACTATACGTTAATAAAATACTATATATAATAAATACATTATATATATATTACATGAAACACATTTTACTTATTGTATTATAAACACAGTTTTGTATCCTGTTTTTTTGTAAACATTATATTGTATATTCCCTAGATACTACCATTTAAAACATGCCTTTTTCTTTTTCATTTTTTTTTTTTTGGAGACAGAGTCTCGCACTGACGCCTGGGCTGGAGTGCAGTGGCGTGATCTCAGCTCACTGCAACCTCCGCCTCCCTGGGTTCAAGCGATTCTCCTTGCCTCAGCCTCCCAAGCAGCTGGGATTACAGGCGACTGCCACCAAGCCTGGCTAATTTGTTTGGTTTTTTTTTTTTTTTGTATTTTTAGTAGAGACGGGGTTTTACTATGTTGGCCAGGCTGGTCTCAAACTCCTGACCTCGTGATCAGCCCGCCTCGGCCTCCCAAAGTGCTGGGATTACAGGTGTGAGCCACCACGCCTGTCCAAAAACATGACATTTAATGTCTTCCTAATATGCAAATCTATTGACAAACATCATTTTATAACCAATATTTCTGCTATAACAGATAGCACTGATATGAACATACCTGTACATAAATCTTGTCTATATTTGTACTTTTGAAAGTCGCAGTTTCCAAGAACCTATTCGTAAGGTTGGGTAAGGACTTACTGTACTTGAAAAAAAAAAACCTCCCCAAAAGTAGGTGAGCAAGAGACTTTCACTGTTGTAGTCATTTGATTGATTAGATATGTAAAATATGGCTTGTTCATCTATTTAGACAATAGTTATAAATATACCAAATTAATTTACATTCAATTGTTTTTCATTTGTTTCAAATTGAGCTATGATCTGTGGAATGTCAAGGCATCTTTTTGCTTTTACCGGGTTGTTACAGCCCGTCAATATTATGTTATTAATTAAAGAATAACAGGTTCACAGCTGTAATCCCAGCACTTTGGGAGGCTGAGGCGGGCGGATCACTTGAGGACATGAGCTGGAGACCAGCCTGGCCAACATTGTAAAACCCCGTCTCTACTAAAAGCACAAAATTTAGCCATGCATAGTGGCCTATGTGTGTAATTGCAGCTACTTGGGAGGCTGAGGCACGAGAATCACTTGAACCTGGGAAGCAGATGCTGCCGTGAACTGAGATGGTGCCACTGCACTCCAGCCCCGGTGACAGAGCAAGACTCCGTCTCAAAAAACAAAAGTAACTGGTCCTAAGTTGTCTGTTAGCAACTGTAGTCAAGTGAAGACTGAAAACATTCCATTTTGGAGGAAGAATTAAGGCAAAAGCAAGCAAGCAAACACCCCCGCCCCCACCATCCACCCGAAAGGCACACAATCTTTTGCTTCACAGCATTTTTGTGTAATGCATTGTGTTTTCAGAATCCTCCTCAGAATCTTGCCTCTCCTTCTCCTTTGTGTTAATGAAGGCAGACTTGTGCAAGCGGACGCTCTGTGCAGGTGGAGCTGGGCCCTTTCCTCTTACACACTGGGGCACTTCCTTCTGGCCTCACCAGCCCGTGTGGTTTACAACTTGCAGGAGAGTATTACTACATCTGAGCACCCAGAAATTCGATGCCGATACCGAGTATTGATTCACATAAAAATCTACATATTGATAGTTTATCGGGAGCTACTCGCGGTCCCAGTGGCGCGGCTGCGGTGCGCTCCATGACATCTGGAGGTGGTGTTCCTACTGATGATGAGCAGGCGGCTGGGTTGGAGAGGGAGGTCATGTTGACTGCAAGAAAGGCACTGGACCCATACAATATACTGCATCCAAAGGGAGCTTCAGGCACTAAGGAAAACCCTAATTTAGTCACCTCATCACCAACAAGAGAATAGTGGGCTGCATCTGTGAAGAGAACAGCAGTACTGTCATCCGGTTTTGGTCGCACAAAGGCGAGGCCCAGCGACGCCCCAGCTGTGAGCCTGTTATAAGCTGGTGCCCCACCAGCTGACACACCGAGCACCTGCACTGAGTTACTCAAAATATGCTGTAAAGCTTCTTTCCAATAAAGTCTAGCCTTAAAAAAGTCTTAGTGCCTTTGCCTAGGACTTCTGAAAGTCGCAGTTTCCAAGAACCTATTCATGAGGTTGGGTCAGGACTTACTGTACTTGGAAAAAAAAAAAAAAAAAAACTCCCCAAAAGTAGGTGAGCAAGAGACTTTCACTCATGGAGTATATCTGTCCACAACACAGAAAGGGCCTGCGCGACCAAAAGCTGTTGAATTAAAAATCATCTTGGCATGTAAAGGTGACTAGCATTATGGAAATAGTTTACGTTGCCATTATTATTATTGTTACCTTTTTTTTTTTTTTTTTTTTTTTGAGATGGAGTTTCGCTCTTGTCACCCAGGCTGGAGTGCAATGGCGTGATCTCGACTCACTGCAACCTCCGCCTCCCGGGTTCAGGCAGTTCTCCTGCCTCAGCCTCCCGAGTAGCTGGGATTACAGGCACGCGCCACCATGCCCAGCTAATCTTTTGTAGTTTTAGTAGAGACGGGGTTTCACCATGTTGACCAGGATGGTCTCGATCTCTTGACCTTGTGATCCACCCGCCTTGGCCTCCCAAAGTGCTGGGATTACAGGCTTGAGCCACCGCGCCCGGCCTTGTTACCTTTTTTTTTTTTGAGTCAGGGTCTCTGTCACACAGGCTGAGTGGGCCTTCATGTCTAGAGACCACAGCCTTGAAATGACTGTTTTGGATGTGGGTCTGTGAGTTCTTGCATACGGACGTTCTACAAGCCACAAAGCCATCCTCGTGTCTGCAGGTGAAAGGTTAATACCCAGGGAAGGCGAAAATCTCCTTTAAAATTGCTAGCGAAAAGTGGCCTAGACCAGAGGAATAAAGAGTTAGGCTTATGTAGCAGCCTGGGTTTCCATAGAAACAAGATGCAGCCGTGTCCGACGCATGATGAAACTTTTCCACACTGGTTTTAAGCCTGGAAGGAGGCTGGGAGAGGGTACTTACTCCCCGTGCGGGCACACTGCGAATTTGGACAGCAAAGTCCTCCAAAAAGTCTCAGGCAAAGCAAACGGCAGTGACTCCCCCCCCGACGCACACACAATCGTGTATGAACCCCCGCTGCAGCCTCGCAGGCCAAACTAGAGTGGCACATACGCCACGTAGTCTCGCTTGGGGGACAAAGGTATCGTAACTCATCCTGGAAACACATCACCCTTAAGAAACCCCTCAGAAGCACAGGGGTAGTCATTTGGGGTCTTTGGGGTGTCATGAAATACAGCATCACATTTTGCAGCTCAAAGCCTCCTATGAAGTGTGATGCCGCCTGGGTAGGAGGGCCCGGCCTGCAGCCTTCAGCGAGCAGCAGCAGGAAGCCGCAGCCCTGAATCAGGGCCTTTGTTCTGCTCACACTGTCCTCGGGGAGTATGCGTGTGTCCCTAGGAGCCCACAGTGGTGGCCTCCTAGGTGCGGAGGGAGCTGGGCGTGGAAGGCGGGCTGGGGGCAGCTGGGGACAGCACTCACTGTTCTGCCCCTGCTCCTCCACTCAGCAGCGAGGACTGGGCTTCCATCCAGTGAAAGGGCTGGAAGCAGCCAGTCTTGATTGGTTGGTTGGTTTGAAATGTATCCATTATTTAATTAGGTTCTTTGCAAGAAATTGAGAACGGCAGTTCGTGAGGATAAATTGTGTTTCTGAGTGAGAACACAGCATGAAGGTAGCCCTAGAGCTAAGGGGTAACTGGTTTGAGGCAGAATTTGCGAGTCCACAGCTTTCTGATCTGCCTTGTACTGCTGTGTGAGCCACATTTCTTTCTCTGTGTGGAAACACTCACCTTCCTAGTGTCTGTGCGTGTGCAGGAGGGAGATGTGGGGGATTTTCACACTGCTGATAGCAGCTCTGTTGGAGGTGGTGATGATGAATTTCTGGTGTTCTATGCAGAGGAGCTCAGTTGAGGACCAGAGGTCTAGTGACTGCCCAGCTCAGGAAAACCACCCCCTGGGCTCTGCACTACCCAGTGAGATGACTGGAATGGTCCTGGGAGCGAGGCTGCCGGCAGCCTTCTGACACACTGACTGAAGGGTTTCTTGCCAGGGCTCCACATTTCCAAGACGTATCTGCAGTAGGCGCATACGGGCATTTCGTGAAGTTTAACCACCCAGGCACCTCCATTCTTAACCCCAGATGGTTTTGTGACAGCAGCAAGAGCTTTCTCCTTTTTCAGCTCTGGATTTAGCAGCTGAATGCTCCCTCTCGTGCATGGCTTTTCTTGACAACAAGCAGATCAGAACTATCTGCCCATTCCCCTGATGGGGCAGGGTTGCAGCTGCAGCGGGGCTTCGCCCTCCTGGGCTCTTTGGGTTTGAGATTACCCTCCTTAATCTCGCCATTGCCATCAGCCTTCTTGGCTACAGGTTTCTTTCCTTAGCTTCCAGCTTCTCAATTTCTCACTCACCATCTTGCAGCGTGGGAAAGAGCTGGGTCTTGTTTTGATGGAACTCATCATGAAATAGATGCAGAAGCAGAGGCAAAAGTGTCAGTGTTTTATCAATTGCTTGAAAAGCTACGAATATATAGATTCACAGAATGTGTAGTGCCGGAGGAAACCAACATACTGCTAAAGAAGAAAGATATTTAGCATGAAAATATACTTAATCCCTGGCCAGTCTTAGGGAGAATGGCATAGCCAGCTCCTCTCAATATGGGAAGGAACAAGGCCATGGGGATCCATATTCTAGAGTCTGAATCTCAGTCGGATGTGAGACTTCTGAGCCCATGGTACAAGTGAGGCTTCCTGGCGGGTCTAAACTTCTGATTAGGAAGAGTGACTTCAAAGTCCGTCAATAGTTCCCATTTCTTCCAGAAGAGCAAATACAGCATAAATAGTTTCCTACTGCTGTTTACAATGTATCAGAAATTGAGAGGCTCAAAGCAACAGAAATGTATTATCTTACACTCTGGATGTCACAAGTCCAAAATGGGTCTTCTGGGCTAAAGCGTTGGCAGGGCTAGGTTTCTTTCTGGGGGACTCTAGGGGAGAACCCTTTTCCTTGACCCCTCCAGCTGCCCACGTGGGCCTCTCCCTCCCTCTCGCTGCAGGTAGCAGCAGCCATGCAAGGTCTTCCAGTTCTTCCCATGACACATTACTCTGACCTCCTCTTTTTCCTTCTTCCACATTAAGGCCCTTGTGATTTCCCTGGAGGGACTCCAATAATCCGGGATAATCCCCTGTCAACTTTTAATTACGTCTGCTACTTTAATTTCCCTTTTTCATGGAACCTGCTTCATCTACAGGCTCTAGGGATAGGATGTGAACATCTTTGAGGGGCCATTATGTTATAGGAGCCATTAAGGAATTATTTTAGGCAGACAGAAAAAAGGGTCCTTGGGAAATTTTTTTTCTTTTTTTTTTTTTCTTGTCTAGCAGGAAAGCCTCTGCTCTTGGGTGGGGGGCAAGCTTTGATATGCAAATACTGACCGTTACAAACTGGGTCCACCAAAACTGGCAGTTCCCATTGTCTTCTTCTTCTCCCCCACGTGCCTGGCAGCATGGCTGCCCCCACATATCCCCACGTGTATAGAACATCATGGCACCCTGCATTTGCTTATTAAAGGACTAGGGTGGGAAGGTCAGATCCGCCCCCCCCAACCCGCCACAACCTGAATGACACGTCCAGTGATACCAATCCCCAAACCCGCTGCAAATTGGATACCACCTCCTCCAGCCTGCTTATATAACTAACTGGCTGTTTTCCACAGCACTCAGGGTTCCTTCTTTCAGCTTGGAGATCCCTCCTTCTGTCTCTGTACAGGGGAAGCCTCCTCCTTCTTTCTTGCCTATTAAATTCTCCACTCCTTAAAACCACTCCACATGTGTCCATGTCATTTTATTCAAACTAGTGCAGACCAAGGACCCTGGTGTTCCTCCGGTCACGGGAGTCTATCATTACGTCTACCACAGGGCAGCTCCAGCTTGTCAGGATACCTTTGACATTTTGAGGTCCTTGGCTTCAGCTATTTGGGAGTGTCAGTGAGGGTGCATGATCTGTCGTCACTCACCATTTTACTTCTAAACTCTTGTGCCAAAGCCGGTAACATGCTAGTGAGTAGGCCTCCCACTGTGACGTCTCAACACCTCCTTGCTGATCTCATTTTTTGATACTCAGATTAGTTCTCTCAGTAACCTTTTGAAGTTGACATAATCATTCCCAGATTCATAGTGAGGAGACTTATAAAATTATATGCTATAGTAATACTTCCAAATTCCAGCGTAAATGTTTTATGTCCTTAGTGACTCCAGTCTTTTGCAGGGTTCTTTTTTTTTAAAAAAATATTTGGCCACTAGAGGGAGACAGCTCTTCGTAGAACTGAGGCCATTTTGCATGCTTGTGGGTGTGGATGGAGGAAAACACTGTGTTTAAAAATGGTATCCAGGGCTGACCTAGCAGGTTGACGGTGAAAGGGACCAGGCCTGATCTCATCCTCAGCGCAGGTCTTGGTGGACAATTTCCACCAGCATCTTCAAGGATCACACTTCCGTAGTAAAATACACCATTCAGACCAAGGTGTTTTTTAACCTAACCGTGGACGCTGTAACATTTTAAACAACCTTCTCTGCCTTTGTGGAAAGAAAGGCCGATAAGTGATCAGAACGGACACTGTATAAAAACACAGACTCCCCAAAATTCTAAGTCTCTAAGTGGGGCATGTGGCATCTAAAACCATAGCCATTGCTTACCTAGACAAGCCGTGTTCAAACCACATGCCACCCAAGATTGCTCTCAACTGGAAATGAGGATTCATTTTCTCTGTTAGAGAGTTCTGGGTTCCCCCACACAAGATTTGCTCCTGACACCTCAGAGTGTACAATATACGACTTCTGTACTAAAGAGGTTGCTTCCAGTGAGGTAAAATGTCTAATACGGTAATCATGTGCATCTAATTAAGGCCGCATGCAGAAAAATCAGCCGCAGATGCCAAATAGCCGACTTAGGAACACGGGGACCACAGGCAGGGCTCAGTAAGGATGAGGCAGAACGACTTTAGTTTAATGCTGTGTATGACAGATCTTTACGTTATTATTAGAAAAGTAATTAGAAACTTACCTTTTTACGGTTGATTTAAAACTTAATTAGCTATGGCGTGAGAATATGGGTTGTTTGATACCGATTTTGAAATTTGTTGAGTTCTTTTACTGTCTATTTTTCATAGCGGTTCCATGTATACTTGGAAAGAATATGAATTCTCTGCTTATTTGGTGTAATGTTTGGTATCTATCCATAAGACTATTTCTGTTGATTATCCTGTTAAAATATGCATTTTAAATGATTTTGAACTATCAATTACTTGGAGGGATATTTTGAAATCTCCTACTGAGGTGGGAGATTTTTCAGTTCCTTCTTGTAGTTCTGTTTTTGCTTCATCTCTTTTGAGACCCTACTACTAAGTTATTCGAAGGTTGGAACTGACTCATTTTCTTGGTAAATTAAGCCTTTTCATTACACCTTCTTTTTACCTCTAGTTATGAGTTTTCCTTAAATTCTTAATTATTAATATTATTTTAACTGATATTTCTTTTGATTTGGCTGCATACTTACCATTTTTTAAATTCCTTCTTGTATCTCAAACTTTCTAAATGGGCTAACTTGCCTCATGCCTAAAGCACATCCTTTAGAATTTCTTTTAATGAGGGTCTATGTTAGGGTCACCACCTGTGGGGGTCTGTCCTGCAGACCCTGACTCAGTGACTGATGAATAAAGTGCACTGACACACAGACATTATGCTTTGTCAGTTCTGCTGAGGGTCAGTGGCTGCTTACAGACTTACGGAGAGTACTGTAAACAGATAGCAGCCACTGGCCCCTACCAGCCAGCGAGACCTGCATTTATTTAGTAACGTTTAATTGAATAAGGCTTGTGTCAACACCACTAGAGGTTACAAATTAAAGGACAAGTCCCAAAGTCCCAATGCCCAAAGCAAACACCATTAGCGTATAATATCCCTGGTTGACCTCCCTGGAGAGGGCCATCCAGTTCAAAGTTTAGTGCTAAGACCACATGAGTAAACAAGTTAGTTAGGTAAACTACTCACATTCCTTTGTCTTGCGCCCTAATCTCTCTGGCTCCTACAAAGAGACTCTGGCTGCCTTCAGCTAAAAACTATAGAAAAAACCCTTAGGCCCTCCAAAAGGGTTTGAGACCATATTCTGTAACTTTCTCTAATATTTTTCCCTTGATATTTTTGTCACCACCCTGAGTGAATTCCCACACATCTCTTAGGCAAACTTTTTCAGTCTGTTTAAAAATACTTTTTCCAGGGCCTACTTGAGGGTGGAGGGTGGGTCAAGGGAGAGGATTGAAAAGCTACCTATTGGGTACTATGCTTATTACCTAGATGATGAAATAATCTGTACACCAAACCCCTATGACACGCAATTTACCTTTAGATCAAACCTGCATATTTACCCCTGAATTGAAAGGTTAAAAGAAAAAAAAGCTTTTATTTTGTTCTAATCTTCAAAGTTATTTTCCCTGAGCACATCTAGGTTCATCATTATTTTTTATTTAGCACCTTAAAGATATTGCTCCATTGCCTTCTGGCTTCCCTTGTTGCTGTTGAGTAATAATTTGTTATTCTAATTTTTGCTCCTGCTGATCAATCTCATGTTTCACTATGTCTGCTTTTACGATTTTTCTTTCCATCTTTGGTGTTCTGCAATTTCACTATGATCTGCCTAGATGAGTATTACTTTTAATTCCTTCTGTTGGGAATGTATTGAGCTTCCTGAATTAGACAGTTGTCCTTCATCCCTTCTGGGAAATTCTCAGCTGCTATCTCTTCATATATTACTTTACCACTTTCTTGTCTACATTAGCAATTATGCTTAAATGTTTATTAGATGTTTTCAGTCTATCTTCCAAGTTTCCCAACCTTTCTTCCATATTTTCTTTCTCTTTCTCTGTTTGTACTATATTCTGCATAATTTTCTCAGATCTATCTTCCAGTTTATTAATGCCTTATTTAGCTTTGTCTAATTTTCTATTATTGTGTTTATTTTACTTTTCAATTTTGTAATTTTTATTTTTAAAATATACGCTTCAGTTTTAAAAAATTGTTTACCACTTACTCATATTTTCAGCCCCTCATTTATTTCTTAAAGTGTGTAAAATATATGTATTTTATATCGTAGGAGAGCAAAAATGATTTCCCTTCAGCTTTGTAGGTTCTTTAGCTGAGCTATAAATTAAATTGACATAAGACAGATTAACAAGAGAAAAATCACATTTAATTATGTCCATACACACAGGAGTCCCACAAAATATGAGACTCCAGGAAAGTTCAGATGATTGAAGCTTATATGGCATTTTGAGCTACAGAAAGGAATGGGAGCTTGGGGCTTCTGAGGGGGGGTGGTGACACAAATTGTGGGAGGGTGAGGGGAGGAAATGTATAATGAATAAAGATTATCTTGTTAGGCAGATTAAAAAGTCTCTCAGGTGATAAGCTGGGCCCAATGGCTCATGCTTGTCATCTCAGCAATTTGGGAGGCCAAGGCAGGAGGATCACTTGAGGTTAGGCATTTGAGACCAGCCTTGCCAACATGGTGAAACCCTGTCTTTACTAATAATAGAAAAATTAGTTGAGTGTGGTGGCACATGTCTATGGTCCCAGCTATTCGGAAGGCAACAAAGCAGTCCTTAGGGGGAAATTTATAGCGTTAAATAAATATACTAGAAAAGAAGGAAGATCTAAAATCAATCATCTAAGTTTTCACTTTTGGAAACTAAAGGGAAAAAAAGCAAAATTCAAAGTAAGCAGAAGTAAAGAAATAATAAGAATTAAAGGCAGAAATCAATGAAATTGAAAATAAGAAATTTATAATAGAGAAGACCAATAAAGCAAAAAAACTGGTTCTTTGGAAACATCAATATAATTAATAAGCCTCTAGCTAAGTAACTATGAAAAAAGGAAAGAGGGCACAAATTATTACTATCAGAAATGAAATAAGGGACTTCACTACAGATCCCATGGACATGAAAATTATAGTAAAGATGATTGTACTTGCAGTCAAATAAAAATAAAAATAAAATTATAAAGAAATGGTATGAACAACTCTATGTCTATGTTTTGATAACCTAGATGAAATGGACCAATTATTTGAATGATATAATCTGCCAAAACTCACACAAGAAGATATAGACAATCTGAATAAGCCATCTGTTTTAAAAATCAAATAGACAATTAATAACCTTTCAAAACAGAAAGCACCAGGCACAGATAGATTCACTGGTGAATTCTAACATTTAAGAAAGAAATCATACCAGTTGTTTACACTCTCATAAACATAGATGGAAATATACTCAATAAAATACTAACAAATCCAACAATGTACAAAAATAATTATAAATCATAACCAAGTGGGATTTACCCCAGGTATGCAAAACTGGTTTAACTTTTGAAAATCAATTAATGTAATCTATCATCTCAACAGGCTAAATAAGAAAAAAAATCACACGATCATATCAATAGATGCAGAAAAAGCATCTGACAAAATCCAACTCCTATTTACACTAAGAACTCTCAGTACACTAGGAATAGAGTGAAATTTCCTCAGACTGATAAACAATATCTACAAAAATGCTATAGCTAACACTTTTCATGGTGAGAAACTGTAAGCTTTTCTACTGAGATTAGGAGCAAAGCAAGTGTGTCCTCTCTTACCGCTCCTTTTCAACATTGTACCAAGAGTCCTAGCTATGCAACAAGACAAAGAAAAGAAAAGAAAAGATATGTAGATTAGGAAGGAAGAAAGTAAACTGCCTTTGTTTACAGATGACACAATCTTCTATGTAGAAAATCTAACAGGCTCAACAACAACAACAAAACCCTTCTGAAACTATTAAGCAATTATAGAAAGGTGGTTAAATTCAAGGTTTATATACAAAACTCAATTGCCTTCCTATATGCCAGTAATGAACAAGCACGATTTGAAATTAAAAATACAATATTATTTAGATTAACGTCCCCAAAGGTGACATAGTTAATTGCACATCTAACAAAGTATGTATATGATCATTAAGAGGAAAACTACAAAACCCTGATGAATGAAATCAAGGAAGTGCTAAATGAATGCTGCAGGCATGTATGCAGTATACTCTATATGGACCGTGTTACCTCTCACACATCAGAAAAACACCTCAATTCCAAAACGTAACTGACCCCAACAGTTTTCAGTAGGAAATTATGGACCTGAACCATTCAAAGCAAGTAATCAATATATGACTGGCAAGTAATAAAATGGTGAGGTGCGAGGAGAAGCAGAATAAATAATCTGAGAAAGCATTATTATAGAAGATGATTATCTACTGTAGACTCTACCATTTTTCATGTTCCCTCAGCTAAGTTCCTTCATCTATATGATGCTCAACTTCCTCCAAAGTGAAGAGGTCAGGCTGATTATCTCTGCAATCTGCTCACAATGACATAGTTCTGAGCTCCCAGCTCCTTTCTTCAAAGCAGATTGTCCCCATCCAGGAGCAACCGAGATGTGGCAATTCTTTGTCAAGACATTTTCAGTTTACATACTATTACATTTTTCCTTCATATTGCACATTTTAAATGTAAACTTAAATAAATTTAAATAAATTTGGCTAACCATTTTTTCCAGTTTTCTCTTAAAATCACTAAACAGTTTTTATTGATTTTAAATGAGTTTTTACATTTCAATTCTCTTATAATTATTTAATAATCCATCTTCTCTCTGCATACATAATGATTTCTATTTATCTGGCAAAGACATAAAGAAAGAACATTAGGTCATTTGTAGCAGAGAATTTGAGCCAGGACTCAGAATTGCTCATTCTTGACGGCTATACTGAGATCACTTCCCTAGTTCTATTTTGAAGATAAAGTTCCTTTGTTACCTTGGATTATGGTTTGAATTAGGTTAACTTCCCTCCTTTTTCTGATTTATATGATGAAGTGATTGCTTAAAGATGGCAAGTCTCCTAGAGTCCTGATGTTGACAAATGAGACCGCTCCGTCATTTACGGCAGAACCTTGGGAGTCATCCAAGGCCCTTCTCTCTCCCTTACCACCCACGTGTTCAATTAATTTCCAAGGTCTGCTGATTTTTTAAAAATAAAATTATAATATGTTTCTGACCTATAGAAAATCAGAGCCCATGGTATAAACAACATCAGTGAACCAACCCTCACGTTTGTAAAATGGTAACATTTTTAATATATACATGTGTGTAGTTAAATATATATGTATATATATTCACTTTAATTATCTTTTTAAGGAAATAGAACATTATAGACAGAGTTCAAGCCCCCCAATCCTAATTTTGGTCTTTGTAATTTTCATGGTGTTTTTGCTATTATTATGGAGAGTACTGGGCTGCGTGTGTACGTTTTAACATCTTATAGTGCATGCATTCATCTGCAGCTTGTTTTTTATCTCACTTAATATTGTTCTTGAGATAATTCAAGAACTAGACACTTAAGTCTAGCTCATTCTCTTAAACAGATGTATAGTGTTCCATGACATAAATGCTGACATCATTTATTGATACCTTTGTTAATTGACGTTTAGATTATTTCTAATTTTTTGTTATTGCAAACGTTGCTGCAGTAAATCTCCATGTGCCTGTCTCCTTGCACAAGCAAATATATGAGAACGTCTTTAGGGCACAGTGGACTGTGGTGTGCCAAAATTTTTATCGCCTCCACTGATGGGGATAGTAGGTAGGGCCTGAGATATATATAGGGTGTAGTCTACCATTTTTATGGTGTCTACTATGGGAGCAGACACCATATGTAAAAGACCTTGTTTTACGTAAATTAATTCATTCAGTATTATATCATGGATATGATAACCCTATGAGAAAGGCACTAATATTATCCTCATTTTACAGACAAGAAGCTGACGCATGGTGAGCAATTCAATAACTTGACCAGAGTAAGCCATTTGTAAGAGTCAGAAGCAGTGAAGACTGCAGTGCTTCTCTAGGTAAGTACCCGCGAATGAAGCTGCTAGGTGCAGGAGTTAAGTGTGTTCTCAACTTTACGAGATAATGCCACATGGCTCTTCAAAAAGGCTTTATTAATTTACACTCCCAGCAGCACTCTGTGAGAGCTTCTTGTGCCAATCTGAGGGAGGAGAAAATGGTGTCTTTGTTGTTTGCATTTGACTTTCCTTGATTTATTATGAGGTTGAATATCTTTTTGTAAGGTCTTTGGCTGTTCATGTCTTTTTATTCTGTTGCTTGACTGTTCATATCCGTTGCCCTTTCTCTTACCTTTTTCCTTATTGATTTTGGGGAGTTTATTACACATTCTGGTTTCTAAGCCTCTGTGTTCTGTTTTTTTGCATATCTCTCCTTTCAGTTGTCAAGAAGAACCGATGTACTGAGCTATAGTTTCAATAATATATGAGACACTGTTTTAACTTTAAATTTACTTTTTAATAAGAAGAAATGACTGTAAGTCATATTCTATTTCTGAGAAAATCTGTACCATCTTTCTATGCTGTCTGAGCAAATTAGAATGACGTCAGTGTCAAACATCAGAAGAGGTTAATGACTCATCTTCCCAAAGGAGGGGAGTGTGACCAAATTTCTCTGAAAATCATAGCTCGTATCTTCAAGTGAACAGCTTTCTGTAGCACTCATGGTTTCCATTAATAAGATTTTTTTGTTTTTGATTTTGGTTACAGGATTATAAACTATTTGTCATGGGAACAAATAGGTTGGTGTTACAGAAAATCTTTCAGCCTGTTTTAGTAAAGAGACATAGAAACTTTCCTATGGCGAGAGCGGGTGTAGATTTAATTCTTATAGTAGTAGGTTGCATGTATTTGAAACAACCTTCTCTTCTAGCTTCTAAACAAAGGGCAATTGTTACTCCATTGTTTTTTATTCTCAAGGTTTCTGTTACTGATGTCTAGGCTTCTGGTTTCAATTTAATATTTTTAGCTTTTAATTTTGAACATATTTTAGGTGTACTGAAAGTTTGCAAAAGTAATGCAGAGTGCCCCATAAACCTTACCCACCTTTCCCCAATGTTAGCATTGTACATAACCATAGTACCAAAACTAAGAAATTAACGTTGACAGAATATTATTAACTAAAACGGAGACTTCGAATTTGCTGATGTTTTCCTGACTGCCTCTTTCTGTTCTGGCACGCTATCCACGATCCCACATTACACTTACTTGTCACTTCTCCCTAGCTGCCTCTGGCTTCTTGGTCTACCCCTGTTTTTTCTGACCTTTATAATCTTAAGGAATATTTGCCAGCCTGGGCTTTCTCTTGGTTACATGGGAGTTAGGAATTTTTGGAAAGATCATCACAGAACAAAGTGCCCCTCCCACCTCTCTATAAGAGGTGGAATGTGACATCCACAGGATACCACAGGTGATATTGACCTTCATGAGCTGGCTAATGTTGAGTTTGCCAGGTTTTCCATTGCACCATCACTATTTTTCCGTTTCCCCACTCTGTTCTTTGGAAATTAGTCTGTAGCTCTGTCCCAACCTCAGCGGAGAGGAGTGAGGAAGTTCCTCCTCCAGGATGGGGAGCATCAATGTATATTTTCTGAAATTCTTTTGTAAGGAAGATCTGTCACTTCTCCCTGTATATGAATATATTTATTTATCTATCCAATAGTTTATTGTTTATTGTATTTATTTATTCAGTAGTTTATTGTATATGCATTTATTTACTTAATGGTTTATTTATTCAATAGTTTATTATTTATAGACTTGTATATTTCTTTTATACTTTGGGTGATGGTCCAGTGTTCCGCAGTCTATGTGGTGGTTCCAGTGGTTTCAGCTTTGGTTAGTGAGTGCTCTCCTGGCTTAGCTAGGCTCTTGGGTCCCTTTGACACATCCCATCCTTTGGAGTTTCAAACGCTTTCTTACTTTCTGGTTCTCCCAATAATTTTAGCATCCACCTGTAGGTGCTGCCTGCACAGTTATTTCTGTAGAGTTCTAGTGGTGATTTTTCTCTCTCCCTCTCACTTTAATCAAGATAGACTAAAGATATTTAGTTTATAGGCTACCCGAGATATTTGGGTTGGAATTTCAGTTCCGGCACTCCAAACTATTTGCTGTTAGCATTCTCTGAACCCTGATTTCCCTTGTATCAGAAGGCAAACTGTAAAACTGTTTCTATACTCACAATACTTCCGATACCAAATATGTGGGGTTTTTATCCATTTCCTGCAACCAAGCAAATGTCCAGTTCTCTGGACACCAACTGGGCGTCCTACGATTTAATGAATTGGATACTTAGTCCGAGAGTTAATGCGGACCCCCACAGGCTCAGTCCCAGAAGACTTCCCTGTACTTCAACACCAACCAAAAGTCTCAGGTTACCTCTTGCGCTTATGGCTGACTGGTTGTAAATTGAGGGTTCCCACGACCCCCTCCTCATGTTCAGTTATTTGCTATAACAGCTCACAGAACTCAGGGAAACACTCCACTTCCTATTACTGTCTTATTATAAAGGATGCCGTGCAGAAAGCCAAATGGAAGAGATGCACAGAGCAAGGAGAGGGGTGCTGAGCTTCATGCCCTCTTTGTGGGCACCAGGCTCCCAGCAACTCCAAGTGTTTACCCACCCAGCAGCTCTCTGAACTCCACTGTTAAGATGTTTTATGGAAGTTCCATTACACAGGCATGACTGACGAAGTCATTGGCCACTGGTGATTAACGCAGTCTCCAGGTCCTCTCCCCACCTGGCAGTCCAGAAGGTGGGGCTGAAGGTTCCAACCCTCGAATCACAGGGTGGGCTCCCCTGGCAAACAGCCCCACCCTCCAAGAGTCACCTCATCCGCATAAACTCAGGTATGGCTCAAAGGAGCTTTTTAAGGGTAACAAAAGTACCTCCTCTCACCCAGGAAGTTCCAAGAGTTTGTAGGAGCTCTGTGCCAGGAACTGGGGACAAAATCTTGCGCTGTCCCACTTCACCAGCCTGGGAAGGGAATTATCCCTTTGGCACTGATGATACACTATCTGCCCTCTAGTCACTTAGGAGGTGTCTGAGTTATCAGATGAGAAAACATGGTGTATATAGGGTTTGGTACTATCTGTGGTTTTAGGCATCCGCCAGGGGTCTTGGAATGTATTCCCTGAGGATGAAGAGAGAACTGTATGATTATTATGGCTTCCACCAGCACTGTTGTCACCTCCATATTTCTTCCAGAGCCTGCCTTCTAAAATGCAAATCTAACAATGACGTGGTATTGCTCAGCCAAACTCAGTGCTGCCTGGTATTGTCAGCAGTGCTTCCTAAGTTTGACTTTTGATCAAAATCATATGAGGAACTTTGAAAGATAGATAGATGATAGGTAGAGAGATGATAGATAGATAGATGATAGATATAGATAGATGATGGATAGATGATAGATAGATGATGGATAGGTATAGATAGATGATAGATGATAGATAGATGATAGATGATAGGTAGATGATAGATGATAGGTAGATAGATGATAGATAGATGATAGATATAGATAGATGATGGATAGATGATGGATAGATGATAGATGGATAGATGATGGATAGATGATAGATAGATGATAGATGGATAGATAGATGACAGATGATAGATGATAGATGATAGATAGATAGATAGATGATAGATAGATAATAGATAGCTAGATACCCAGTTTCAGCCCAGAACTTATGGACTTGAATTTTGGTGGGATGGGTCTCAGCCTTTTCTCTCCTGGAGAGAGGTGAGAGCAGGGGTCTGCTGCAGCGGGAAGGAGCCTGGGATCCCTCTAAAGGCTGCCAGCTGGTCTCACCCAGTGAATACTCACAGTAATAAAGAGAGGACCCTGGTTCCCACCACCAAGTAGCCAATATGATGCCCAAATATGAGATCAGGAATCTGATGAACTGTTTCTAGCTATTCTGCTTAGTGTCCATGTGTTCCTATTTAGTCAATTGGAAGGTAGCTATACACATAAGGAATGTGCTCTTAGAGACCTTGTTTAACATGCACAAATAAAGAGTATTATCTGAATAAAAATAAATATCAATTGTGTATACCTAAATCTAGTGTTAAATCAAGTTTAGCCTGAAGCTGCCTCCTTATATAATTTAAATTTGGCCTAAAGGTTTCTCTGTACACAGTGAGCTACCTAAATTTTAACAGATTGTAACCTCCTGTTAAAAACCTTAGCCAAATTAAATTTAAAAGAATTTAATTGAGCAAAGAACAATTCATGAATCGGACAGCCTCCTGAACCACAGTAGGCTCAGAAATATTCCACCACAGCCACATGGTGGAAGAAGATTTATGGTCGGAAAAAGGAAAGTGACAGATAGAAAACAGAAGTGAGGTGCAGAAACAGCCGGGTGATTACAGCTTGGTGTTTGCCTTATTTGAACATGGTTTGAACAGCTGGCCATATGTGATTGGCTAAAACTTGGTGATTGGCACAAGAGTAGGTTACAGTCCGTTTACAACTCGATGTAGGCTATAATTCATGATGTTCAGAGAAGTCTGTAGGCCAAACTTAAAGCAGGTAAGGAGGCAGCTTTAGGCTTAACACTTCTCTTGTGCCAATCACTGAATTTTGGCCAAAGGGGAGTAGCTGTTCCAAATGTGTTCAAATAAATCAAACCCTACTCTGTAACCTATCTGGCTGTTTGTGTATCTCACTTCTGTTTTCTGTACATCACTTTTTTTTTTCTGCCCATAAATCTTCTTCCACCGCTTAGCTGTGCTTTCTCTGAGCCTACTCTGGCTCCAGAGGCTGCTTGATTGGCAAATTATTCTTTGTTCAGTTAAACTGTTAGACGTAATTGGCTAAGGTTTTTCTTCTGACACTAGAATGATTGTTGTGAGCGCTTTCTTTCCTACTGCTTTTCACCTTGAACTCTGAGACTTTGCAGGGTCCTCTCATCTTAATTAACAGCGTGTGACAACATGGTGTGTATGTGTGCCCATCTTCATAGCACTTCAGTGCACAGAATTTCTATTTCAAAGTGGATTTTCCAAGTACATGTTTTTCAGCCGTAGCATGAGCCCCACCGATAAACACATAGACAGTATTACTAATACAAAAATGATTTTAAATTATAATGTCACTGTGTATTAAAATAATAGTCCCAGAGTGTTCCATTGTCTATGAGGTAAACTACTTAAAAACTTCAGAATAGGAAGTGTAACTTATGTATTGTATTAGTCAGGGTTCTCTAGAGGGACAGGACTAATAGGATAAATGTATGTATAAGGGGAGTTTATTAAGGAGTGTTGATGCACATGGTCACAACGTCAAGGCCCACAATAGGCCGTCTGCAAGCCAAGGAACAAGGAAGCCGGTCCGAGTACCAACACCTCAAAAGTAGGGAAGGTGACCGTTCTGTCTTCAGTCTGTGGCCGGGGGCCCAAGAGCCCCTGGCAAACCACTGGTGTAAGTCCAAGAATCCAAAAGCTGAAGAACTTGGAGTCTGATGTTCTAGGACAGGAAGCATCCAGCACAAGGGAAAGATGAAGGCTGGAAGACTCAGTAACTCAAGTCCTTCCATGCTTTTCTGCCTGCTTTATTCCAGCCACGCTGGCAGCTGCTAGATGGTGCCCACACAGATTGAGTGTGAGTCTGCCTCTCCCAGTCAACTGACGCAAATGTTAATCTGCTTCGGCAACACCCTCACAGACGTATCCAGAAACAATGCTTTGTGTCCTTCGGTCCAATCAGGCTGCCACTCAACATTAACTATCACATAAGACTACATGAATGACTTCATCTGTACTCCAGAGGTAATCATTCAGCATTTGAACAGAAATTTACAATCAGAGGTAGTTAAAGAGAATGTTTTCTATTTTATTATAATAGATATTAAACCTTCATTAGCTAGCATAAGGCATTTTAGAAATAATTTTCCATAAATAAAGTAAGTGGTGTTCAAAAAATATAGTCACCTAAAAAGACTGAATGGATCCCTTGCTCAGTTGAAGCATCAGAATCAGGCCAGATTCTACAGGGGTGGCCCCACATCCAAAACTCATGCCATCTGGGCACCCCATGTAGCAGAGAACTCTGTCATGACCCAATATTGGCTGACGTCAGAGTTTATGCAGGGAACTTGATTGTTGCCCGGGACAGAAAGAGGAGATCTCACCAAGCTGAGGAGAACATGTATGCAACTGTGTTGTGTCATAAAGCATTGGACTGGCCTTTGTCCCTAGTTCCTGGGAGAAAGACTCTGAGTCCTTGGAATTTCCTGAGTAATAGGGGCACCTTTGTTATTCATGAGGCTTTTTGGATTGCATCTGATTTATGCTAATGAGACCACTCAGAATGGGAACTGGTCACCAGAAAGACCAATCACGTGATCTCAGGAGGTTAGGACCTTGAGCCAGTCTGATCTCCAGGGAGGGGCAGGGGGGTTGGTGACTGAGTTTAATCCTTGATCAATGATCCGACTAATCATGACTATGTTAGGAAACCCTAGTAAAACTCTGGACACTGAAGCTCAGAGGAACTTTGTGGTTGATAAACACATTGATGTGTCAGGAGGGTGATGCACTCTGATTTCAGAGGAAGAGGGTGTGTGATCTCTGCATTTGGGACCCTCTCAAATCTTGTGCTATGTGTCTCTTCATTATACTGGTCCTGATATTCAACCTTTATAATAAAACTGTAATTTTAAGTCTAGCACCTTCCTGAGTTCTAGGAATTGTTCTGGAGAATCGTTGAGCCTGACAGGGGTTATGGGACTTGTAGCTGGTTGGTCAGGGCACAGATGGCCTGGAGACCTGAAATTACAGCTGGTGTCTGAAATGGGGACAGTATTGTTGGGGACAGTGCTCCTAACTTGTGGAATCTGACGTTAACTCCAGATGGTTATTGTCAGAATTGTACTGCAGGACACCCAGCCTCCCAACCACACGCAGAAATCCCGCCTGGAAGTTCCAACACCTGTAAATAGCAACATGATTTCTAGGACACTGAAAGTGGGGGCTGGTATTTCTGTTTTCATGTTCATATGGTGGTAGCTTGTGGCAATAGTATAAAAACATTTTACAATTCATTGGCTTTCAGCTTTGGAATTATGTACTGTTTTATTTTTTCTGGGTATTTGATTTATACCAAAATTTGCTTATAAAGTGAGTTTATTAAAATTTTAGTTACACCATTTTAAAGAAATAACAGTGCATAAATACAACCACATTTAATTCTGAATATCAATGTTTTCATCTATAAACAGAGAGAAAAGTGAAAATGGCCCTACCTATTTGTATTGACATTCAAAATAAATAAATGAAAGAGCTTTCTTCTTCCTTACAAAGTTGTGTTCTTGTCTTTTTTTTTTGAGATGGAGTCTCACTCTGTCACAAGGTTGGAGTGCAGTGGTGCGATCTTGGCTCACTGCAGCCTCTGCCTCCCAGGTTCAAGCAGTTCTCCTGCCTCAGCCTCTTGAGTAGCTGGGGCTACAGGTGTGCCCTGCCACCATGCCCAGCTAATTTTTCTATGTATTTTAAGTAGAGATGGGGTTTCACTATGTTGGTCAGTATGGTCTTGATCATCTGACCTCGTGATCCAGCTGCCTTGGCCTCCCAAAGTGCTGGGATGACAGATTTGAGCCACTGGGCCTGGCCTGTCTTGACATTTTTTAACAAATTTTACTTCTTCTCTTTCATCTGTGCAACGATTGCCCTGGCTCGGGATATTTCTCATCTGGATTATTGAAACACATTCCAATTGTCTGCTGCCCATCTTGTGCCATTAAATCCATCCTCCACACACCTGCAATATACTTAGAAGAGGACAGTTAGATAGAACCAGATCCTTGTTCAGTCTATGTATGTGGAGGGAGTTTCATAACCAGAAAAGCTGACATATTCTTTATTATATGGTTATTTAGATGCTGTGGAAAAGTTAGAAGATTGCTATAGAGATCCCAGTATCTTGCATACAAGGAGTCCCTCGTCTTCCCCTCTTCTACTTTTTTCTTGAAATGTCAATGTTTATAAATCTTTTGAAATAAAATTAACATATAGTAAAATCTACAACCTAAAATATGTAATTTGACTTTTTATAGATTACATATACATTTGATATAGACAATCATTTTGCTTGCAAATAGTTTTGTTTCCTTCTTTCCAATTTTTATGCCTTTTATTTATTCTTGTTGCTTTTTTTTTTTTTTTTCTTGCATGGCTAGGGTTTCTAGTACAGTGCTAAAGAGAAATGGAAAAAGAGAACATCTTTGCTTTGTTCTCCATCTTAGGGGGAAATCTCGGTGTTTTACCATGTCGTGTAAGGTTAGCTGTACTTGACCTCAGTTCCATTGTGAATCTTGAGACAGTCCAAAAAATGGGTCTAGTCCTTCTCAACTTCAGTCCACAAGCAGGCCTGCTCACCAGGAAACACCAGGAGATGTAACTCTTTGTGACCCTGAAGACAAACCTGAAGATATTTGTCTTAGCTGTGGACTCTGAAACAACCTTGTGTCTTGGCTCTAGCCCCTCTTAGCCATGGACGAGGGCAGTATAGCCAGTGCAGGGACCAATCCAATGATCCAACAAGAGCCCCTCAGAGACCTGAAGGAAGCCAAACCAATTAATGCACATAGTAACAGGCTGCCATTTGTGAACACAGCAGAACCTCATCCCAGCACTAGCCTGGAGGCAGTCCAGTCCATCAAGAACCAGATAAGAACCATGTACACTATGGCCCCTGGTAACAGGCCTACCAACTGCAGTCTCTACTGTAGACCCAGCATCAGACATGAGACTTTGATTCAATCCCACTCAACTATGACCTCAGAGGCAATCCTATCAGCTGGAGATCTAATGAAAAGACTTTAACCTGCCAAACCAATCTATGAAGACTGAAAGAGGAGTTTGCTCCTTCAAATGCACAGATATCAGTGCAAGGTTATTCAGATAACAAAGAATCAAGCAAACATGACACCACCAAAGGAAACTAATAAAGCTCCAATAACCAACTCCGTTCCCCACAAATGGATATGTGCAAATTGGCTAAAAAAGAATTCAAAAAAAATCTTAAACAAGCTCAATGAGATACCACAAAATACAGATAAACAACTAAATAAACTTAAAACAATGCATGAACAAAATGAGAAGTTTAATAAAGAAACAGAAACCATAAAAAAGAACAGAACAGAAATCCTAGAGCTGGAGAATACAATGACAGAACGAAATAACTCAGTAGGGGGTTTCAACAGCAGACTCAATTATGTAGAAGAAAGAATTGGTGAACAAAAAGATAGGTCATTTGAAAATAGTCAGAGGAACTAAAAGAAAACAAATTTGAAAAGAGTGAAGAAAGCATAAGGGACATACGGATACCATAAAAAAATGGGAATATATGAATTTTTTAGGAGTACCAGAAAAGTAGGAATGAGACAAAGTGCAGAAAGCTTATTGAAAGCAATACTGTATGGTATTACCTATAGATTTTCTGTATATTCCCTTTGTCAAATTGAGAAGATTCCTTTTTATTCCCAGTTTGCTAAGTTTTTTTTTTTTTTTTAATGAATGGCTCCTCAATTTTGTTAAATGCTATTGAGATGACATTTTTTCTCCTTTATTCTGTTAATGCGATGAATTATAATGATGGATCTTTGAATAATAGGTCAAATCTTATTTATAAATCCCACTTTGCCAAGACACATTACCTTTTTTATATTTTGGATTTAATTAGATAATATTTTGTTACAGATTTTTACATCTAAGTATGTTTGGAATATTGATCTTTTTTCTGATGCTATGAGAAGTTGCTATCTAAGTTTTGCTGAGCGTATAAAATGAGTCAAGAAGTGTTTCTTCCTCCTTTGTTTTTTAAAAGAGTTAGTTTATTATTGGTATTATTTCTTCCCTGGATGTTTGATATGATTCTTCGCTGAAACCATCTGGAATTAGAATTTTATTTGTAAAAATATTTTTGGAAATAAATTTAAGTTCTAAATAGATACAGAGGTATTAAGATTTTAAATTTCTTCTTGTGTCAGTTTTATTACATTGTGTATCTCATTAAATTCTCCATTACATCTAAATTATTGAATTTATTAGACTAAAGTTGCTCATAATATTCCTTTTGTGTCTTTCAATATCTATAGGATCTATAAATGCTATCTCCTTTTTTTTTAATCATATTGCTAATTTATGTTTTCTTGTAATCAGTTTTGTCAGGCTGATTAATTTTATTAATCTTTGCAAAGAACTAACTTTTGGCTTTATTCATTTTCTCTATTATTTGTCACTTCTACTTTATGGTCTTGTCCTCTTTTTATCTTCCTTTATTTCTGGTCTAATATGAGAATACTGCCAGTTCCTGAAAATGTCTGTTCCACTTATGCATTCCAGACTGGAGAAATAATTACAGGATGAGTCTGGGACCCGCTGAATCTACTGTAAGATGGACTTAGGCTGACTCCATTGATCACTTGACCTCCATACGCCCCTACTTTGACTGGTGAACTGTGGTGGATGTTTTGCATTTCTAGGAATTAGCATTAGTTCAGAGGGAGTATCCGGTACTCCCTGAAAATTCAGATTATTTCCCTCTCCCCCATGCAAGGTCATCCTGGTAAATTGTCTTTGGGAAAGGCTGGGAGAAATTTTTGTCAGTGTGATCAGGTCCTTACTCCAGGAAACATAGCCATTCATTTGAGGGTTCTGAGTGTGTACACAAACTCAAGTTTTGGAATTGACTGGGAGGTCATGAGTCTCTGGGGATTCAAATTAGACTTCTCTCCACTATACCTGGAACTCTCACTCATACAGAGCAAGTAAGAATTAGTAGAATTCTTGTCTGTTTCTTTTCTAGGAATACCATGATCAACCAGCCAAAGCCATAGGTCTCTGAGAACCAGACACTTCTGACTACCGCTTTGACTCTTCTGTCGATTTCGGTAACTATGCCAAAGACATAGCCACAATGTCTTTGACAATTAAGTGCTGCCTCTTGGCCCCTGCCACCCTGAGATCCAATTATCTCTTTGCATTTAGAGATTCCAGTTCGATGGCAGCAGCTCTCATTGTAATTTATGACCTCTAGAGAAGAGCGACTACAGAGCTCTTCAAGGATGCCAGGGCTCCCTTTCAAATGTATTTCGTGTAGTCATGGCAAAATCTGCCTCCTCTGGACCCACCTGGAGTGGGTGAGCAGGTATTACATGACAGGTGAACTCAAGCATTTCGATATTCCTAAACCGTTGGACGCCTTCTTCTACAGTATATGGAGGCATTTCTAGCTTTGCATATGTATTTAGTGTAGGTGACCCTTGGTTCCAAATGTGAGCCAACCAACTGAAAACAAACAAACAAACAAAACAAAAACCAGTACTTTATCCCTCCTCAGGGCACAGCACTGAATCCAGTACCCCCTGCTTAGTGAGCCTGTATCAATAATTGCAGCCTGATCCACTTTATGTTCCTTCCATCATCACACACCTTTAATACCCATTCCACACATATTCCCAGTCTGTGTAAGTTGGAAGAATCATGCACATTCCTGTAGGTCATATTTCGCACTTCACCCCTTAGAACTGACTGGGACTTAGGTCTATAGGCAAAGAGGTGACCGAGATAGGTCCCGAGGAGATTCAGCAGTACCTTGCAAGGCAGTCACCTCAGGAGGCCACTACAGGTTTTTCAAGCAAAGCAGAGCTAATCTCTTCATACAGGAGTAAAGGACTGCTTCTACTGGCAACGAAAACCGCAGAATTTAGAAGTTCCATGCCCCCAACTTCAGTGGGATGTTCCCATATGTCCCCATTCAAATTTTGGGGATTTTATTCTTTTCTAATCCATGCCTTCTCTTCAGAAAATGCCTTGTGATGTTGGCAATTCAATTTACGTTGTAATTCAGCCACTTACAGGGTAAGACTCTGGATTTGGTTTTCAGAAATCTTACCTGTGCGGTTATAGGAACTAAGGATTATCTTTACTTTCTTATGTCTATTTATTTTAAGCTCAAGTTACTTTTCTTTTCCTATGTTTTATTTTGGAAAATTCTATAATTGATTTTTATAACTTTCTTTTTTCACAACACAAGTATTAAAAGTACACATTTCCACTGAGTGTCTTGGCTCACACCTATAATCACAGCACTTTGGGAGGCCAAGGTGGGAGTATCACTTGAGCCCAAGAGTTGGATACCAGCCTGGACAAAATAGTGAGACCTCATCTCTAGCAAACAGAAAAAATTAGCCAGGCATGGTGGCACATGCTCGTGGTCCCAGCTACTTGGGAGGCTGGGGCGGGAGGATTATTTGAGCCCAGGAGGTTGTCACTACAGTGAGCCATGATCACACCCCTGCTCTCCAGCCTGGGTAACAGAGCAAGACCTTGTCTCAAAAAAAAAAAAAAAAAAAAAAAAAAAGTTTACATTTCCCTCTAAACATTATTTTAGCTGCATACCACAAATTATGATATGTTATTTTCATTATCATTCAGTTCAAAATATTTTCTAATTTCTCCCTGTGTTTTTTCCTTGACAATGGATTTTTTTTAGAATTGTATGGTTTAATTTCAAATATGTGGCATTTCAATAGATATTATGTTGTTAGATTTCTAATTTTACTCCACTGCATTCAGAAACCACTTATAAGATGTCAGTCTTTTGAAATTACTGATACTTCCTTTATGGTTAAGAATGTGGCCTATTTATTATGTTCTATCTATTATATTCCATTTACGACAGTCTAAGTGCATTTGGAAAGAAATAAAATGTATTCTGTTGTTGGGTCTAGTGGTTCTACAATATCAATTTGGTCAAGTTATTGGCAGTCTTGTTTAAATTTTCTATAACTTAATTATTTTTAGCAAGTTGTTCCAGCAATAGCTGCAAGAGGAGGGTTAAAATTCCCGACTATACGTGTGAGTTTGTTTATTTTGCTTTTAGTTCTGTGAGGTTCCTAATTACGTATTTTAGAAACTAAGCTGTGTCATTAGGTGTAGACATATATATTAACATTGTTTTATTCTGCGGAATTGACCCTTTTATGATTATGAAATGTCTCTCCTTGTCACTGATAACGCTTGTTTTGAAGTCTATATTATCTTCTGTTAATATAACCTTTCCAGTTATGTATTTTACCATCCTTTCGCTCACAGCCCATTGTGTCTATACATTTAATGTGCATCTTTTAGAGAACTTATAGTTGAGTCTGCTTTCTTATCCAATCTTCGCTTTTTATTTGAAATTTTTAGTGCACTTCATGTAATAATTGTTAATATGGTTTGGCTTAAGTCCACAATCTTGGTATTTGTTTCCTACCAGTCCAACCTGTTTTTAATCCTTTGATCCTTTGTTTAATATTTTCCTATCTTCTCTGAGGCTAATTAGTATTTCTAGTATTTTTTTTCTACTGGCTTTTATTGCTTTTAATTATAATAAAAACATATAACATGAAATTTACTATCATAGCCATTTTAAATGTATAGTTCAATAATGTTAAGTATATTCACATTGTTGCAAAACAGATCTCCAGAAATTTTTCATTTTGAAAATCTGAAACTCTATACCCATTAAACAAATCTCTTCTGCCCCCTCCCCTAACCCCTAGTAATTACCATTCTACTCTCTGTTTATAGAAATTTGATTACTTTAGATAATAAATATATGAGTAATTATATATTATTTGGCTTTTTGTGACTGAAGTGTTTCACTTAACATAATGTCCTCAAGGTTCATCCATGTTGAAATTTTATGATTTCTTTCTCTTTAAGCCTGAATAATATTTCAGGTATGTGTATATCACATTTTCTTTATCCATTCATTTGTCAACAGCAAGTTTAGTTGTTTCTATAGGTTGGCATTGTAAATAATCTGCAATGCTGCAATGCTCCCAAACTATCTGGGAGTGCAGGTGTCTCTTTGAAATTCTAATTTCAATTCTTCTGGATATATGCCCAAGGGTAGGGTCATTGTGTCATATGTTAGCTCCATTCTCACTTTCTGAGGAACGTCTATACTGTTTTCCATAGTGATTGCATCACTTTACATTCCCACCAACAATAAATAAGAATTACAGTTTCTCCACATACTCAACATTTATACTTTTCTTAAAAAATAATAATTCTTTGAATAAGTATAAGGTGTTATCTCACTGTGGTTTTAAATTGCATCCCTGATAATCAGTAATGTTGAGCACCTTATAATATACCTGTTGGCCATTTGTATATGTTCTTTGGAGAAATATCTATTCAAGATCTTTGCCCATTTTCTCATTATTGGTTTTTTGCTGTAAGATTGTAGGAGTTCCATGTATGTATAGGAAATTAACTCATTATCAGACATATAGTTTGTAAATATTTTATTTGTGTCATAAGTTGTCTCTTCATTTTGTTGTTTCCTTTGCTGTGCAGAAAGTGTTTACTTCAATATCCCATTTATCTATTTTTGCTTTTGCTACTGACACATTTGATATTATATCCATAAAATCATTGCCAGGAGCAATGTCTTGAAGATTTTCCCTCATGTTTGCTTCTAAGTGTTTTGAAGTTTCGGGTCTTACCTTTAAATCTCTACTCCCTGTTCATGGGATCTTTGCATTATGGTGTAAGATAGGGGTCCAGTTTATTCCTTTTGAATGTGAATTTCCAGTTTTCCCAGCATCATTTGTGCAAGAGACTGTCCTTTCCTCATTGTGTATTCTTGATGCCTTTGTTGAAGATCAATTGACTGTGAATGTGTGGGTTTATTTCCAGGCTCTCCATTCTGTTCTGTTGTTCTTTGTGTCTGTCTTTATGCCAATACCAAACTGTGTTGATTATTGTAGCTTGCTAATGTATTTCGAAATCAGAAAGTGTGATGCCTCCAGCTTTACTGTTCTTTTTCAAGATTGCTTTGGCTATTCTGGGTCTTTTGTTTTTCCATATGAATTCTAGAATTTTTTCTCTTTAAGAAATTTCACTGGGATTTTGATGGGAATAATGTTGAATCTACAGATTGCTTTGGTTGGTATGGACATCTAAATAATATTAATTCTTTCAATCCATGAACACAGATTATTTTTCCATTTATTTGTGTCTTCTTCAATTTCTTTCATCAGTGTATTGTAGCTTTCAGTGTACAGGTTTTTCACTACCTTGGTTAAGTTTATTCCTAAGTAATTTATTCTTTTTGATGCTATTGTAAATGGAATTTTTCTTCTTATTTTCTTTTACAGATAGTTCATTGCTACTATGTGGAAATGCAACTGTTTCTTGTATATTGATTTTGTATTCTACAACTTTACTAAATTAGTTTATTAGTTGTAGTTTTTTGGTGGAATCTTAAGGGATGTATATAATTATGTCACTGGCAAACAGAGATGATTTAACTTCTTCCTTTACCGTTTGGATGCCTTTTGTTTCTTTTTCTTGACTACATCTAACTAGACGTGCCAATACTATTTTGAATAGAAATGGTGAGAGTGGGTATCTTTTTCTTGTTCCTGATCTCAGAGGAAAAACTTTCAGTTTTTCACTGTTGAGTATTGTGTCAGTTGTGGGCTTGCCATATGTGGCCTTTATTGTGCTGAGGTAAACTATTTCTATACCTAACTTGCTTAGAGTTTTTTTTTTTTTTAATCATGAAAGAAGAATAAATTTTGTTAAATGCATTTTCTGCATCACTTGGGATGATCATGCGATTTTTATCCTTCTTTTTGTTAATGTGGTGTATCACATTTACAGATTAGTGCACGTTGAATCATCCTCGCATTCCAGGGATAAATCCCACTTGATCATGATGTATAATTCTTTTAATGTTATATCAAATGCAGTTTACTAGTATTTTGTTGAGGGTTTTTGCATCTATAGTCATCAGGCATATTGGCCTGTAATTTTCTTTTTTTGTAATATTCTTGTCTAACTTTGGTATAAGGGTAACATTGGCTTCATAAAATGAATCTGGAGGTATTTCTTCCTCTTCAACTTTTTGGAAGAATTTGAACAAAAATTAGCATTCCTTCCTTAACTTCAATCACATCTACATTTTTACTTCTTCTCTCATTAAACATACGTTGTGTCATGGATGTTACAATTTACAATTATTTGTATCGTATATCTAATAGCCAATTTGTGTGTTATTCTTAATACCTTTCAACATTTTAAAGTTTTAAAGTTTAGAAATCTTTTAACTTTTACACTAAAATTAAGAATGACTTATATAACACCATTACAGTGGTACAGTATATTTTTTCTTTTTATTTACCTTTGTAAGGTGAGCTCTATAATTTCATGTTTTGCATTTTTATTTAGCAGTACTTAGCTTCAACTTGAGAAGGTCTCCTTTGCATTCCTGTAAAGCAGTTCTGGTGGTAATGGACTCCCTCAGTTTTTTTTTTGTCTGGGAACATCTTTATCTCTCTCTCATTTCTAAGAGACAGTTTTGCCAGGTATACAATTCTTGGTTGACAATTTCTTTCAGTACTTTGTATATATCATCCCACTCCTTTCTGACAAGCAAAGTTTCTCCTGAGAAATCTTTTGGTAGCCTTAATGGAGCTCCCTTATACATGACACATTAGTTTTCTGATGCTTTCAAAATTTTGTTTTTCATTTTTGACAACGATTTGATTATAGTGTGTTTTGGAGCAGACTTATTTGGATTAATTTTATTTGAGGTTATTTGGAATTCATGAATCTGGATGCCCATTTCCTTCCCTAGAATTGGCAAGTTTGGAGCTATTATTTTCTTAAATAAGGCTTTTTTTTTTTTTTTTCAGGAGAGACAGGGTCTCACTGTGTTGCCCAAGCTAGCCTTGAACCTTTGGCTATATGCAATCCTGTCACCTTGGCTTTCTAAAGAGCTGGGATTACGGGCACAAGCCATTGTGCCAAGCCTATTTACTTAAATAAGTTTTTTAGTCATCTTTTTCTCTGTTCTTCTTTTGCAGCTTTCATAATGTTTATATTGGTTCACTTGATGATGTTCCATAAGCTCCTGAGACATTCCTTACTCTTTTTGCTTCCTTTTTCTTTTTGTTCTTCTGACTGGATAATTCCTTTTTCTAATTAGTTAATTTAGTTTTTAAATTGACTTATAACAATTGTATATATTTGTTTTGTACAATGTTTTGAAATATGTATATGTATAAAAATGACTTGATTAAGCTAATTAACATATGCATTACCTCACATTCTTACCATTTTTGTGGTGAGGACATTTAAAATCTACTCTCTTAGCAATTTTCAAGAATGTAATACATTTCTATTGATGATAGTGACCATGTTTTATAACAGAACTCTTGAACTTACTCCTCGTCTCTAACTAAAATTTTGTGCCCTTTGATGAACATCTCCCCATACTTCCCACCCCAGACCTTGGGGACCATTATTCTACTCTCTACTTCTACGAGATTGACTTTTTTAGATTCCACATATAAGTGACAGCAATACTGTATTTTTGTTCCTAGCTATTTGACTTAACATTATGTCCTCCAGTTCACATATGTTGTGCAAATGACAGATTTATCTTCTTTATTAAGGCAGAATCATATTTCATTGTGTGTGTGTATATATATATATATATATATATATATATATATATATATATACATACACCATACTTTTTTATTCATTCATTCATTAATGAACACTTAGGTTGATTTTATATCTTGGCTATTGCAAATAATGCCATTGCAGTGAACATGGATCTTTGATTACTTAAAAAGAAGGTTTTTCCCACAAGCAAGTAGTTTTCTATATTTGTCTTTGAAGCTTTTTACTTATCACTCTGGTTAAATAAATGAGATAATGACTTCTGATCCTATTTAGTTATGTGTTTTAAGATTTTTTATATTTTTGACAAACTTCCCCAATGGAATTCCAAATTAAGTCTCTTGTATGTTGTGTTAACTCTGGGATTTTTCAGTTGGGAAAGATCAAATGATTTGCTTTTTACCTTGTGTAAGAGAGATATTAAGCTAATTAGGGTTATTTGATAAATTATTTGAAATGCATGGACAAATAAAAATGAAGCTAAATATTCTTTAAGTTATACTTATGGATATGTTATCGATGTGAGTGTTCTAAAAACTGCATGAGACTCCTAGATTCCTATTATGTTATCAGTCATAATTTTGATATTTTTAAATGTTGTATGCTACAGAAATAACCAATTTTCCTTGTCCATTGCTTGCTATAATATACTCTCATTGAATTTTTAACTGTGTTTCTTCTATGTCTTTGTCATCCACTGTTACTGTTTTTATTCTTCTCTAAAAGCCTTTGCAATCAGCTGCAGTTCAAAATTGCTTCTTCAGGGAGATTTAGGAAAAAGATTGACAAGTACTCTGAAATACAGGTTTCTGATAACTTTAAGATCGTATCATTGGACTGAGTAAGAACTTTTAGAGCTCTAATAAAGAAACTGATGGGTTCATAAAATTGCCAGTGCAACATCAAGCAGAATAAGAATTAATTTTCTGGGGATAGGCACGGTGGCTCATGCCTGTAATCCCAGCACTTTGAGAGGCCAAGGTGGGCAGATCACCTGAGGTCAGGAGTTCGAGACCAGCCTGGCCAACATGGTGAAACTCCATCTCTACTGAAAATACAAAAATTAGTCAGGTGTGGTGGCCCATGGCCTGTAATCCCAGCTACTCTGGAGGCTGAGACAGGAGAATCGATTGAACCCTGGGGCTGGAGGTTGCAATGAACTGAGATTACGCCACTGTACTCCAGCCTGGGAAGCAGAGTGACAATCTGTCTCAAAAAAAAAAAGAAGTTTTTTTGTCTGAAACATTGCTGATTTTTTTATGTTTTGTTTTCCAGATTTAAGGAAATGTTTTGTAAGGCTATATATAATTTACAACAATCTGGTAAATTTTACTTTTGTAAAAAAAAATTTACTTTTTTTTTTTTCTATGGACCTGATCCCTCTAGAATTTGGAAACTATTGTTGAGTATTTTTTATGGCAATGTAATTATTTGAATAAGTTCAGTAAGAATCTGTTCTTCTTGTAACAGTACACAATTGGAAACACTGGTTATACTATCAAAGCTATGACTGGAACATCATGTTTTCTGATAAGCAGCCATCTTTGAAGAGTAGGCTTGATTTTCTACAGCCAATAAATCCCTTGGGAGGAAAAAACTGTCCTGGTACCTTGAATAAACAGTTCACATGGTTGCCTCACTGCAACCTCTGCCCCGCCAAGTTCAAGTGATTCTCCTGCTTCAGCCTCCTGAGTAGCTGGAATTATAGGTGTCTGGCATGATGCCCAGCTAATTTTTGTATTTTTAGTAGAGACAGGTTTCACTGTGTTGGCCAGGTTGGTCTCGAACTCCTGACCTCAAGTGATCTGGCCACCTCGGCCTCCCATACTGCTAGGATTACAGGCATGAGTCACTGCTCCTGGCCTGTTTTCAAGTATTTTATTCCTTTTGATGCCATAGTAAATGAGACTGTTTTCTTAATTTTATTTTTAGACTGTTTATTGTTACTGTACAGAAACACACTGATTTTTGGATGATTTTGTATGTGTGTGTGTAATCTTTAGGAGTTTCCACATGTAAGATCATGTCATTGGCAAACAGAGACGATTTTATTTTTTACTTTATAATTCTCTTGCCTAGTTGTCTGGCTGGGACTTGCAGTTTGTTGAATAGATGTGTTTAGATGGAGCAATCTTGTCTTATTACTGCTCTTAGAGGAAATGCTTTCAGCTTTTCACCATTGGGCACGAAGTCAGCTGTGGACTTTTCAAATGTAGCCTTTATTATGTTGAGGTTGTTTCCTCTTTCTCTGCTGACCTTTTAGTCAAACCTCTTTGTAATTTTTTTGTTTAGTAGTTTCTCTGAGAATTACAATATGCACCCTTATTACAGTCTAGTTAGAATTAATATTCAGTCCCTTTACATTTTACTCTTGAAATCTGACTTCTCCCATTTCATAAGTTTCAAAAACATTCACAACAACTAAATTCCACTTAAACATTCTACCCCCTTCATTTAAGCCGTTGTTTTTATATCTTTTAATTCTTCATAAGTCATCACTCTTATGATAGTGTTATTGTTTTTACTTTAAGCAGTTATTTTTAAGGATATTTATAAAAGAAAAACATAGTCTTTTATATTTACTCACATATTAATCATTTACAATCCTTTTTTTCTTCCTGTGTGTATTAATTTTCATCTTGTGTTATTTTCTTTCAACCTAAAGAACATTCTTTCGTATTTTTTTTTGTAGTACAGGCCTGTTGGTAACTAATTCTGTCCTCTTTTGTTTATCTGAAAATGTCCTTATGTCATCTTACATTTTAAAGAAAAATTTTATAAAGCACATTCTGTATGATTTTAATCCCCTAACATTTATTAAGGTCCGAATTCCAGCGCCTAACCATAAGGAGGACAGATGGCATGTGTGCCATGGTCGGTGATTGGGACAAGCACTCTAAGGAGCTAGGACTGCCGATGTTTAGGGAAGGTGAGGGTTGACATGGACCAACAAGGGGCCACCAGGGCTGCCAAAGCTGGGATGGATTCATAGGACCAACCAGGGTGGAAGCCAGCTGACATGGGCTGACTTGGGACATCACTTTCAAATTGGATTGATTCTACAGCTAGAAATGACCTTAAAGCTTCTGTCGCTTTTCAGAGGTGCAAACTGAAGCCTGGAAAGGCAGTTTTCTCAGAATCACACAATCGCACCATACCAGGATCCGGGCTCTGGAGTCACCTTTCTCTTTCTCTCTCTCTAAGACTCTTTTCCTTCCGTCTCACCTGGCTCTCCATGAAGGCGAGGCACCAGAGTGCTGACGCATCTGGACAGCGCATTCCTGAGAGCTCATGCATGTCCCTAGAGAGACTTGCAGTAGCTTTAAGACAAAGGTTGTTTCAACTTGTGGAGTAAATTTTTCATACTTTGCATTATCTAAGTGAAACCCCTGTGGACAATTTCTTTACGGTATTGCCAACCGTTGAAAACAAGTTGCAATAAGCACTTACAAGCATTAGGTGCTGACGACCACTTCTAAGTGAAGACAGCCAGATCATAGACACATAGGTTTCGGATCACAAGACTTTGGGCACTTAATATTAATCACCTGAATGACAGATTTCTTTTACCTCTTGCTTTTTAGCTTTCATTTCCAACCTTTTCTAGGTTAGAAGGTTCAAGACCCGGAGTCTGGCTGTGAGCAACCCTAGGATTTACTTGGTTTGAATTCAATCCCATCTGTCTCCTTCTTCATATATTGGTATGCATATTAAAGATTCATGTTGGCAATCATTTATTGATCCAAAGCTTTGGCGACATTGTCTAAACATGGTCATCGAACAATATGATCATAAACGTTATCATAAAACAAAGATGACCCCACCCCAGACACATTGCAACAATCTCTGTGGAGCCTTGGGAGCCTCTGGGCATCTGTGGACACATTAATCTGAAGCAAGTTACTCCGAGTTGACACCCACGATAGCTCAGTGAGACACTCAGGGAGGCATATTTTGGGTGCACCCTTGTTAGTGGTGGAGAAAAGTGGAATCCCCTCTTATATTCATCTTTAAAATTTGGAGTGCTTAACCTCTCCCAAAGTGAGCTCAGAAGCCATCCCAAAGTAAGCCATCTGGACTGCTACTGCTACTCCAGCCTCACGGTCCAGACAATCCCTGAGCCTCTCTGGAACTCACGGAGCACAGGTATCTGGGCCTCCTACGGAAGAAGTTCTCCTGCTAGCACGTGTGATGCTGTTTCCAGGATGCCCATCAAACCCATCAGCACACACCTGCCTTTTCCCCTCCCCTCTCATCCTTTGCTTCCCCTTCCCTTCCCTTCCCATCTCTTCCTTTTCTTCCCACCCTTTCCCTTCCCTTCCCTTCTCATCCCTTCTTCCCTTGCCTCCCTTTCCCTTCTTCTCTTCCCTCCCTTTTCCTTCTTCCCTTCTCTTCTTCCCTTCGTTTTCCCTTTCTTTCCCTTCCCTTTCCTTTCTTTCCCTTTCATTCCCTTCCCTTTCCTTTCTTTTCCTTTTATTCCCTTCCCTTTCCTTTCTTTTCCTTTCATTTCCTTCCCTCCCCTCCCTCCCGTTCCCTTCTTCCCTTCCCTTCCCTTCTTCCCTTCCCTTCCCTTCCCTTCCCTCCCCTCTCTCCCTTCCTCCCTCCATCCCTCCATCTGTCCCTCCATCCCTCCATCTGTTCCTCCATCCCTCCATCTGCTCCTCCATCCCTCCATCTGACCCTCCATCCCTCCATCTGACCCTCCATCCCTCCATCTGCTCCTCCATCCCTCTGTCTGTCCCTCCATCCCTCCGTCTGTCCCTCCATCGCTCCGTCTGTCCCTCCATCCCTCCATCTGCTCCTCCATCCCTCCATCTGCTCCTCCATCCCTCCATCTGTCCCTCCATCCCTCCATCTGTCCCTCCATCCCTCCATCTGCTCCTCCATCCCTCCATCTGTCCCTCCCTCCCTCCATCTGTTCCTCCATCCCTCCGTCTGTTCCTCCATCCCTCCGTCTGCTCCTCCATCCCTCTGTCTGTCCCTCCATCCCTCCGTCTGTCCCTCCATCGCTCCGTCTGTCCCTCCATCCCTCCATCTGCTCCTCCATCCCTCCGTCTGTTCCTCCATCCCTCCGTCTGTCCCTCCATCCCTCCGTCTGTCCCTGCATCCCTCCGTCTGTCCCTGCATCCCTCCGTCTGTCCCTGCATCCCTCCGTCTGGCCCTGCATCCCTCCGTCTGTCCCTCCATCCCTCCGTCCCTCCGTCTGTCCCTCCATCCCTCCATCCCTCCGTCTGCTCCTCCATCCCTCCGTCTGTTCCTCCATCCCTCCGTCTGCTCCTCCATCCCTCCGTCTGTCCCTGCATCCCTCCATCTGTCCCTCATCCCTCCATCTGTCCCTGCATCCCTCCATCTGTCCCTGCATCCCTCCATCTGTCCCTGCATCCCTCCATCTGTTCCTCCATCCCTCCGTCTGTCCCTCCATCCCTCCGTCTGTCCCTCCATCCCTCCGTCTGTCCCTCCATCCCTCCGTCTGTCCCTCTATCCCTCCGTCTGTTTCTCCATCCCTCCCTCGTGTTTATAGCAACAATAATACCACACAGCTCAAAGAAATAAGAATAACATTGTTTTCAAAGTAACAGCCAATTAGAATAAACTTTCCTTTTCCTTATTTTTTAATAAGAAAAAAAAATTATTTAATTGTAAAAAGCATGACCTCTTATTGGACAAAAGAATTCTGATCCTTGGCGAACTCCCCTGAGATGGGAGTGGTAATTTAGCCGGTGTTTCTCTTGCAGCATAATATAAAAAGTGTCATGGCGATCCTGTGTATAGGCTTGACTTAAATACAGCAGAGAAAGAGAAGGAGAACACACACAAGCAGAGGGCAGAGGCGGGACAGGCATTTTGGGGTTGATCAAGCGTGGCCGGTGTGGCTGGTGTCTATCTTCCTTCCCTGGTAAGCTTGCCTGGAGCCTTGGAAGTTTCCTCAGGACCCAGGCCATGTTATAATGTTAATAACATCTAACATTTGCTAAACACTTGCTATGGACCATGCACGTTTTATGTCTTTTTTTTTTTTTGAGGTAGGGTCTCACTCTGTTGCCTAGCCTGGAGTGTAGTAATACAATCATAGCTTACTGCAGACTTGAACTCCTGTGCTCACGCAATCCTCCCACCTCAGCCTCCCATGTAGCTGGGACCAGGCACATGCCACTATGCCTAGCTAATTAAAAAAATTTTTTTAAAGAGGGGGTCTTGCTAGGTTGCCCAGCCTGGTCTCAACCTCCTAGCCTCAAGCAAAATTCCCACCTTGGCCTCCCAAAGTGGGCCACTGCACTCGGCCGTGTTTTACAAGCCTTTACATGCATTGTGTCATTCAATTTTCTGTAGCATGACAGAGCCGCTCTAGGCAACCCCCAGAATCTGGGGACTTGGCTAAGTCTGTCTGCTCCCAGCTCACGTCTGCCTCCCATCGCCTCCCCCTGCCTCCCGCTCCGCCTGGCCCTCCCCGTCCTGAAGCCTGCGTGCTCGTGCTCGCTCTGCTTTTCCATCTCCAGCTCTCGCCCTCCAGTTCTCTGTTTCATTTCCATCCTCTTGGGGCAAAGCTGCTTCAGGCCATTCTGCCAGCAATGAGTTCCCGTTGTCCAACTCTGGAAGCTTCTCCTTGGCTGTAGGGCTCTCCTACAAAGCACCTCCTCCTATGGGAGCAGCAGATAAATCATATTTGAAAAATAAAATAACGCTGCATATAAAAAAATAAGCAGCCAAGACATAGACAAATAATTATTTCTAAGGGCTGTGACTACGGAGACATGGCTGGGAAATTTACAAACAGGCCCACCGGAACGTATTGTTTCCTGTTTATGCCCTGAGTCCAGAGGTTTGCGTTACTAAATTACAAGGGAAAAAGTTTAAATGAGGCCACAAGGTGGGATAACATCAAATTAAAATTGTGCTCTTTTCCTTGGTTCCTCCCTTTGGTTAGCCCAACTGCAAAGGGAGTGTTGACTTTGTCATCTTCTAAAATTCCATCTCTGTGGGTGCTTGTATTCCTGGAACATTCACCAAAAATAATAAGACTGAACTCTCTCCCCTGGTGTTAATTCTGGGTTGTTTGGGAACCTGGCTTATCGGAAGGAGTCGGTCTCTGGACTTTCTAGTAAAGGGTGAGTATAGATGTGTGGAAAAGGGGGTGCTGTTCCTTTAAATTCTGAAAGTGAACTTGGCTCAGGAAGGCCAGCAGCTCAAGGTCCAGCCCCTGGAAGAGAGAATAGCTACAGATTCTCCATCCTCAGCCTCTGCAAGGCGACGGCTGTGCCAACCGGGCTCTGGCAGGCTCCTGGCAGCATGGCAGTGAAGCTTGGGACCCTCCTGCTGGTCCTCGTGCTGGGCCTGGCCCAGCCGGCCTCTGCCCGCCGGAAGCTGCTGGTGTTTCTGCTGGACGGTTTTCGCTCAGACTATATCAGTGATGAGGCGCTGGAGTCATTGCCTGGTTTCAGAGAGATCGTGAGCAGAGGAGCAAAAGTGGATTACTTGACCCCAGACTTCCCTAGCCTCTCATATCCCAATTACTATACCCTAATGACTGGTGAGTACCATGTGCTCTTCTGGGCAGGGAGGGGATGGCTGGAGTCCAGCAGGGAGCAGGGAGCTCCTGGCATCAGAGTCTTATGGAAATGCTCTGGGTTCTGTACTCCTTTGGGACATCAAAGGTAGATAGGAAATTTGCGATCTTGGCTGAGAAGACGTTTGTTTTCGCGGTTATATTGGTTCCCAAAAGTCATCCCAAGGACCTGTCTTGGGTTCTCAGTGTGGAGGACAGAGGACGACAGAAATAGATGATATTTGATGATATTAAAAGTGGTTGTTTATTTTAGAAAGAGAAATTCTAACGAACTCCATATTTTCTAAGTTCAAGTTTGCGAAATCAACAGATCTTCATGCATCCGTCCCAAGTTCCTTCTGTCCCTTTGCTCTGCAGTCATGTCATCCTGGAGTCATGAGGGCTTGCTTTTCGGTGTGTTAGACTGTGAAACTACCTTTGGGCCCTCAGAGGGGAGGAGTGCTCCTGCATTACGTGGGGAAGAAGGGGATTTTTAGGCCATATCCTTCCCTGTACCTTAGCAATGCCACCGTCCTCTTCTCTTGCCTTTTTTGGCCAGGTAAAATGATACGGAGAAGAAAAAAGAACTGTGTAGTTCAGGGTCCCATGTATGATTTGCAGCATCTGTGAAAGACCAACCAACAAAAACTCAGCAAAACAAATAAACCCCAGCCAACCCCGACTGCCTGGGCTTGGGGTAGCTGGTTTTCCTAAGTACAGCCTTTGGCTGGAATTGCCAGAACTCCAAAAGTGACTCCATGAACCTGAGCCTCTATCTGCCATAGAATGTGCAGCCGTCTCCCTGCTCACAGAGTTGGATTCCCAGTTTCTGGTTTGTTTTTCAGCTAACCTTTGTAAGGGCAGCGAGAGGCTCCTAGAAAGAATTTAGCAAACTATCCAGAGACACTCTTAAGAATGCACTGTTATTGCTGGTTATGTGAGACTCAGCTCTGTGCTCTGAGCACGGGGAGAGCTCTACCCATTATGTTAACAGAAAGAGAATGAGATCTCTGATATCTCCTTATGGATCTCCACAGAGCACTAAAGCTGAAGGAATCTGAAACACACATTTATATTTCTGACTCTGTGCATAGATACTATATACACATGTATGTAAAAATGCCGTAAACTGATGCCCCAAATTGAAGAGAAGAGATACTTTGGAGAAATAAAAGTGAAGGCATGAAAGAGAAAACAATTCAGACGGCACACCAGCAAGGAAGTTATGTATTTGTTTTTTATTTCCACAACAAACACAAAAAAGCCAGCCTCTAAGATACACAGAATTAACAAAAGTCTCTCGCCTCCTTGGCACGCCTCTCCCTTTGCAGGGAAGCGGTTTGCAGGCTGCTGGGTCACACATAGATGCGATTGTGTGCATGGTGGACTCCAGCTCTGCACAGCGACTTCACACACGCAGCCCACCCCCACTCCAGCTGTCTTTCAGAGCCTCGCTGGGGGACCCGATTCATAAACTGCCACGCCACGTGCAGCTTCTGCAATCTCAGTGGAAAATGAACAAAATCCATTTTAGAAAGGACTCCAGTGAGTAAAAGGACCATTACAGATTCCACAGAGACACTAAGCCTTTTGTTTGTGAGACCCACACTCCTGATATCGACACAAGGGATCATCTGCACACAGCCTCCGTCGTGCTTAGACACACCTTCGTTTCAGGCTGTGGGTGTTTCTCCTTGGCTTGTCCTGAGAGAAGAGTCCCTTCCATTAGGGGCAGCACAGGTCCCGTGAGTGTCTGGCAAAGATCTCAGCCTCGCTTTCAAACTGAGGCTGGCCCGAAGAAGCCACAGGTCTCCATGTGTGTTCATTCTCTGTATTTCAGATGGCCAAATGTGTTCACTGATGTGAAAGTCGGCTTGGTCTGTATGTTGCCTTTTTCTGCTTTCTTAGAAGCTACCCTGCACATGGGAGGTATCTAGCCAGGCTCACGTTTATGTACAAATGTCCTTGGGGTCCTTGGGTGTGATTTGTCTTGTACCCATTGGGCAGACTTACAGACTTGAAGCAGGATTCCCAGGCTGGGAGATGCCAGGCCACGAAGCTGGTGCCATCTCCAACTGTCTTGGAACTGACTCAGGTTAAATTTAGACTATTTTCCCCAATATCCATACTTATTTTTCTGCCTGATACTGAACACCTCCTCTTTTATTCATATAAAGAAGGATCTAGCCATTGGGAATTGTACCTAAACATATGGTTTGAGCATTTGAGCGTTTTATAAACCAACAAAATTGCTATGCTAGATCTTTTTGGTACCAAAAGAGATGCTGTTTTAGGGTTCCTCAGAATTCATAAGAGACACTATGCTCTCACTTCATTACCTGAATTATTGCGCATAAGACAGAAAGCCCTTGGTGTTCTTCCCCTTGCATAAGGAGGAGTGATGTGTTGTTGGAAAGAATGCTGGCCTTTGAGCTGGGAGAACTTGCTTGGAGACTTCAGGCAAAATAAAATGAGATGAACTGCCGGGGCTTTATCAGGCCGAGATTTCAGGTGCTGCTGGATGCAGATATAGAACTAGGCAATGCGTGGGGAATTTTATTTTATTTTACTTGAAGTTCTGGGATACATGTGCAGAATGTGCAGGTTTGTTACCTAGCTATACGCATGCCATGGTGGTTTGCTGCACCCATCAACCCGTCATCTAGGTTTTAAGCCATGTATATACTAGGTATTTGTTTTAATGCTCTCCCTCCCCTTGCCCCCCAGTCCCCAACAGGCCCCAGTGTGTGATGTTCCCCTCCCTGTGTCCATGTGTTCTCATTGTTCAACTCCCACGTATGAGTGAGAACATGTGGTGTTTGATTCTCTGTCCTGTGTTAGTTTGCTGAGAATGATGGCTTCCAGCTTCATCCATGTCCCTGCAAAGGACATGAACTCATCCTTTTTTATGGCTGCATAGTATTCCATGGTGTAAATGTGCCGCATTTTCTTTATCCAGTCTCTCACTGATGGGCATTTGGGTTGGTCCCAGGTCTTTGCTCTTTGATCTGGGAATTTTAAAGTTAGGACTGACCTCTCCTAGGAGGCCTTCATGTAGAAATTATACACATGGCTGAAACTCCCTTGAGAGGGAGAATTTCACAGTGATGGGGATGGGGAAGTAACAGGCCGATTTGTGAGCAACTTTGAAACCATCTAGCCCAGTCACTGCCACGAAGCCACCGTGGCTGATTATTTATTTCCCTCAGAACATGTTTAGGGCAAATGTAAGCAAAATGCCAATCATGACCATGAATATCAATCAGTGGATTACCGGGAACGCCGAATCTTAAAACTGGCTTTTCACCCAGGGAGATTCCATTCAAGTAGGGGAGGAAGGACCCTTGGGAATGGGCGCTATTCTAAAGTGCACGGCAAGGTGTTGTGAGCCCAAATGTGTCCTCATCCTCCTGTCCCCCAGTTCAAGTTGGGGTTCCGACCCCCAGCACCTCAGCATGTGACCACATTTAGAGATAAGGTCTTTGAAGGTGGTTAAGTTAAAGCAAGGCCATTAGAGTGGGGCCCTATTCCAATAAACGGCATTGGAAGGCGCAGAGACACAGGCACGCGCACGTGCAGAGGAAAGGCCATCTGAGGACACGGAAGAGGCCCTCGCGGGCTGCAGAGAGGGGCCCAGGAGACACCAACCCTGCTACCGCCTCGCTCATGAGCCTTCAGCTTCCAGAACTGTGAATAAATAAATTGCTGTTGTTTTAGCCACTCCATCTGTGTCACTTTATAATGGCAGCCCACGCGAACGAGTATACAAATAGGGGATAGTGTCCCAGCGTGCTACAGAGGGCCCGGGGAGGGGAGGCATCCCTCCAGTTGTGGCGGCGTGAAAAGGCATTTTAAAGAGGAGAGCTCTGAGCTGGAAGAAACAGCCACCGGCCTGGCGTGTGTCCCTACGTCTCGCTTCAGGCATAAGCTCTCTTTCTGAAGAGGGGCATGCGGATCCACTTCATTCTAGTGAAAACACAACAGTTTAAACACCGTTGGCATGCTTTCCATTTTAGTCTATCTTACTGTGGATCTTTGCGCAAAGTTCTTCTCTCTTTGGGGTAAATTCACATTTGATTGAAGTGAAGTTTAACATAAAGCCAAGGAAAGAAAGCAGCAATTTGTTGAATCTAGGTCATGGGTAAGAGGTAAGTGCTGCCTCTGTTTTGAAGCAGCATAACTTAGCATCGTTTTGCTAAGGCTAATGGTAACACTTCTGGTTAGGCAGCTGGGGAAAGTGGCCCAGAAACCTTCTGAGTAGCAGGGAAGCCAGTCTGGAATTTTATCTTTACTGCCGGTAACCTACCAAGAGATGAACAGATGCTGAAATCAGCTTGTTCCACAGTATATTATTCTTTCAACGTTTAGACACTAGTAAACAAAGTACAGGGAGGTTGAGTGTTTTGTTTCAGGCACCAAAGAACGTCGTAGCAGAGCTGAGATGGGAGAGCAGGCATGGAGACCCCATTCTCACCCAGCACCTGGCCAGGGCCCAGGCCTGCATCTTGGAGTGGCCAGAAGATTGTGCACGTGACCTGAGACCCAAGGATAGAGATCTCCCCAAGACAGTCCAGGAAGCAGCCAGAGACAGAATCATGGTTCTCCGCTATGGAAATTAAGGTCACAGCAGGCAGGGATGTTAACTACTCAGAATTCCCGTTTGTGCCAAGGTATTTTGTCCCGCACTCCTATAAATTACCTGTGACACAAATTCTTACCAGATACCGAGACTCCAATGTTCTGGAGTAAAACAGCAGCGTCAGGTATACTTCCTACCACCCCACCTTTTAAGAAAATCTCGGATTTAAATGCAAACTGGACCAAAGGCAATCAAGCTGTCGTAGCAGCTTCCTAGAGCTTTCTAGAGCTCTGTAACAAATTTGGACCCCAAAGTCAGAAATCCGGGTGTGCGATGGGATCTTTGAATAATCACGTTTTGAGAAAGCTCACATCCTCAGCCTTCTGCAGAATTCAGGCTTCCTTTGAGGGGCTGCTCACAGACTCTGCACATGCACAAGCCCAGTTAGGGTGGAGACAGCCCCCCTGGGCCCCTCCCCTCTCCTTCCCCCACGATCAGCAATTACATGGGGACATTCCCCCAGCTTGTGAGCCTCTTTCACTGTAGACACCTCCTCAGATCGATGATCTCTATTTGGTGTGCCCTCTTCCTGTCTTCCGACTCTCTCTTGCACCAAATTCAGCCACGCTTCTGTTTGGAGCAGTGTCCTCCTGAGGGTCCTGGGCAATCCCAGCCTGGGTTCCCTGGATGGGAGCTGCATCTTCCCTGCTTCCTGACAGCCACGGGTCCCAGGACCCTGTCTGCTCTCAGTTTCCTATTACGTCATCACTCCTTGTTGCTCCTTCCCTTGGTTCCTCCTCATCTCCCTGACCTTGTCTCAGTGAAATCAGCTGTCCTTTCCGCCTCTCCTCCCCCGCCTCGCTGCTGGCCCCTGGCTGAAGACCCCACCCCAACTGCCTGGAGCCTCCTCTCTGCTCCAGCTCCGTCGCTGCCTGCCCTGCACCCAGAGCAACCCTGCGGGAGGAGTCCTGATCACGCCACTCCTCCGTTCAAACCCTCCGGCAGATTCCGTTGTACCCCTCGTGGAATCTAACGCTCTTGCAGACCTGGGCCCACGGGGTCACCCAGCCCCTCAGGGCCTGGCTCCGACCACCCTTCCCTTCCCACGCTTGCGTCCTGCTGGGCGGCTGAAACGTGTGCTCCTCCTGGCTGCTTCCCTTTTGCTTTTTCCTTCTTTACCTCGCCTCCCCAAGGTCACCTGGCCGCTGTGTCTTCCCTGGCCACCCGCCAGCACTCTCTATTCCTCTTACTCTTTTTATTTTCCATCACGGCACCAGTTTATTTATTTCTGTCTTCTCCAAATAAAATTTATTATAGTGGGCCGGGCATGGTGGCTCACGCCTGTAATCCCAGGACTTTGGAAGGCCAAGGCGGGTGGATGACCTGAAGCCAAGAGTTCAAGACCAGCCTGTCTAACATGGTGAAACCCTGTCATTACTAAAAATGCAAAAAACAAAATTAGCAGGGCGCAGCAGCAAGTGCCTGTAATCCCAGCTACTTGGGAGGCTGAGGCAGGAGAATTGCTTGAATCCGGGAGGCGGAGGCTGCGGTGAGCCGAGATCGCGCCATTGCACTCCAGCCTGGGTAACAAGAGTGAAACTTCATCTCAAAAAAAAATTATTATAGGGAAAAAGCATTATAATGATGATGAAGACATTCAGAGTTTCAGAGAAATGAATGATTACTTTGATGTTCGACACTTCTAAACTAGAGACGAGGAGAAAAAGCTGCAATCCTGCTTTGCTCACATGAAAGCACTTCGCCATTTAGTCAACTGATTACCCTTCACGTCTAGTAAGCGTGTATATCTCAAAATGCGTCTCTCAGTTTTGTTTTAAATTTTGTTTATAAGGTTGGAGTCAGCAAGAGGCCTGAAGGGATAGTCACCTCCACGGAGAGCTGTGTCAAAGCAGGACACGAAAGAGGCTGGGAGGTGGGAGAGAGCTTACCCGGGCACCGGTGGTCAGCACGGCCCACGGGAGGTGGGAGAGAGCTTACCCAGGCACCGGTGGTCAGCACGGCCCACGGGAGGGCCTCCTTGTGGTGGGGCTCACTGAAGCAGAGAAGGCAGAGCCAACAGCCGCGCATGGAACCGGCACGTGACTCAGAACCCGCGCGGAACACCGTGAAGACGGTTCAGGCCTAGGTGCGAGTGTCTGGCTGTCAGACCTAGGGACACATGTGGCGGCTTAAAGGGACTTGCAGGGTCATCCTTGTGTTTCCAGCCTCTGTGCCAGGCTGCTTAGGTGGCCAAGGTGTATGTGCCAGCATTGCGAGGAGCCACTTACCTGTTGAAAAGTACCAGGCCACGTTATGGGCTGATTTGTACACCTCAGAACTCGTGTGCTGGCGCCCTGCCCTCCAGTATCTCACAGTGTGACTGTATGGAGAGACGAGCTTTAAAGGAGGCAGGATGGTAAAATGAGGACACTAGGGTGGGTGCTACTCCTGTATCGCTGGAATCTTTATAAGGAGAGGAGATTAGGACCCAGAGGGGCACAGAGGGAAGGTCACGTGTGGGCACAGAGGGGAGACCACGTGTGGGCACAGGGGGGAGGCCACGTGTGGGCACAGGGGGGAGGTGGCTGTCCGCAAACCGAAGAGAGAGGCCTCAGAGGAAATCAAGCCTGGTGACTTGATCTCCAACTAACTCCCAGCCTCCAGAACTGTAGGAAGCCAGATTTCTTTTGTGTGAGCCTCCCAGCCTGTGTTACTTTGTCATGACAGCCATGGGGAAGCAATAGAAACCGGATCGTGACACTAGGCTGCCAGTGGAAGAATGTGGGCTTTTTTAACACAGCCCTCTTTCATGACCACACCTGCTCACTCAGGGTTTCTGGTGACTTCTGCCCATACCGGTCATGGTATGACAGCTTCCTAGAGCTGCTGTAACAAAGTCGAATGCTCAGAGTGGGCAAGGCCATGCTCTCTGAAGTCTCCAGGGGAGAGCGGGTTCCGCACCTCTCCCCCACCTTCTGCTGTGGTCGACAATCCTCGGTATTCCTTGGCTGGCAAATACATCATTCCAGCCTCTGCTTCCGTTGTCACAGAGCATTCTCTGTGTCCCCCTCTGTGCCTCTCCTTCTTATAAGGACACCAGCCATAATGACATCATCTTAACTTGATTATGTCTGCAAAGACCTTATTTCTTTTTTTTTTTTTTTTAATTCCATTTTTTTAAATTGTACTTTAGGTTCAGGGTGGTTGCGTAGGTACACACATGGCAAGGTGGTTTGCTGCCTCCATTCCCACGTCATCTGTATTTGGCATTTCTCCCCACGTTATCCGTCCCCACCCCCCGCTGTCCCTCCCATAGCTCCCCAACAACTGCCCCCAGTGTGTAGAGCTCCCCTCCCTGAGTCCATGTGTTCTCATTGTTCAACCCCACCTATGAGTGAGAACATGTGGTGTTTGATTTTCTGTTCTTGTGTCAGTTTGCTGAGAATGATGGTTTCCAGATTCATCCAAGTCCCTACAAATGTCACAAACTCATCGTTTTTTATGGCTGTGTAGTATTCCATGGTGTATGTGTGCCACATTTTCTTTGTCTAGTCTATCATTGATGGGCATTTGGGTTGGTTCCAGAACAAAGACGTTGCTTCTAAATAAGGTCACATTCACAGGTCCTGAGGGTTGGAACCTCAACATGCCTTCTTGGGGGCATGATGCATGGTCTAGTGGAGAAAGCTACAGATTTGGTGACAAAGATCGAATTTAGTCTATTCTGTCACTTTTTGACTTTCAGAATTTGAACAGCTTCTTTTGAGTGTTAATATTTTGTTTTGTTTTGTTTTTGAGATGGAGTCTCATTCTGTCGCCCAGGCTGGAGTGCAGTGGTGTGATCTTGGCTCACTGCAACCTCTGCCTCCCTGGTTCAAGTGATTCTCCTGCCTCAGCCTCCCAAGGAAGTGGGATTACAGGTGCCTGCCACCATGCCTGGCTAATTTTTTTTTATTTTTTATTTTTAGTGGAGATGGGGTTTCACCATGTTGGCCAGGCTGGTCTCAAACTCCTAACCTCAGGTGATCTACCCACTTTGGCCTCCCAAAGTGCTGGGATTACAGGCATGATCCACTGTGCCCAGCGAGTGTTAATATTTTCTCAGCAGAATGCAGAAAGTAAATGTTACCCCATAGGCTTGCTGTGAGAACAGAATGAGCAAATGTATGTGTAAATTCACCATCAGTAAGAGTGTACAGATCCCCTCTTTATCAGTAAGGCGAGGCTGAGTTATGTTGTTGCAACAAGCAATTCCACAGCATGTCTGAGTCTTAGAATAACTAAGGTTTATTTCTTACTCATGTGCGTGACCTTTAGGGACAAACTCCACCACATTTCCTCTTCATTCTGGGACCCAGGCTGAAGAAAACAACTTCTAAATGAGACATGCTGCTCTCATGGCAGAGGTAAATGAGAAAATAGAACATTGTGGTAATGGGCAGTGTGGGCAAGGGAGGAGACGTGAGGTGGTCAGGTCAGAAGGACAGGAGCTGAGCCCATTCGCCAGCTAAGGGTGGGTTGGAGGTTACAGAGAATTGAGTGTGTAAAAAACAAAACAGAAAATAAACCATGTGCAATTGATGAAAGTCATATCACGGGATAGTCCAACAGGCTCCTCCTTCCTGCCCTGTCCACTCCAGACATCACTGCATCTATTCTTTGTGATGGGCTGTAAGTGAGGGGGGGAGTTGAATTTGAAGAGCACCCTTGAAGCAGAACCTGCGGATCGGCTGATGAGTGAATAGGAAAGAAGAGCCCGAACCGATGCCAAAGTTGCAAGATCTCCTGAAGCCTGAGGAAAGGGGCTCCTATTCTCACAGATGGGAAAGTGTGAAGAGCTGTTTATCTCAGTGAGATTTATTTGGAAAAGTAACTTTTCATCAAATTATATTTCAAGTTGAGTAAGATATTCACCTGGCATTAGCCCTTTAGGGGATCAGAGACAATGTCTTGAAGGAGAGTTCAAGAAGCATGCAGAATACCACCAAGGCAAAGGAGAGAAATTGATCCTGTGGGTGCTAGTGGACTCCAGTAAATGGACTTCCTGTCTCACTGCTTGCCACCCAGCTGGTAGAGAATATTTCTCACAGATGCACAGTTGAAATCTGTCTTCCCACCTCAATTAACTTTTGTCAACATTTTGTCACTTACTTCCCAGAGACACCTAACAACATGTTTTTCCTCTTAAAAACTATACTCTCTGTAATGAGCCTTGATTAAGCTCCCTGAAGAAGCAGGCATGGTAGGTGAGGTATCCAGCAATAGAGGCTACAGGTGGAGAAGAGCCCTAACCAGCCTTGCCCCGAGAAAAACATGTGTTCCAAGAATTTACTAAAATCATGTCTCCCAGCACATCATTATTTAAGCTCCTATTAACAGACCTCTCTGCACTGAACTGTCAAATTTCAAAAACGATGTTTCTTCTGGCTTCCATGGCGATGAGAAGTTGTTCTGATTCGACGGCATTCAGCTGTTGGAAACTCACTCCCTGAAGAAGGGAGTGGTTACAGCAGTGGGCAAAGCTGTAAAATGTGGTGAAAGCTTTTGCTTGTAATAACAGCAAAGGCGCTTCCAGAAGGCTGGTCACGTGGCGTCACTGTGGTCTACACACCATGGCGATCTCACAACCGCCCCCCCCCCCACCCGGCTCCCCGGTGTTGATTGATAGGATCATGTGCCTCTTGCCAAGGCTTTGGGGATGACTTGACCCCTGCTGCCCCAGTCCCTGCTCAGCGCCAGTGCTGTGCCAAAAGTGGGTTAAAGGGCATTTCAAATTAATTCGGAGGGAGCCTGACTCAGCAGGTTAACATTCATTTCAGAGGCACCTTCGGCAACACCTGCTCGAGTTTCAGAGCTGCTGTCCGTGAATAGGCCCATTGTGTCCATGTGCTAACCAGGCAGAGACCTGGGGCAGGCTGGGGGTCCTGGGGGCCCACGTGCAGCATTTGGCTCTTGTTGGACATTTGCTTCATCTGAATCAACTCCCATCATCAGCCTTTGCGATACCAAGGAGAGAAGATCCAGAAGACAGGTCATGGGAGGATGCCTGGGCTGCCTTATTTAGATATAAAGGGCTACTGGGGCTGAGAGCAATGGAGCTTTGATCCAGAATACTGAAGATGCTTTACTTCTTGATGAAGGAACTCCCCTGGGCACCTCTGGGAGCCCGTGCGTATGAGGATGTGTGTACATGTCTGCGGCAGAACACCCCCGAGCTGCATGCTGTGGACCAGGAGTGGGCTCCAGGCGTGCCAGGAGGCCTGGTCCCCTGGGTGTCACCTTCGGTGGTGAGCGCTCTTGTCTCCTCAGCCTGGGTTGTCCCACCGATCGTCTGCACGGGGCAAGCTAGGAAGCAGCATGGGCCACAGGGCAGGGAAAGGGGCAGAGGAGCAGGCTTCTCCTGACTGCCACAGTCAGCAGGGACTTGGATACATCACTTCGTCTTCCTAGTCCTGTACTTTTGCTGCTCGACGTGAGAAGATGGCAGACGGAGCCCTGGGGTTGTGTATTTAGTGAGTGCGGGATTGACGTTAATGAGGTGCTGGCCACCTACGTGTGCTAACTGCAATGGAAGCCAGAAAGGTTCACAGAGACTGGGTAGCCAGTTACAGACGCCTGAATCTACCTTTTACTGGGGGGCCTCCACGTACCATGGATCGTGCAATTAACCAACACATAAGCAGTAGTAATAGTTGGGTAAGGAACGGCAGTGATGGCTCAGGAGACCAGTGTCCCAACAGGTGAGCTGAGTGGGTCCGGGTGGCCTTGGGACGCTGGTCAGCGGGGTCCTCCCTGCTTCTGGTACCAGATGCCAAAAAGAAGGCTTCAGAGCTCTCACGGGCAGAGCCTCTCAGGGTGTCTTGAACGAGGCCGGTTCTTGGCTGTTCTATTGTCCTCCCAGGGGAGTCTGCCCTCACCATCTAAGCCACCTTTCTGTCGGTCTGTGTCAGGTTTGGGGTGGCACTGGGCAGCAGCAGGTGTCATATTAGCACCTCAGCCATTGCATATGTACTTATCGCTTTGAGGAGGAGACGGCTTCACAGTGGGCTTACTGATACTTGACGTGAGTGACTCCATTTTGAGACATTAGGAGCACAAATTATTATATCAGGGATGTGTGCTGGGAATGTTGTAGGTGCTGGAAATACTGTAGAGAGGTTCTTAGAGTCCACTGAGTGGGAGCAGATGGGAAAGGGGACTGGGGTGGGCTCTCAGCGAGATGCTGTGTACTTGCCCTGTTTTGTGATCATGACAGCTCCGATTTGACCTGGTTTATACGTATAAAAAAAAGTGGTCTATAGTTAATCACATGGGACACCTATGGTCCCTGAGAAGGACTGGCCTGAGGGAAGGGTGGGTGGCAGCAGACAGAAGTCCTGTGTCTGTGGGTGTCATGCTAGACACACCCATGGAATTTGCCTGAGTGGCCCCCGAGCCTTGGGCTCACCTTTCAGATTCTGCACACCACTCAATCACAGAAGCCTCTCAGCTCTGCAGCATGTCTGGCAGTCCCTGAAAGATCCGCTGTGTATCTAAGGGTTTGGCATTCACAGGTGGACTTGAGAAAACATTCTGCTTTCAAGGTTAAAGGCAACCACCTTACAGAAACATGTTTGGGAGATAAACTCAAATACCGTGTTCTTCAACCATTCACCAGCAGACCACGGGCCCAGCCTGAAACCTGCTCCCCAGCCCCTTGCAACCTCTGCCTGGCAGCCCAGACTCCTGACAATAGCCCCCTGGCCCATGAGACATCCCATCACAAACCCCACCAAAGAAGGAGGGTGTGGTGACTTTGAGGCTGGGGCACGTCAAGTCATGGGAGAGCCTGAGAGAAGACACCTTGGCTCCAGCAGCCCCGGGGAAATGCCGCCATGTCACTTAGCCTGAGACGTTCCAAGCAGTGTGATCTGTGTGCTAAGCCAGTTACGTTAAAACCATGTATGCCTGTTCCCTTGGTCTCCAGTCACAAATGCTCCGTGACACGGTGGCAGCCTCTCTCCATCTCTGTTCAGCCAGAGCCGGCAAGCAGGCCTTGCAAGGAGACACTGCCATTCAGGTCATCAGGGCCTGGCCTGCCAGCTGGAGGGAAAACAAACGTATAAGAAAGCAGGAGTCATGGTACATCTCTGGATGGCAGCTGGACAGATGAGAGACCAACACAGGACACACACATCTTGTTGCCTGTGTTTTTGAATAATGTGGATTACTTACCTATTTGCAATATTAAATGAAGAATGTGTGTCAGATCCAGTGAGAATTGCTCAACTCTAGTAGAACAAGCAGACATTTTGCTCGACATTGATTAAAACCTACTTGTGATTTAGGGAAATATATTCACGTTCAAAGAGTTTTTAAAAACATGTTTCCTGACCTAGTGGATCTAAGGCAATATTTTGTGGTTTGGTTTGGTTTTCTCAGTCTGCAGTGCAGACTTGCAAACAGTGACCAGCCAGGACTCAGGACACGCAAGCTCCAGGTTTTTGTCACTTTCCTTCTCAATGCGACCACCTCTGGGAGCCACTGCCCCTCGGAGAAGAGGACTAAAGGCCATCTATGAGACCTCACCTGCTGTGCAGCCTCCGAAGGGCTCCCATCCCCCAGGTGGGTCCCGGCAGGCCAGGCTGGTCCATGCAGCAATCCACCCTGCTCCACCCTGCTGTTGGTCTGCACTTCCTCAGGGGCAGTGGAGTGTGGACTGTCTCCACGCTGGGGCCCGGGGCTTGCTCAGAGGAGACGCTTGGTTCCTATTTTTTGGACTGCGCTGGCTCAGAGCCAGTGACTGGGCTTCTCCCACCTCTGCCAGAAGCCTTGGATTGCCCATCTTTCCACAAGACTCTGAAGTTCTGCTGCCAAACCCCACCTGTTGGCTGAGGTCACACATTCAACAAACTACCCAATGCATTATATGCCTGTGTTGATCTCACTGGATTCTGGGTTCTTCTGGCCATGCTCCGTGGGCCTCTAAGTCCCCTTCCGTCATTTTCGCACTGGACGTCTCTCTCCTTCTTAGGGTCGACAGCAACACCACTGCCACGTTCACCTGTTGTCCCGGACTTCACAGCACCCAGAGTTACCCCTGGTGTTCACTGGTCTCTGTAGGAGGATCGAATTCCAGGTTCCAGTTACTCCCAGTCTGGCCCATTCCCTTGCAGCTTAGCTGGCTGGCTTGTCCCAGACCATCACACCCCTCCCTGCACATTTCTGTGAATGACTTTCATAGTCAGTTTTAGCATGCATTTGTCTGTGTAAGACATAGCACTAAAACGATATGAATGAGCTCGGGAATATGTAACAAAATCTACTACACCCCAATCCAAGTATCCCCCCGGAGGCATTCAGAATTACAAAATGCAAAAAGCAGAGGACGACTTAGAGATGCTACTGCATTTGTCTTATTGTGCAGAGCACAGAGGCCAAAGATTCAGGTCTGGCAGCCAGACAAAGGGAGAAGAACCACTCCAACTGCAGGCTTCTGAGCCGGGGCCAGCCTCTGGCCTCCCTCAGATGATCAGGGACGGAAGCCCAGGCAGTCCCTTCCAGCCCTCTCGCCATGTGCCCAGGCTGACCTCTTTGCCTGAGCTCTCTACCTTACTCTGAGCCCTCTACTCTTTCAAGGGTGAACTTCCCTGGGTTGCTTTTTCTTCACCTCATTAGGTTCTTCACCCTCATTAACATCTCCCAGGATGTACAAGCATGGAGATGAGATTAAAGCAGTGAGAGTCTGTGTGTGGGGGAGGGGGAGTGTAGATTTCATCAGCAATCTGCCCCAGGAGGTGGTGGAGCCATCTAGAAGATTGTGGCTGGCCTCAGCTTGGCCATCCTCTTTGTTTTCCAGGGCCATGAATAATAACTGAAGACTGGCTGGTATTCCTTAAGGCCTTTATGTAATCCCACCAAGCTCTGATGGAACAGATAAGAAAAGCACATTCCAAGGAATTCACTCTCAGCCTGTGTCAACATGTATCATAATGTCCAGCTAAAAGAATCTAATGAAAACAAAGCGACTTGACCCAATCCCCAGCCACCTGTTTGCCTGTTCTTTTGAACTGACTAGCCAGCTGTCGGCGGGTGGGAGGGGGCTCTTGAAAGTTGACCTCATGAGATTCCCTCAGGGGACAACAGACTGATCCCTAACCTTCAAACAAGGGGACCATCAGAGGGTTCTTGTAGCCAGTTGTGAGACGCCTATTGGGAAGGAATTTAAACCATGATCTCTTTGCCTCTCCCTTTCACTTCCCAGTTTTTGTTGGAGGCCTCTCTGAGAACTCTCAGTCCTCTTTGTTGATACCGTCTATTCTTCCTGGGAGGCCTGCACTCCCGTCCCCCGCGACGCCCGCAGCCCAAGCCCGCCTTCCTCCACCTGTCTTTCTCTTTCAAGCCAAAATAAGATGTCCTCCTTCCAAAAGGCTTTGACCTGTAGACAGTGACATTTCAGAGGTGGGTGGTGCCTTGCGATCTGGTTATTTTCATCCACTTGCGAACTCCTTTTCCACTTACTGATGAACCACAGATGCTGGCAATTACACCAACATAGAGTATTGATATGTACAGTCATACAGCACATTCATACGTGAGCATATCCATTCAAGGACAGACTGAATACCTAAGATACCAGGACATGGCCTCTGTCCTGAGCAAGCTTGAATTAAGTCGAAGCAATTAAATATGTGTCAAAATGAATATAGTCCTAGGACAGGTTAGAACAGGCACAGGGGAAGCACAGCTCATTTCTGAGAGTGTATGTGGAGACTGAAGGTTCGCTGACGCGACAGTTATTTGAGTAAAGCCTGAAGGATCCGGACAGCTTAAAACATGGAGGAAGGGCCTCGTGGGCGAACAGCACAGCACAAGCCAAGGGGCAGAGTGGGGGTGACAAGGAGCGTTGGAAGACCAGAGCTGTGCTTTGGGATGGTGACTCGGACATCTCTGAGCAGGGCAGTTTTCAAGGCCAAGGGAGGCCGCTCAAGTCTAAGTTGAAAATGATGGAACCTCGGGGTCAAGTCCCCGGTGCCAGAGTGAACCCGAGGCTCCGTGGAGAGGAAGCTGCAGGGCGAGCTGGATGTGGAGGGTTAGAGAGAAAGAAGTCTTGGGACAGATGAGAATTTCAGCTAGCCTTAGGGGAAGATGAATCAATGACTCTGTATGTACAGTGAGTTCAAGTTCACAAACTTCGGTGTATAAGAAATATTGCATGTCTCAGTTTTTCTTTAAATAAACCTAAATTTATCCATCATCCTTGAACACATTCATCTAAGTGAAATAAGCCAGAAACAATAGGACAAATATTGTATGATTCCACATATATCAGGTTACCTAGCGTGGTCAACTTCACAGAGACACAGCATAGAAGGGTAGTTGGTAGGGGCTGGGGGGCAGGAAGTGGAAGTTAGTTTTAAGGGGTATGGAGTTTCTGGTTTGGGATAATAAGACATTCTGGAGCTAGAGGTGGTGATGATTACACAATGATGTGAATGTATGTAATGCCACTGAAGTGTACACTTAAAAATGGTGAATCATGGCCGGGCGCGGTGGCTCACGCCTGTAATCCCAGTACTTTGGGAGGCCAAGGCGGGTGGATCACGGGGTCAGGAAATCAAGACCATCCTGGCCAACATGGTGAAACCTGTCTCTATTACAAATACAAAAAATTAGCTGGGCGTGGTGGTGCACGCCTGTAATCCCAGTTACTCGGGAGGCTGAGGCAGGAGAATGGCTTGAACTCGGGAGGTGGAGGTTGAAGTGAGCCGAGATCGTACCACTGCACTCCAGCCTGGCAACAGAGCGAGACTTCATCTCAAAAAAATAAATAAATAAAAATAAAAGGCTAATCATGTCCTTTGCAGGGACATGGATGAAGCTACAGACCATTATCCTTAGCAAACTAATACAGGAACAGAACACGAAATACCACATGTTCTCTCGCTTATAAGTGGGAGCTGAATGATGAGAACACATGGACACATTGAGGGGAACAACACCCACTGGGACCTATCGGAGGGCGGAGTGCAGGAGGAGGGAGAGGATCAGGAAAAATGCCTATTGGATACTAGGCTACTATCGGGTTGATGAAATAATCTGTACAACAAACCCTCGTGATACAAGTTTGCTTAGGTAGCAAATCTGCACTTGTACCCTGAACTTAAAATAAAAGTTAAAAAAAATCAACATACAAAAATAAATTAAAAATGAGAAATTTTTAAAAATAGTTCAAATGGTACATTTTTATGTTATGTATATTTTACCATGATAAAAAAAAATCTGACTGACTCCCACACCACTGGGCTTATTGGCATTTCAGTTCCAGTCACTGCTGGGTAGGTGGGGGAGCATCTGTTCCCTGCTGAGGTCTAGGAAAGGTCTTTAGGTCACGCACAGTCCCAGGGAGTCAGGACAGTAGCCTTGGTTGTTGGTCCATACTTGGTCTCAGCAAACGTCCATGTGCTAGTCCGTGTGACTCCAGAGGCCAGGCTCTGTGGCTCTGGGCTGGACAACCTTGTGCCATGATGCCAGCCTTCCCCGTTGCATCTGGCAGACATCAGTCCTCTCTGTGGGTTCTGCCACTAAGCCAGGCATTGCCTCCCCCGGACGGGTGGACTCCTTCTTTTCTCTCCCTGGTTTGGGAAGAAGGCTTCTTACTGGGCCACCCTCGCGGGTGCGGCCTACGCGGTCCCACAGGGCTCTGTGCTTATTAGGACCCTGTGCTTGGTTTAATGCACTGTTGTCACTGTTTTGAAATTTTTAATAATTTGTGGACAAAGGATCTCATGTTCACCCTGCCCTAGGCCCTGCAGATTATGTATCTCTTGCCCTCTTGTCTTCTTGGCTTCTCTCAAAGGCATGTGACTTCCTCCCCTCCCTGCCAGAGACACTGTCATGATGGGCTCAAATGCACTCAGGAGGGGTGCATTTAGCAACCATCTTGGCTGTTTGTTGCTCCAGAAACACAGGACGATGAGGGGGAACACACAGGGAGAAAACATGCTAATTAATGTTCAGTAAAACGTCTCAGCGGAGCATCTAAATCAATAGTTTATATTCTTGCACTGTGATGCTTGTAAGACATGCAGGCGGTGAGTTCTGAGCCGCCGGGAAGGCCTGGAGGTATTGATTGAGGAGTGGGAAGTCATCAGAGTAGATGAGGGAAGATTGTGGCGAGAACGAGGAGCTTTGGGGACTAATGCTCACATTCAGTGGGCACAGTGTGGAAGAAGAGACACCAAGGGGACAAGGAAGCGGCAAAGAGCTGTCAGCGACCACAGCAGCAAAGGCCTGAAATGAACACCAGCGTCCAAGCAGGGCCAAGCAATCAAGGAAAGACAAAGTTTCTGATACAAGAAAGTATTATCAGACTCAACAATTAAAGAAAATAAGAAATGAAAAAGTCCTCAGATTAGGGGATTTGTACTTAGCAGCAGAGTTTGCAAGACCCCTAGGGAGCTGGAAAGGAGGAAAAATGCTTCATAGGTGAATTCTGCATTTGGACCTTTGGGGATTGGTATTTGCCTGTGTAGCTGGGAATCTGGAGGATGTAACCTAATTTCCATATGCTAATTAGACCCTGTGTATGAATCTATAGTGGTGATCTCATTTATCTTTTAAAATGATTCCTAATAGCTTTATTGAGGTATAACTTAGATATTGCAAAATCCAGCCATTTTAAGAGTACAACTCAGTTATTTTTAGTATATTTACAGAGATGTGCAGCCATTACCACAGTATACTTCTATTTAGAATATTTCCATCACCCCAGAAGGAAACTGTATGCCCTACAGTTGCTCCCCATCCCCACCTCCAACCCTAAGCAACCACCAACTCTGCCTTTATAGATGTAGATTTACCGTTTCTGGACATTTCATACACATGGAATCATACATTATGTGTTCTTTCTGGTGTGGCTTCTTTCATTCGCTAAGCCTAATGATTTTGAGGTTCATTCACGTTGTATTAGTATGTTTTTCCTTTTTATTGTCAAGTATTGCAGTGTGTGAATAGGCCACATTTTGCTTATTCATTCACCAGTTCATGACCATTTGGGTTGTTTTCACTTTTTGGCGATTGTGAATAATGCTGCTATGCACATGTCTGCACAAGCCTTTATGTGAATGTATTTGTCATTTCTCCTGAATAGATACATAAGAGTGAAATTGTTACATCATAGGATAATTCTTTTTAACATTTTGAGAAATTTTCAAACCATTTTTCAAGATGGCTGTACCATTTTACATTATCACCAGCAATGTGCGAGGGTTCTGGTGTCTCCACATCCTCGCCAACACTTGTTATTATCTTTTTTAAATTGGAGCCACTCTGATAAAAAAGTCAGTCTTGTCTTTTTATTAAAGGTGTTCCAGTGTGTGTAAAGTGGCATTTCATGGTGGTTTTATTTGCATTTCCCTAAAAACTAATGATGCTGAGCATCTTTTTCTTTTCATGTGTTTGTTGGCTATGTGATAATTCTTTGGAGAAACATTGATTCAAATCCTTTTACTCATTTTAAAAATCAGATTGTCATTTTATTTTTAGTTGTAGGAGTTCTTTCTATATTCTAGATATAAATTTATTGTGGGATATATGATTTGCAAATATGTTTCTTCCAGGCTGTGGGTTGTCTTTTCGCTTTCTTGATGGGATCCCATTGGTGTGCAAAAGCATTTAGCGTTGATGAAGTCCTATTTATCAACTTTTCCTTTTATAACTTATACTTTTTGTGTCATAACTATGAAATAATTTCCTAACCCAACATCATGATGATTTACTCCTATGTTTTCTTATAAGACAAAGAAAACTTCTAGCTCTTACATTTAGATTTGAGACCCATTTTGAATTAATGTTTATGTACAGAATGCACAAGGCTTTGTGTGAATATATGTTGTCATTTCTCCTGAATAGATGTGTAAGAGTGATAGATACATAAGAGGTAGTTGTCCCAGCACTATTTGTTAAAAAGGCTATTCCTTTTCCATTGAATATTTCTGACACCTTTGTCAGAAATCAATGGACCATAAATATTAGAGTTTATTCTTGGGGCTCTCAATTTTGTGCCAATAATCTATTGATCTTTGTGTGTACCCTTATGGTGGGATCAAACTATCATGATTTCTACAGCTTCATGTAGCAATCATTTAGTAAATTTTGAAATCAATATGTGTAAATCCTTTAACTTTGTCCTTTTTAAAGATTGTTTTGGCTATTCCAAGTCACTTGTACTTTCATATTAAATTTGGGATGAGCACGTCAACTTTTGCAAAACCTGGCTGGAATCTGGATAAGGATTGTGTTGGATCTGGAGACCAACTTAGATAGTATTGACATCTTAACAATATTAAGTCTTCTGATCCATGAATATGGGATGTCTTTCCATTTATTTCAGTTGCAATTGACTTCAGGAATGCTTTGTAGTTTTCGGTATACATTTTGTACTTCCTTTGCTAAATATTGCTAAATGTTTTATTTTTTTGATGTTATTGTGAATGGAATTATCTTCAGAATTTTATTTTTGTAGTATATAAACTACAACTGTCTTCCTACCTTACTGAATTTATGAGTTAAAATAGTTTTTTTTGTGTGTATTCCTGAGGATTTTCTGCATACAAGAATACTCAAGATCATATTTTCTGCAAATAAAGACAGTAACTTCTTCCTTTCTAATCTTGATGCCATCAGCTGATCTTTCTAGTCACCTTAGGAGTTATGTACAGGCATTTTACAGATTAGAGAACTTACATCCAGAGAAGTGCCTTGTCTGAGGTCAGCTAGCCAGGAAGTGAGTGGATCAGGAACAGAACAGAGGACTTCTGCTTCCCCCTCCGTCGCTCTGCATTTTCAACACGCTGCCTCCAGTTGGCAGCGTCAGGATCTGCGGAGACAATGGATGACCTATCTCTGTTGCACTCCTATTGTTTTCCTTTGTCACAAGCAGCCAGATTCAGTCAAGCAGGGAGCAGAACGTACGTTTCCCAAACGCCTACCATATTTTGTGCTATGCTCAGTGCTAGGCGCATTCAAACACTATTCCAATTCATCCTCATAAAACCGTATAAAGTAGTCACAGTTGTTTCCATTTTGCAAATAAGGAAACCAAGGCTCTGAGATATTAAATTACTTGTTTAAGATCATAGAACCCATAAATGGAAGAACTATGCACCCCGCAAAATCCTGTGCACCCCACAGCATCATGCTGCTTCTTCCTTCCTGCTTCTAAGGAAGCAGTTCTCGGGCCAGTGCCATCCTGCATGGCCATCTATGTGTCTCTCCCTCGGACAGTGACCTTGTAGCTGCATGATGCACATGGCATCTGCGCACACACAGACACCCACAGTACACGAGTCACTGCCTTTCCAGGCTTCCTTCAGACTAAGCAATCTCATGGGTAACTATTTTTTAAACCTCCTTTGTGTGTCTCAATGGACAATGTGAACAATAAGCGCTTCTGAGATCGAGTATAAAAGAGAGGATTCAGCATCAGACACTTTGCTGCTTATCTCAGATGGTCAAGGCTGCACAGTGGTGAGAAATGGCTTAAACAGGCCTCTTTTGATAAGTCACATCTGGGAGACTGCCCCAGACCACCAAGATGCAGCTCTGGACAAGTTGCTTGGGGACCCAGGAGGGCATGGCGGTCCCAGTGAGGGCAGGGTCCGCCTCACCCTCCATGCTCCCTGGACTGGACCTGCCTCATGCTCCCTGACACTTGGCAGGCACTCTATGAATGCCTGCTGGTATGTGTTTTAACATTTCTTGAAGCTGCTTTGTCCTAAATAGTTAGCCAGGCTTCCTTTTCAGCTGTTCTCTTCCCCAGCTCACCGTCTCATTTCCCCTCCTAACAGAAAAGACATTCCTGCTGCCCATCTATCAAGGGTGATGTTTGTGGTCTTAGAGCAGATGAAACATCCAAATGAAAGTGATGGAGATCGGTTCAGACACAGCCCCCGATCCTCCTTGCCCTCTTCTCCCCAGGGCCAGTCCACACACCACCCAGGATACCTTCTAGAAGCACAAAGCAGAAATGGAAGTAATTAAGTATTTTGCAAACTCTGTCAAATATCGTGAGGGGCAAGAAGGCACCAAACTTAGAATCTATGGTTTACCTTTCCACTAAATTCCAGATTGGTGAGTAATCCAGGACTCTGGTGGTTTAAACAACCTCTTTCGTATTACCCAAGAGATGTTAGGTTTGGGAGTTCAAGCCATTTATAACAGAGAGTCTGGAAAAGTTCTCAGAAACGGCAGCTCCCTGAGGCGACGCGGTGTGTGGTAGCAGTTACTCTGTTTTAGCCCAGCAGCCCTGCTTCCAGGTGTTTTCATGGTCAGCAAGAGAATAGGATTTTTAATAACATGAAATAAAAAGGCAATGCTTCTGCCAAAATAAGATTATCTTGTATTTTACTCGGCCCGATTTTATATTTTCTCAGTTCTTTGCCAAATCCCACCACTCGTCCCCTCGCATGAGTTCCCTTCTTTTTCATGCTCACGTGTCGACCAGGCTCTGGCTGGGTCGCTCCTCTCCGTCTCTTGGAGATATTCGTGGGAGGACAACCAGAAGCCAGAGGCACAGGTTCTACTCTGGGCTGCGGGGAGAGCTAAACCTTGTGGCTTCAGACAAAGTCTCCTTGGGCCCAAGCTGCTTTTTTTTTTTTTTTTTTTTTTTCCTAAGCATATGTCCCAAAGATCAAAGCTTATGAACCTAAACTATTTGACAAACAAAGCACTGATGACTGGTCTTGTGATTAGATTTAGTGAGCCTTTGTTTAATATTTGAGAAAAGAATAGTTAA